>NC_140489.1:78595122-78917622 GCF_964271855.1 Acomys minous
CCTGATAGGTTGTGATCTTATAGTGTGAGAGGAGGTCCCCTTCTGACACAGTCCTAGGGGAGGGGAATAGGATGAAAGAGGGAGGAAGGGGGAACTGGAAGACACAAGTGAGGGGATAACAACTGAGATGTAATCTGAATAAATTACTTAAATAAAAATTAAAAAACCAAAATTATATAAAATTGGTGATATTTTGCAGTCTCTTTGTATATTTAATTTCAGCTTAAATATAGACACATATCTCCCATGCATATTTTAGAGCAGATACAGTACATTAAAGTTTGGATTGGGTCTTTTAAAAACTTTTATAATTAACAACTGATTACAGTGTGAACATAAAATTGGTTTGATGTATACATCCATTTATGAATTTACAGAGTTTTAAAGCTTCACTTTTTTTTTAATGATAACATTTTGTTGAGGGGGAAAAAGTAGTTTGTCTGTGTGCCAATGAGAAGGGAGTGTCAAGTCACCCTTGCCTTGTGACTATTCTTCATGAAACAAGCCAAACACATGATGACTCTATAGCTCTGATAAGCCATTACTTTCCCCACTTAGAAAAGAACACGGCTTTGGTGGTAGATCCTCTGGGTACCATGGAGTCTCCATGGCCTTTTATTCTCAAAGATAGTATTTCTAGTTATACAGATGTTCTGAGCTCTATTAAACCACAGCTGTGGTTGTCACGTATTTATTCAAAAGAGATTATGACTATCAAAGCACCACATCAGCAGAGTTCCCTGCTGCTTCCTCAAAGCACAGCCATGTTACTGCATGCAGAAGGACCAAGGGCTGTCTTAGAGGTTAAAGTATATAAGGGAAAAAGCAAGCAATGAAACATTACTTACACCAAAGTGCTCACACTGACGAGATGGCATTATGACTAGTGGGTGTTTGTGGCATCTTAGGATTAAAAGGAAAAAAAGAAAGAAGCCTTTTTCCTGAATAGCACAACAAATACAGGTTTCTTTGGCTGCATATTACTCTACCGGAACTTGTGATGTGGCTACAAGGTGCACGGCTTGTGTCATGCCAACTCTTGGGCTTCTTGTTCTGCTAAACAAACCTGATCATGGAAGGAAGAGGTTTTTTCCTGTAATAAAATCCATAGAAATATTTCTTCTGTGAACCTTTAATGGGCTGTTCTGAACAAAACATACATAGAAAGTGTGTTTCTCCTGAAAGTATCAATACCTTTGTATCTCTGACCATTTATCTATCCTGAACACCCTTAGGGTTTTTTTTTAACCAGTGTCATTTTTTATGTAATAATTTATTCAATTACATCCCGATTGTTATCCCCTCACTTGTTTCCTCCTGTTCCCCCCTCCCTCCCTCTTTCATGCTATTCCCCTCCCCTAGGCCTGTGACAGAGGGGGACCTCCTCCCCCACCATATGATCACAGCCTATCAAGTCTCATCCGGATAACCTGCTTCCCCGCCCTCTGTGTGCCACCAGGCCTTCTCACCAAGGGGAAGTGGTCAAATAGGGGGCACCAGAATTCAGGTTGGATTCAGTCCCATTTTCCACACAACTATGGAGAATGTGCTGTCCATTGGCTAGATCTGATTAGGGGGTCTAAGTTTACTTCATGCATTGTCCTTGGTTGGCACAGTGGTTTGTGCAAGCTCCCCTGGGTCCAGGCCAAAAAATCCAGAATAGCTAAAACAATCCTATACAATAAAAGATCCTCCAGAGGAATCTCCATCCCTAGTCTCAAGCTGTACTACAAAAAGATCACCCTTAGTTTTTGGAAAAGATACTTACCAAGTTCATATAGAAATTAATGTCGTGATGAAAGCAGATGTTTCAGTGTGCTCTCATCATTAATTCAAAAGAGGAAACTGGAACATCCCTCTCTCCAACTCTTGAGGTTGCTATAATAAAATATCACAGAGTTGATGGCTTATAAAAATAAATTTTAATTTAGTTCTGAAGACTATGAAATCCAAGATCAAGCTGCAAGCAAATTCTGGGTCTGGTAAGAGTCAGACATTGCTGCTGAGATTTTACTTAATTGAAGAAATCAATTCCCTTTGCAAGGGCAGCATCGTCATCAGCTGGTCACCTTCAAAGGGCTCTGTCATAGGATAGCATCCCTTTATGGGACAGGATTCCCATATGAGTTAAAGGGACATACTTCAGACTTCCCTTACAAGCTTTTCAGCCGGAACATCTGGGCTGTGGCTCCTGCCTCTCTCCTTCCTCTGCTATTTAGCCTTAGCATTATCCTTTAGGAATTTTCATCCTTTATTTGCCTTTCCTTTAAACTATATTTGTAATTTTTCAAAGAGCACACATGAAAGGTTAAGACCTAGATTCATATGATGTAATTTTTTTCTGAAATGTTGGTCATTGCAATAACTTTATTACATCATCCAATCAACATTTTAAAATTGCACTAACATCAAATGCCTGTAATTAGTGTTGTCTTGTACTGTGTTTATGAAATGAAACAATTTTCTACTGCTTTCCTTTTCTTTCCTTTATGAAGCATCAGCTCAGAGTTCGTTTCCTGAGTGCTTAGGCACATCAGACTGTCTTCCTCTTTTCAATGTGAAACCAGCCATTGAGCAATGGTTCTTTTAAGGCAGGTGCATGCCTGTGAAGGAAACACCATGGAGACTTATTAGGTTATTAGGAACCTGTCCACCAGATGGAGGTCTCCTGACATGGCACCGAGGGTACAGAAATAAATATCTCTGTCCAGTCAAGCTTTTGGTGCTTTGAAGAGGTGTGTTTTCCTGAGTATGAGTTTACATAAATCTGCCTTAGTAATGAGTGACTTACTCTGTGCTTAACTGTGAGTTTATGGAAAATACAAAAGTATGCAGTAGTTCTGTTGGAGACAAAGGATAGGCAAAGCATGGAGTACTAACATGTACCAAGAGAACACAGATAAAGGAAAAGTCTGCTCACCAGAGCCATAGATGTGTCCTGTCTTCTGCTACTGTGCAAACTGTGGGAAGTCAGGGAATGAGCATTTCAGTTAACACAGTGTTGTTTTCATTCCTGCTCAGCACTCACTCTGGTGTTGCAGCCTCTATCATGTGCAATCTTACAAACACAAAGATCAAAAATAGGTAATATGACTTGGAAACGGTCTGTATGAGTGAGTGACTCTGACAATGAAGCTTCATTGGTTTTATGATTAGTGTACTTAGGTTCATGGACCCTTCCTGCATTGTTTTTTCATTAATTGAGATAAAACAATGTACAACACAATTTATAACGAGCCTTAGATAAAATGAATGATTGTTGTAGATCCTGGTGAGAATGAGGAAGTGACGCAAGAGGAAAGAGTTTCTTAAGCTGTTCCCACTAGGCATGTTCTTGACATAAAAATGCAACTGCTGTTCATTTTCATACAAGGCCCCCTGCTGAGGAGATTGAAATAAAAGAATTTTCTCTCTTTCCAGGATATATTACAATATGTATATCATGTGAGAGTAGCATCCATGCATTCATATATATGTAGAGGAAACACAACCAGCAAAATGAGGAAAGCAATCCAAACAACAGGAAAAAAAAACAATATTAGAATAGAATAAGAGGTTCATTTGTGAGGTTTCTATCAGCTCCATTATGAAACATCTGCACCTGTTTGTGAACGCATTCCAAGCCTGGGCTAAAACTAGTCCCTAGCTGGAGCAGCTAACTTCCCTCCTACAGGGCAGAGTTGGCTTAGGGCATATCATTGGGGTAGGTGTTTCATCTGAACTAGAGGGATTTATGTTAATGAAATGAAACAGAGAAAATGTCCTGTACATCCCAGGCTTCCCTTAAAAATATTAAACAAACATGTCCCAGACTTGGATGATTCTGTTTATTAAGAGACATGGAAGACTCCAATACATAGCAGAATTAAATTTGCAGGTAGTTAAAGAAATGTGTTTGGGCATTTGCTATAAATTCTGAGAGTACTAAGTAGCTATTGAGATTAGTAACAGAAGGTTCAGATGCTGACAATCATTACCAACATAGCTGTTGTAGATATGACATCAAATGTCATTTTGTCTGGCTTTTTAAAGTTTGACTCCTGCCTGTGTGCAGTGGTGTACACCTTTAATCCTAGCACTCAGGAGACAGAGGCAGGCAGATCTCTGTAAGTTCGAGGCTAGCCTGGTCTACAAAGCAAGTTTCAGGACAGCCAGGGCTATTGCCCAGAGAAACCCTGGCTTGAAAACCAAAAACAAAAGTTTGACTCCTTGTCTTAGGATTTCTATTGCCGTGAAGAGACACTATGACCACAACAATTGTTATAAAGGAAACCATTTATTTGGGGCTGGCTTAGCTGGATTACAGGTTCAGCGGTTTAGTCCACTGTCATCATGGTGGGAAGCATGATGGCATTCAGGCAGACATGGTGCTGGAGAGGGAGCTGAGAGATCTACATGTGGATCAAGCAGGCATCCAGAAAAGGGAGACACTGGGCCTGGCTTGAACTTCCGAAACCTCAGAGTCCACCCTCAGTGACGCTTTCCTTCAACAAAGCCACACCTACTAATAGTGCCACTCCCAATTAGGCTATGGGGACCAATTTCATTCAAACCACCACAGCCCTCAAGTCATGATCCAAACTTCAATATACTTGTATAAGTTTAACACTAAGATGTCATACTGTATAAACCTTTTTGTTGTTGTTGTTGTTATGTTGAAAATAGAACATGTACTATCTTGCTTTTAAAATACCCATTTGAATGTTTTATAATCTAAAATTAATGCACAGAATTTGCAGTTGCCTTCTTATTAATGCACACCTAGTCCTTTTAATGGCAAGACAGCAGAAAACATCTCAACTGGCAGACCTCCCCAGTGGGCCATAGTGATCTGTCCTTACCAACCATGTTTATGCAATTAAATTCTACAAAATTGAATTAGTCAAATGAATCAAATTTTACAAAAATAAGTTGATTGTCAGTATTCTCAGAAGTTGTCTGTCTGATGAAAGTGACTGGATAAATGATAATCTTACTGATTGGATTGTAACGAACCAGTTTGTGAAACCAGATTTAGGCAAGAAGCACGTGATGACTTACTTCCTAGACATGTGATGAATGACCACGATTTCTCTGGCATCAGAAAGCCATCTGGCAGTACCCTGTTTTAAGAAGAGAAGATTTAGAATCAAGGTTAGAAAATAATATGTTATATCTTCAAAAGTGTATCTTCCCATTATTATGTGACTATATCTAGGAATGTCCCAGAAATTTGTTTAATGTGATAGAGTTGGCAAGTATGTCAATTGACCATTAATGCCAAGGACCAGGCCGGGTTAACAACAAGAAAAGGATGCTTTTCAACACATTTCTAAGAAATATTTATATGCCAGTTGATTTTATTAGTGTTAGCTATAAAAATACATGTTGTAAAAAATTATGTCAATAGTAAGGATATAAAGGCTTTATAGGGTCCTGTCAGGGATAGTGATCATGTTGGTGCTGCTGTTAGTCATTTAAGGTGTCCCAGGGATGTCTTGATATTTTACAATATAGAAATTAAGAGTACTGTTGATTACACAAAAGGAGGAACAGAAGCATATTCAAGGGAATGGTGGAGATACTTCAGAATATTGAGAAGAATAAGAATAAGAATAAGAATAAGAATAAGAATAAGAAGAAGAAGAAGAAGAAGAAGAAGAAGAAGAAGAAGAAAGAAGAAGAAGAAAGAAGAAGAAGAAGAAGTGAGAGCAAGGTGTTAGGTCTAAAAGTTACAAAGTTAAGAAAGAATTGAGTACAGGAAAATAAAAAGTATAACAGAAGAGTAAATGATCTAAGTGTGGTTTTGAAAATAGATAAGAAGTCAAGTATGGTTGTTTACACCTGCTATCCAAGTACTTGGGTAGCTGAGGCAGGAGGATTGCTGAAAACTAAGAGCATCCTTGGGTTAAATGTTGAGTCCCAGGCTAGCCTGAGCTACAGTGTGATCCTGTTAAAAATAAAAAAGTCGTGACAGCAAGAAAGCAAACAACATAATAAGCAAAAAGTAAAGGCCTTTATCATTGATTGCACATCACAGTGAGTGACATTATTTCTAATTCGGAAACTTCATTAAATCTTCAAGGAGGCCCACCAGGTCAGTACCTCCAAAATGATAATGTCTTGTAGAATTGTAAGATATTTCGAGTATGACCGAGGTTTCAAATAATAATTCCATGGTATAATGAGAAAGCAAGTGTACTTGGTGACCAAGTTACCAGCATTGGATTTCAGAGGTAGGAGAACTTACATACAATGGATCCTTTAATCCCTGATTCTAGTCTCCAAATCCAGGTGGACATTATCTCCACCCTGTAGACAGAGATGGGAGACCACAGTTGTATATATAGATTGTGAGGTGTTCAGTCAAGGACCTCCTTTAGGCTTGGTCACATTTACCAATATATCCTAAATGCAAATCCCTAAAAGTAGCATATGTATATGTTCTCTCTCTCTCTCTCTCTCTCTCTCTCTCTCTCTCTCTCTCTCTCTCTCTCTCTCTCTCTCTCTCTCTCTTTCTCTCTCTCTCTCTCCCCCTCCCTATTATGTAACTGTAATATTTTATTTTAAGGAGGAGAGCTTAAAACTTGACTAATTGATGATGACTATCTTTCCTCTGTGAAGACATCATAAATGTACATTTCTCTCTATTCAAGATAATAGGTGCGAAGTTTTAAGCTTGACTCGGTTCTCATTCACACCCTATTAAGAAGTCTTATGCTTTGGGACTTCACTATGAGCAGGTCTCTGCTGCCTGCTCAGGTACCGACTATGTTTAGATGACATGACTGTGCTAAAGTCCAGCACTCTTTTCACTGGTTTGTGGTCCACCACTTCCTGATATGTTAACTGGCATTAGGCTATGGTTGCTAAACCCTTAGTTTCTTCCTTGTTATTGTGTAAGCTGTGTCCCTTGAATGGGTCAAAAGACTGAAGAGACAAAAGAAAAAGAAATGATCCTTAACTAAATCCAGGTCATGTTGTCTAAGCAAACAGAAGTAGCTGATGCCAATGTTCACTTATTTCTTTTCCAGTTTTGAAGGTCCCTAGAGACCTTTGCAGCAATGGGAACACACTTTCTCTAACTCCTGTTCACTGCTGTCTTCCTTGAATTCATGTGGAAAAGTATGAGGCTCAAAATAATTATAAGCATTTCAACCCATCACTTCTTGACCTTGACTCTGCCCTGGGAGAAATGTCTCATTACAAAGAATTCAACCCAGATCACATTAACAGGACTGATGTTTGCTTTGTACACAGACTCTATATCTGTTGTATACTCAGAATGGGATGTTGGTAATAGTGTGGATCTGTGCATTCCTTTAAGATGCATATTTTAAAAGAATGTACTCTGAATATTTGCTCATGAGAGATACTGTAGCATAAGTTGAAGATGAAGGCCCAAGAAACTATGAATGACTTTAAGTTGTGGATTCAATCTCTAAAATAACCCTGAATATTAGAATATGTTTGAAAGCTTACATCATTTCAGTGGACAGCAGGACTTTCCCACCCAGTTTTTCTCGTACTACAACTACTTGCAAAGAAAAGTATTGGTGTGATTGATTATAAAACAGTGTGGACACATCCTTATTTTTCTTATATTGAACTTGAAGTAGGCAAAAGGTAGCCCATGTCTTACAAATTTTCTACCACTCTCTCAATTTCAACTGAGCACTTTGTACTGTAAATGCAGGAAATAGAGAATTCATTTGCATTTTTATTTGGAAATAGAGCAGTGACTAAATCAGTTGTTTTCTATTATCATAATTCTAAGTAATATGAACAATATAATCAGATGTAATGCAAATTTAGGTGTAAACTATTTCTAATTAGAAAACCGATTATCTGGTTTGTCACACTCTTAAACAGATTGTGTAACCACCCAAATTGCCTGAGCTCAGGACCCAGACTCCTGGTTTTAAAACTCAGACTCTCCATTTCCTGTATGGTTGGGTGCAAATCACTTAAACTGACTACCTCAGGGTTTCAGGTCTTCAGAATGAGAAGCATGGGTGGAAATATTAGGACTCTTTGTGAAAAATATAATATGAAATAATAATATAATTTAATATAAAAATATATTTACATAGAGCTCTTAGAACAGGGCCTACCACATACTGAGTACCATTTGTTATAACAACTATTATATTCCTGACAAAGGATCTAAGGCTCCAGAATGAGTGTCTTCAAGGAGCTACAATTAAAGATGCTTCTTCTTTAGGATACATCTGAAATTGGCTGAGAAGGTACCTATAGCTTTGAGGAACTCACTGGGATGCAGATGGGATATTACATATATACCATGGGCCATAAATGAGCATTGTTATAGACTTTTTGAAACCCAGATCTATGCTGGGAAGATTTCCCTCTATACCTGGTTGTTCAGAAATCATCTCCTGCATAGAGCCACAGTCATTCCTTCATCTGTTCACCAAACCCAAAGTGCCAGTGAAGTTTTTCCTTGCCTTGTTACCTTTTTTCTTCTTCTCACTGTTACTTTTTTTAAATTTTTATTGTTACATCTCAATGGTTATCCCATCCCTTGTATCCTCCCATTCTTCCCTCCCTCCCATTTTCCCCTTATTCCCCTCCCCTATGACTGTCCCCTACTTCCTCCCCCTGTATATGCTCATAGGGTATCAAGTCTCTTCTTGGTAACCTGCTGTCCTTCCTCTGAGTGCCACCAGGTCTCCCCCTCCAGGGGACATGGTCAAATGCTTCTCACTGTTACTTGATAATTAAATCTCACCTTGAAACCTTTACCGTGTCTGATTTCTATGGTACCGACCTGAAAAGGTTCACTTGTCTTACTCTTTCTCCCTTGGATTCTTCTGGTGCCGTTGGTAGTGTACAAGGTTTCTCTGTCTCACTGTTCATTTATGTATAAGGATTTGACAAAAGTAACAAAAGATGTGTTAGGCTTTCCTAACTGGGACAGAGTACCTGACAGTGACCGTTCACATGGGATGTTTTTATTTTGGCTCCAGGATTTAAAGGTTTTGGCTCATAGCCCTTGTTGGTCCTGGGTGGATATTGGAGCTGAACATTGTGTTGGTGGAAGCATGTGGCAGTAGCTCCTGATACCATGACAGATATGAGGCAGAAAGTAAGGGACCACTAACCAACCAAAATTTTCGGAGATATGCTTCCCAAGTGACCCACTCCCTTCGTTCGTGTTCTGCCTCCTGAGGCCTTAATCACTTTGCAAACAGTTGTAGCAGCTGAGCACATGAGGATATAGCATGTAACACAGGAGCCTGTGTATGTTCAGATCATAACAGAAGGGTTAATATTTCAAGCACGGTCTACTAAAATGGATACCCCCTACAGTGCTGCAAATGATAATGGAAAAGATAGCATAATAATTTTAAGATGAATATAATAATTAGAATGTTTTTTAAATGTAGATAATATTTTCCCTTTCTCTATACCCAGTCTCTCTGCATCTATGATTTGTAGATTGGTCATCATTTATTTAACGACTAATATACACATGTAATTGAATATATAGCATGTATATCTTTCTAGGTCTGGGATACCTCACTTGGGATGATTTTTTTCTGGTTCCATCCATTTCATAGTGTCATTCTTAAAGAGATGGGCAGTACTCCATTGGGTAAATGTACCATATGTTCTTTATCCTTTGTTCTGTCAAGGGGCATCTTATTTTTCCACCTAAGACTATAAGTATGCTATTAAATAGCTGTAGATCAGTTGATAACCTTGTCTTGTTTCTGGAATTCTCGGCTTGGACTCTCACAGGCATTGTGTGTGCTGCTATAACTGCAGTGAACTCATATTTGCTGCTGAAATGTTTTATCCAGAAGACACTATTTCCTTGTAGTCATCCACTGCCTATGACTCATATTCTTTTTCTTTTTTAAATTTATTTACTATAAATTATTCCACTTACATCCCAACTGTTATTCCCTCAGTTGTATCATCCCATTCCCACTCCCTTCCCTCCCTCTTCTGCCCTATTCTCCTCCCCTAGGCCTCTGATGGAGAGCAGGGGTGGGGGGGTAGACCCTCCATCATCTTATGACCACAGTCTATCAGGTCTCATCCAGATAGCCTGCATCCCCTTCCTCTATGTTCCCACAAGGCAATCCCACTAAGGGGAAGTGATCAAATTGCAGCACCAGAGTTCACATCAGAAGCAGTCTCTGCCACACCTACAACCTTGGTGAATGAGATGTCCATTGGCTATATCTGAACATGCAGTGTAGGTTTTCTGCATGCATTGTCCTTGGTTGGTGCAACAGTCTGTGCAGGCAGGTCTCCCTGAGTCCAGGTGGGCAGGCCTTAGTGGTCTCCCTGTGAGGCCTCTGAACCCTCTGGGTCCTTCCACATCCCCACTCTTTTACTCTACTCAGTGCTCTGCTCAGAGTCTGGCTATGAGTCCCAGCATCTATCTCAATCTTCCTCTGGGTAGAGTCTCTCAGATGACATGTATGTTGGGATAATATCCACTTATATGTGAGTATATACCATGCATGACTTTCACTAAGGATGATCTTTTCTAGCTCCATTCATTTTCCTGCAAATTTCAAAATGTCCATGTTTTTAATAGCTGAGTATTTATAAATTTGATAAACATTCAACCTTAATGTGAATTATATTTTCCTGTATAATATTACATTGTAGTTCATTTTGGAATTTTGGTATCTTGACTGTTGGTTCAGGATAGAAATGTAATTAGGGAACATGTTGTCTTTGTCTGCAATCCATTTGAACTATTCTGATAGTATGTCTTTGCTGGAAAAAGTAGTGCTGGAAGAAAGGTATACAATTACTTAATAGACATTTAAACTTTGAAAATATATTGGTTTGTTTGTTTGTTTGTTTTAAATCTTTGAAGAACTCTCCCAAACTTTTGTCACTTATGTTTTTTTCTCACACTTTCAATGGGAAAAAAAAAGGATTATAAAAGAATTTGGGGAGGACTGGAGAGGTGGCTCAGTGGTTAACAGCACTGGCTGTTTGTGCAGAGGACCTCGGCTCAATTCTAAACTCACTTGGTGGCTCACAACCATATGTAATTGTAGTCCCAGTGAATCTGATTCCCTCTTTTGGTCTTTGTTGCTACCAGGTGTGTACATACACATGTAAGCAAAACATCCATCCATGAAATTAAAAAAATTTCTAGTCATTAGTGAATAATAGATAAATTATCATAATTTTATATAGAATACTCATTTTTACTACATCAAATTTCAAAGATTGTGCACATAATAACTAGTAAACTCATGAAACATACAGAAAAATAGTAAATAATAAAACCTATAATGATTTGGCATATTTTCTTTGTTTTTTCACTTGACTCCTACATTTTAAAATCAAAATTAATACTTTCTCAGGTCTCTGATTATTCTTTCAAATGTATTTTATCAAAATATGAGTACAAAGCACTCTGTTATTTCTTCCAGATTAAATACTTCATAATGGCTGCAGGACGTGGTTTGTAAAATGAGCATGTACAGTGATGCTCAGTCCCCACTACTTTAGATACTCAGCTCCTTATCATTTAGATTTCCCCCACATCCATCCCAAAGAAATAACTTCCAAGTTGAGTATTTGGTCAACAACAATGAAAATCTTTATAAGTTTCTTGGTACAAAGGGTCTGATTGATTTTCAGAAAGATCATAAATTTGTAATCTTGCCAGTAATATATGTGCTTGCTAATTTCAATTCTTCTTTTCCAATATCAAGTATTGACATTCTTAGTCTCAGACAAGACTAAAAATTGGAATATACTTTTAAGGAAATTCATATTTCTATTGTTACTAATAAGGTGAATATTCTTTCAAACATTTAATAGCCGATCATACCAACCTTGTGATGTCCACTTGTGATTATAATTTGAAAGAATGATTTCAGAATAGGTCTTCGACTATATGACTTTTAAGATTTCTTTTTAATTCTCTCTCTCTCTCTCTCTCTCTCTCTCTGTGTGTGTGTGTGTGTGTGTGTGTGTGTGTGTGTGTGTGTGTGTGTGTGCGCCTATCTGTCTGTCTGTCTGTCTGTCTGTCTTTTGGGGTGAAGGTGAGTGCAGGTGACTGCTGAGGGCAGGAAATATTGAAACCCCAGAGTTGTAGTTACAGATGTTGGTGAGCCACCCAACATGGGTGCTGGATGCTCTGCAAGAGAAGTTTGTGCCCTTAACCATTAGCCATCTCTCCAGCCACATGACTTTGTTTAAATAAATGTTTTCCATTGGGGAGGTGGAAACAATTTATGTGTTTTGTGTTTCATCTTCACCTTTCTATTTTTCTTGTTTTCCTAGGAATATATATGTATATAATATTTTTGGAGGAACCAATGCTTGAAATAACTCATTTCTGACCATGCCAACTGACCTGATCTTGCCTGAGCACTTGGTGACTTCCCCCTCAACTGTGTCAGTGTATTCCTCTCTTCCATTCATATTGCTGTTTTTGTCTAAATGAAGGTGAATTTCTGTTCCCCACCTTATACAGATTTCCTGCATCACTGTCACCCTGCTCTTAAACACATGGAAGGAAGTGACCTGCATCCACATTCCAGACCCACATCTTTCCCCATCTTCTACTTGGACTTTCTCTTTTCCACAAAGCCAGTTTCCAATGCCTCAGCCTTCACTGTCATGATTCCTTTTCATGTAAACTCACCATTTCCTCTCTCCTTCACAGCTTCCGTAATTCCCTGACTTGAGTATGTTCTTCTCTTTGTCTGGAACTACTTTCTTTCAGTGGGCATTTGCTTTTTTTCCTTTAAAGTCATGTTTTCTTTAGGTATGAGTTTCAACTCATTAAAACATTATGAGCTAAATTGAATGGATCAAGTCTGAGATATTAATGCAATGTATTAGGAAATGATGGAAAAGAAAGATTATAAATATTGTTTCACAAATCATGTCTCTCTCTCTCTCTGTCTCTCTCTCTGTCTCTCTGTCTCTCTGTCTCTGTCTGTCTGTCTGTCTGTCTGTCTCTCTCTCTCTCTCTCTCTCTCTCTCTCTCTCTCTCTCTCTCTCTCTTTGTTTGTGTGTGTGTGTGTTTGTGTGTGTGTGTGTGTCCATACACATGTGTATGTGGGCATGTGTGGAGGCCAGTGCTCAGGTTTGTTCCTCTATTACTCTCCTTTCTAATTTTCTGAGACAGAGCCTGGAGCTCACCTGTCAGATGGCATGTCACTGGACTGTGGGGATCTACCTACCTGTCTCTGCCTCCGCAGCACTAAGGCTACAAATGTGTGCCACCACACAGTGCTTTCATATGGGTGTTCATGCTTGCATAGCAAGAGCTTACTGACTGAGCCATCTTCCCAGCCCTGGCTTTTATCTTTTAATATGATGCTATCTTGATGCTAAGTAATGGCTGTAAAGATGATTTGATCATAAGGCACATACGCATGCATGAAAAGTAACTCTTGAACCATCTACCCGCTGGCGTCTCATGGTTTACAGTCATTTGGCAGCTTGTTTCACATGTCATCATAGAACAATAGTAGCATCATGTATCACCATAGCGTCCTACTTTTAAAAACTGAAAATAGATATTGGAAGCCAGGCATTGGAACACTTGTTTTTTCTTTAATTTATTATAATTTATTCAGATTACATTCCAATTGCTATCTTCTCACTTGTGTCTTCCCATTCCCACACTCCCTCTCTCTTCTACGCTCTTCTACTCCCCTAGACCTCTGACAGAAGGGGACCTCCTCCCCCACCATATGACTACAACCAATCAGGTCTTATCCAGATAGCCTGCTTCCCCTTCCTCTGTATGCCCACTGGGCCTCCCCATCAAAAGGAAATGATCAAATCGGAGACACCAAAGTTCATGTCAGAGGCAGTCCCCACTCTCCCTATAACCGTGGATAGCGAGCTGTCCATTGGCTAGATCTGAACAGGGGTCTAGGTTTACTACATACATTGTCGTTGGTTGATGCAACAGTATGTGCAGGCTCCCCCGGGATCCAGATCTGCCGGCCTTCATGCTCCACCATACAGCAAGGGCATTTGCTCAACTACATTCATAGTAACTTTATTCATAATAGCCAGAATCTAGAACACTTAGATGTCCCTCAACTGAAGAATGGATAAATAAACTGTGGCACATTTGCACAATGTAATACTCCTCAGCTATTAAAAACAAGAAAAAATTTATCATCCTGAATGAGGTAACCCAGACCCAGAAAGACTCGCATGGTATATACTCACTTATAGGTGGATATTAGGCCAACATAGATGCCCTCTGAGAGTCTCCATTCAGCAGGGGATCTGCACAGGTGCTGGGGCTTGCTGCTGTGCTCCAGGTGGAGCCATGAGAGTGGTAAGGAACAATTAGCAAGGGAGGGGGATAGAAGGACCCAGAGGCTTCAGGAACCCCATAAGGAGACAGTCAAGGCCAGAGTCAGAACACTTGTTAACAGTGAATGATGACTTTTATATCTGGAATGTTTGAGTTTTTTTAGAAATTGTTTTCATAGGAAACCAATTGACAATCTGCAACCTCATTAATGTTTCTACGTTTTCCCAATATAGTATATATCAGGGGCCAGGGAGATGGCTCACTGTTTTTAAAAGCCTCATTATTGGACTTACAGGGGACCCCAGTTAGATTCCTAGTATACCAATTAGGTACCTCACAACTGCCTATAACTCCAGCTCCAAGGAAGTCAATATCTTTGGTCTCTGGGAATACCTGCATTCACAGCACTCCAACAAAATATCTAAAATCTCTCTCTCTCTCTCTCTCTCTCTCTCTCTCTCTCTCTCTCTCTCTCTCTCCCTCCCTCCCTCCCTCCCTCCCTCTCTCTCTCTCTCTCTCACACACACACACATACACACACACATACACACACACACCTTTAATAATAAAATAAATGTTTAAAAATAGTAAATATAAACTACTTTACCACAGCACTATGGAAAACTTGTAATTATTGTACCTAGGAATAAATTGGAACCTAATGGCTACCATCTCCCAGGAAGTTGAAAACTGTATGCCTGCTTCTCCTTTGTAGAAGCATTGAATGCTTAATTAGCAACACATGTGCACCAGCTTAGTTTCACAGAGACTCATCACTTAAAAGCAATACATTTTCATCCATAAATTCAAGCAAAAGTCAGAGAAATCATCACATTTCAGAATACACAACCATTGCATTAAGATTAATCTGTGTTTGAATCATAATCCAATCAACTAATTGATTAAATTAACCAAAAATTTTAGCTTCAAAATAGTCTCAATTTCCTTACCTATAAATTGTGAGATTTATAGTTGAATAAAATGTATGTTTTCAAGTAAAATGCATGATTCCAAGTCTGTTGTAGTCATGAGCTATTGGAAGATCTATACCAACTACAAAACGCCATGCCTGGCACATAGTGCTATGTCAAAGTGGTTGATACACTTATTGTTGCTAGAACTGGCCCTCAGTAAAAATGACATGTTTCTTTACCCTAGAGACTAATTCTATCCCCCAGCCATTTTAGCTATGAATGAAGTCCAATGTCCCTGGTCTTGGCCTAATCTCCAGACTAAGGACTCAGCCTTTCTCTGAACTTCAGGGATCCATGTAGGCCTCAAGTTCTTTCTTGGTCCTTTCTGGCTAAGCCTTGGGGAACAAGAGGATTTTAGTTACTAAATGAGGTTGCCTTTTGTCTTGTTCATCTTACATTGTTACTCATTTTTAAAAAAACTGATGATGCTGCCTCCCTCAGAAAGGCCACATCAAAAGGTAGAATTCACCAAAAATAATACACACATTTTCCAAAGACACAAACAGTTCCTTGAAAAGGATGTCATGCTGTAATTTATTTTGTGAATTCTGTAAACCACAGAACATTTACTTACAGCAAAGTCTGACCTTTCTTTTTCCTTCTTTTTCTGTCTGCAAAGTTCTCTTTTTGAGAAGAAATATAAAGGCTAACATTCTCACGCTTGTGGTGGTGGTGGTGGTGGTGGTGGTGTGTGTGTGTGTGTGTGTGTGTGTGTGTGTGTATGATTTTATTGGAATCCTGAGTTTAATTTTTAGCCACAGTCCTTTGGCTTTATGTAATAATATTTTATGGTATGCAATCACTTGTGGAAAGACCAAAGAGAGGCTTATTTGAAACTTTACAAAAAGAATATTTTGTGCTATTCTTGGGGCAATGGGAAACGCAATAAGTTTACTAAGCCCCACATTGCACCCCACTGAAAGCAGAGAAAGCCTATGACCAGAAAAAAATCTTTGTAGGGATTATTTTGGATAAAGAAAGTAATAACAAGAAATGGGCACATAATTACGTTTTCAAAATTCACATGTCACAGTCATCTCATTCTACCCTGCAAGGATAGTTTGCTACATGTAGGTGGTTAATTTTCCTGCTATGAGCCCATTCCAACAAACAAACAAATCACATTGCCTAAGTTTTCTGAACAACACTCTGCTATTTCAGTCAAGAAGTTTTTACTATCATTTTCTATTTTGCTTTGTGTTCATTAGAGCAGGGTTTTAGAGCCACTGTGTTGCTATAGATTTGCAAAGATACATGTCACTGGAGGCTGTGGTGCCCCTCTTGCCCATGTCATGTGACCTCTGTTCTCTGCCAATGCTTTTGCTCTCTTCCTTGCCTATACATTTGGCATTTATTTGGAATAAAGGTGAAATTTTATTTTGATTGCTATGAATATTTCTGTAGAAGCTTCTTAAATGTATCATGCCCTTTAAGCATAAATCTGGGGGGCTAGGAGGATAGCTCAGTGGTTAAGCACACTAGCTGTTCTTCCAGAGGACTGTGGTTCAGTTCCCAGCACCCAAATGGCAGCATACATACACCTGTAACTCAAACCATTGGGGCTCTGAGGGCACTGGGAATGTATAATACATAGACATGCATGCACATACAACACACATGCACATATAATAAACAAATTCCTCTTACAAATAAGGAGTCAAGCTAAGAATGATTAAGACCCTTGGCCCTCACCCCATGGTGGCTCACCATCTTTGACTGAGGACTTGAGTTGTTTTTAACTAATTATGGAAGAACACATGATGGACTCCCATTCCCTTCTACCCTTTGCCTTTACAGATTTGAAGACTTGATTTAGGAATGCTTATAAAGCTATTTATGTAAGAAGACCATCTGTAAGTTACTTAGCCCACATTTGGCCCAAATCACAACAAATACTTAAGAACCACCACTGCAAAATTATTGCCACATTTTTGGTATATTAAGATACATGATATGTATATGCTTTTGTTCAATAATGACTGAAAATGGAAGTACACAACACAGATAGTTTATACATACATGTGTGTTAAAATATATTTCTCAGCAAAAGAATGTTTACTTCTATATGCACTCTCCTATGGCCTCTGAAAACTCCAAGTTCACCGTATCTCTAAGTCTCTAATTCTGTTGTCCCGGCCTTTCTAGGTGAGACATCAATATGGTGTTTAACAGCAGCAGAATCTGTAAACTCCTGTAATTGTCAGTGTGATTATCTATGTTAATCAGACAGAAATTTCTTTACCCAAAGATAGTCAGTCTTATCATTTTGCTCAGCCTGCTACACTCAAGTGTGAAATTTTACAGACAGCTAGCATCATTTCTCATTCAGCACAATACCAAATATGCTAGCATAAATATAATAATATTATACTCCCTAGAAATATTCCAGAGCCAGAGAGAAATACTTTTGAGAAAGCATTTGTTTATCGCTCATCATTCCTCAGCTGGGGGGTAGATTAATTACTATCTCTGGGTTAGTTGAAGTTAATAGCTATATAGCACATCTTGGGCAAGCAAAACCCCTTAGTCATTTCAAGTATTCATTTTCTTTTCAATGTAGAGTTCAAAATTAGCACTGGTATTTTAATATCCTAAAGCAATATAAATGTATATTACATTAAATATAAATGTCCTACTGAAAACTGTAATAAGAAGAATGGATTTTTAAACTATAATACTTTGAATATAAAGGAATAGACACATATTATCCTAGTTAGAATATATTGTTATGCCGTATCTGCCATCCATAAATAATGTCCTCTGTAGAAGTGGGCAATTATGTTACCTTCATCCTTGAGGGTGATGGGGCTTGACTATGGAATCAAACAGCAGCAAAGAAAGACAAGTCATCAAATCAGGAAGTGTTAGCACAGGACTTTGACAAGAAAGGGTGTTGAGTTTCAGGACACAAAAAGTAAGAAACGTGTGTAACACAGTAGCTCTGTGATCAGAAATATACATGGCATGTGAGAGCTTCATCTGACCTCAGAGGTAGGTCATCTAGGTGAGTCTTCCATCCCCTCACTGAGAAAGCAAAAACAATCACTAAGCCTGCAGAATTGGAAGCAAGGCCACAAAGAGAAACTGGAGGTGTTGAGTTGGAATGCAGGCATCTTACCACCCGGGAATATCACACACTGAAAACAAGAATTCGTTTGTGAGGTGGCAGCCAATGGGAAGCACTGCTGAATTTGATCCCTTCTTGAAAGCCTATTATGACTCCTCTTCTCTCTCATGGCATGTTCCAAAACCATCAGAACAATATTGTGAAGAAGTGATGCTTTATGAGCTCAACAGCTAATTGGATGAATAAAGGAAGAAATATGTAGGTCAGTGTACAAAAGTACAGGTGGGAATTTGGTTTTTTTTTCCATTTTTTCTCCTTTATTAATTTATTCTTGTTACATCTCAATGGTTATTCCATCCCTTGTATCCTCCCATTCTTCCCTCCCTCCCATTTTCCCTTTATTCCCCTCCCCTATGACTGTTCCTGAGGGGGATTACCTCCCCCTCTATATGATCATAGGGTATCAAGTCTCTTCTTGGTAACCTGCTGTCCTTCCTCTGAGTGCCACCAGATCTCCCCCTTCAGTGGACATGGTCAAAGGTGAGGCACCAGAGTATGTGAGAAAGTAATATCCCACTCTCCACTCTACTGTGGAGAGTGTTCTGTCTATTGTCTAGATCTGGGTAGGGGTTTAAGGTTTACCGCCTGTATTGTCCTTGGCTGGTGCCTTAGTTTGAGCGGGACCCCTGGGCCCAAATCTGCCTATCATAATGTTCTACTTGTAGGCTTCTAGGTAATTTGTTGTAAGCAGAATTGTGGAGACAGAAAGGGAATCTAGGTAGACAAAGGGAGGGAGAGTAACATTTTGTGCCATCTGGAGAAGTTGGGATCCATAGGCAGTGCATGGCCTATGCTCTGCACCATGCATGATTTACACCCATGTTCCCTGGGGCAATTGATAGATAACATGAACAGAATGAGCATGGATGCATGCTGACATTTACCGTTCCTGTTCTGGGTGCTTCTGTAGAGCCTTATAGTTCTGATTTTTACACTAAAAGCAAATATTGGTATCCAATGAAGCCACAAGCAAAGGCAATGACCTTCATTCAAACAGCCATTACAGATGTATCTGTGAAATGTCCTACCCAAGGAAGAATGGAAACTCAAGAAAACTTCAGCTGAAATAAATGAAAAAAGAAGTCAAATAAGACAGAAAGAGTTCTATTTGAGATTTTATTCAACCAACTATTTGTTGAATATTTCCCACTTGTCAAACAGGCTTCTGGTGAATAAGACTCCTCTATTTGTCACAGATGAATAGAATCTTGCAGTGAATGAAGTAATCAGAAAATACATAAGGACAGACAGACAGTAGATAGTAGATTGATGGGTAAGTGTGTCATTTGGGGGAGGTGGGTGATATAGAGGGTGAAGTAAAACAAAAGCACTCAATTGTCAGCACCATTTGGCTTTTTCACTTCTAGTGTGTAGAGTCCTAGCTCATTATAGCCAGCAACTTAAATATCTTTAATGGATAGATAGATGAAAAAGAAAGTACAAAGGGAAATGTGGGGAGAGCAGGAGTGGGAGGCAAAATGGCTAGGAGAGAAAAGGGAATCACAGGGATGACATCTCTGAGACAAGCTGGAGGCTTGAAACAGGGTAGGCTCCTAGGAGGATGGGGTGACTCTAGTTGAGACTCCTAGCAATGGGGGAGCATGGAGGCTGAAGCTGTCATCTCCTAGCCAGGCAGGATTTCCAGTGGAGAGAGGGGAATACCAACCCACTCACAAAACCCTTAATCCAAATTTTACCCTGCCTATGAGATATGCAGGGATAAAGATGGGGCAGAGATTGAGGGAATGGCCAAACAATTACTGGCCCAACCTGAGACCCACCTCATGGGAGAGAGCCAACCACTAACACTATTCATGATACTCTGGCATGTTTGTATGCTAGACAGGATCCTAGTCCTCTGAGAGGCTCCACCCAAGCAGCTGATCAAAACAGATGCCATGGACCACAGCCAAACATTAGGTGGAGCTTGGGGAGCCTTGTGGAAGAGTTGGGGAGAAGGATAGAAGGACCCAGAAGGGACAAGAACTCCACAAGAAGACCAACAGTCCCATGGGGATTTACAGAGCCTGAAGCATCAACCAAAGCACATGAATGGACTGGACCTAGGCCCCTGACACATATGTAACTGATGGGCAGCTTGGTCTTGATGTGGGTCCCCTAACAAGTGTAGCAGGAGCTATGTCTGACATGGGCTCTACTTTGTATCATGTTTGCCTAGTTGGGCTGCCTTGTCTGGCCTTGTGGAAGAAGATGTGGATGAGCTTAGCCGTAATGTAACTTGATGTGCTGGGGTGGGTTGGTACGAGGGGCAGAGGTGCCCCTTTTCTGAGGAGAAAGGGAAGGGGGAAAGAGAGAAGAGGGTGGGTGGGAGCAGCAGACCAAGAGGAGAGGAGAGAGGGATGGAGCTACAATAGGGATGTAGAGTGAAAGATTAAAAAATCAATAAAAAAGAAAAGAAAGAAAAAAGGAAGTGCAATGCTTACATCCAGTGGGATATTATTTAGTCTTAAAAAAGAAATGTATATTACTACAAAGATATTTAGGTTTTAAAAAACACTCCTTTGGCCAAAGTGAGTCAGGCATATTTCTGATTAGTGTTCTGGCAAGAATAGGAAGACAGAATCAAACTGTGTTGGACAGCTTCACTGTCCAGGGACTTGTAGGTCATTAAAAATGTTTTTTGCCCTGAGGGCGATGATGGGGATCTGATCAACTATGCTGCCCTGGCTAGCTGCAGTCCATATGAGGCAGAGGGAGCCATGTAAGCTGTACCAGAAAGATGATCTTGACACATTTAGGGTGAGAGTGCTGGTGGTTCTGGGAGATGGTAATTTCCCAGATATGTTTTCAAAGTGTAGGCAATGGCATTTCTTAATGGATAAGGGAAAGAAAAAGAGTTGCCAAAGATAGAGAATTAAAGTACAAAAGGACTAACATGTGTGTACAAGTTGAGAGAACAAAATAAATCTTGTATAAGGTATGTGTGTATGTGCACACATACTCAAGGAGGTGTTTGTGTGTTGGAAGTTTATGTTGGAGCATTCTTGTGGGGGGCAGTTGAGGTGTGACCATTAGGGGTGTTGGGAATACATATATTGTGCCTTGGGCATCTGTGTTTGGTGTGTGTGTGTGTGTGTGTGTGTGTGTGTGTGTGTGTGTGTGTGTGTTGTAGATATCTGTTTGGAATTGTATTGAGTATATATACAAGGATATGTGTGCAGAAGAATGGGTGTTAAGGGTATATATGTGCAAGATGTTGTTAGTGTGTTTGGGGTATATCTGTTGAGTGTGAATTCATTTAGTGGAGGGTAGGTATTGGGTGCATTTGGGAGGGCATCCATTATGTATTTAAGGAGGTGTGTGTGTATGTGTGTGTGTGTGTGTGTGTGTGTGTGTGTGTGTGTGTGTGTGTGTTTGGAGTTGAGTAGGAAATGTAAGATGACCAGAAATATAGGACTTAACTCAGGACCTCTGTAACTGACTATAAACACCATACTGGGTGTACTCAGTGGCCATAGCAAATCCTCCCCACAGATGCCCTTTAACACTTTCACACTGGCCCAGTGGTAACAGAGATGGTGGGAATGTTCTAAGCATCTGTCTGGATGTGATACAGTGCTATTCTTTGCCAGTTCAAATGTGGACTGTCATGATCTTTTCTGGAGGATGTTGTTCCTCGCCCTTTATGTACAAATGCAGCTAAATGAAGGAAAATGTACATGATGTCATGTGCACTTTGTTTTGTAAGAAAAACATAAAAGAACAGGACATCTTGTACTATTTGGAAATATCTAACTCATAATCTAATACCTTTAAGCCATGACCTAAAATTACACATACAGAAAAATGTAAACATGAATTTTCACCTATAATTCACATATGCATGAATATAGTGTGCCATTATAAATCAGCCACACAGGGGACTGAAATCCTTTGAGGTGTCATAAATCAGAACATAGTATAGCCCTCTCCAATCCCTTAGCATCTTCTCATTTATTGAGGATTACATTCAAAGCACTGCAGAGGCCTCTAGTGCCTGACCTCCCCTGGCTTCAATACCACGTATGTGACTCTCACCATATGCAGCAGTCTGCTCTTTTTGCACTGGGTAGACCACAATAGCATCTCCGAGTCTTCTGAGTACCCCCAAGCCCCTCTCAGGGCATTTGCACATGCTTTCCCATCTGAAGTTGTTCTTCCGTACACATGACTTTCCCTACTTCATACACTAGTTATATCAGTCAGTCTCAGTGTCCCCAGGTCAAAACCCACAGCAGTCATTTCTTCTTCAAAATTTATGTCTTACCCTATTTCTTACTGAGTGCTAACTTGCTCAGATGAAATCAGGAGCATTCGGGGTGGTAAGGCTATAGACTGATTGATTGTTCATATGCACTCTTTTCTTCTCAGTTTAGATGTGAAGTCAAAGAAGTCAAGAGATCAGAACTATCTGTAAACCTGGATAATGGCATCAATGGGTTGTAAAAATTCATAGTCAAAGAAGTGAATGGGTTAAAGTTGTAATGCATTCCTGCAAGCATAGCTCTCCAGCTATGAACAGCCCATGTTAGTAAAGGGAAACACAGACCATATGACCAGGTATTGGGCAAGGCCCAGAGAAGAAAACCCTATTGGGGATATCTTTCCATGAGATTTTTGAGCAATGGATTTGAATTTTCAGGGAGATACAACCATGACTGTGCCTCAGAAGACACTGCCACATTCTCCCTGAACAGCATGCAGATCCCGGGATCCTTTGGCCCTCAGATTCCTCTGCCATTGCTACCCAGTGTTCCACTCTCAGCGCTCTTCTTTAGGCTCTGCATGCCTTCCTTTTGCACGCTGCCTGATGAGCTATCTTCTTTGTTTTAGTATCTGGTTGTTGTTTCCTGTCAATTCCTTCACTGATGTCTATACTCATTCTTCATTTCCGGTGGGCTTTCTTCTTGCTGTTTTGTCCCTCCTGGTGACTCTTGTCTTCTGTATCTGTGAGTACAGTGCGTGTGCTTGAGGCTTAATCTACAATACTGCAAAAACATTTTTTTTCTTATTGTAGTCCTATAGTCTCCAGTCTCCTTAAGGGTAGAGTTATAAGTCCTTTCTGTTTCAAGCCTCCCTCTACCAGCACAGAGTGCAATAAATGACTCCTCAACAAATAAAATAATATTTGGGAGTAAGTCTATGGAGTCAGATGTTTTCAAATCTGAGCTGACTAACACAGAGATATCTCAGGGCAGGAAAGCCTTGGAGTGTATGTGTGAGGACCTGAGTTGAAATCCTCGGTACCACATGGAAGCCAAATGTGTAGGACAGGCTCCTCCCAGGCCAGATAGGCTGTCGTATACAGCAAGAAAACAACAAAGAGACCCCACTGTATCAAGCAAGTTGGAAGGTAAGAAGTGACACCCGAGGGTGTTCACATGCCTCCACATGCAGGAGGACTTGGCACATGTACACCACCACACACACACACACACACACACACACACTTTTTTCAGGTTATAGAGCTGGGCCTGTTTCTTCTTTAATGCCAGAACAGTTTTCCGCGCTGCTCTCTTCTTGCATTGGCACATGTGAAATGAGTGGGTGGTGTCTTTCACTCAGCACTCAGCACATGCCACTGTGAGCCATAGTAAATCATTGGTGAGGTTCAGCTGAAGGACAGGGCTTCACCTAACTCACTGTCAGTGTAGCCAGTCTGCTCTTTAAGAGGGTGAAAGGAACTCTCCAGCATTACTGCTGCAAGCAGATCTCTCGGGAGCCCACGTTTAGCTAGATCTTCAGTTGTCTGGCCTTAAGGCATACAGACAAGCCTGGCTTCCGGGACAGTCTTTACCTCCTGATATCCATGAATGTGATCCAGGTGTTTCTAGAATCTGCCATCAGGCATTCTTGCTGTAGTGGACTATACATTCCACCTGTGAGCTAACTGAAACAGTTCATCTTTAAATTGTTTATTGTCAGATATTTAGTCATAGCACTGAAAAGACTAAACTATATACATGTATACACTATATACAGCCTCAGGTACATAGTGAAACCTTATCTTTAAATATAGATGTATATGCATAAATATGCATATATTGTCTGAGTTTACATATAATATATTTATTTGTATGTAATATATGTTTGAGAATATTTTTTATTCCCTGAACTATCTCTGTTTCTTTCCAGTTGTTTATAAGTTGATTTTAATGTGTTTTCCCCATACTCTTGGGTCTCTTCATGAGTCAACAAATTCTCTTATTTTCGATTGATGTTTAAGAAGGCAATAGATGGTGTCAGTCTTTATAATGAGTATGTAAATGAGTCAACTGAGAGTCTGATCAGAAAATCTTTTTAACCCCTCCATACTCTATTTTGGGGTAACATTCTGTAAAGTGCCTAATGGTCTCTGAATACCATGAGTGAGAAAATGAATAGGACTGTATTTGGAGGTCACCAACATCCACAAGGGGAGTTTATAATTTGTCCACACATATTTATCATTAAGGAAGAGACCATCTGAATGCTTAGCCTGGCTACTAGGAGGAAAAGCAATTAGGATGTTTAGACAACTTCTAGTAGTCTTTGCTGATCAAATTTCTTTTATGTCTTGTTTTCACTCCTGCCTCTTTTCTTCCCCACTGTAGCTCTTTCCTTACTAAGTGCTTCCTGAGGCCAAATATCTCTCTCTTCTTCTCTAGCTCCTTCTAGATTAAACTCTGGGCAGTAGATTCCTTTTCTGACTCATTTTTTTCTAGTTTGCTCTCATTTTTTTCTCTACTCAAATTTTGTTTTAAAATCTGTTTACTGGGCTGGAGATGGCTCAGTAGTTAAGAGCACTGGCTGTTCTTTTTTTTTTTTTTTAATTTGAATAAAGAGCAGGTTGCTTTATATCAGAAATAATTTAAAATGTTTTTTTCTTTTTTTTCCTCCTTTATTAATTTATTCTTGTTACATCTCAATGGTTATCCCATCCCTTGTATCCTCCCATTCTTCCCTCCCTCCTGTTCTTACAGAGGACCTGAGTTGCCCACACCTGCATGGTAGCTGGCAAGCATCTGTATATAACTCCAGTTTCGAAGGATCCAACACTCTTTTGGCTTTTTGAACATGCATCTTAAGCAGACGAACTCATGACAGCACATATATACATAAGTAAAATAAATAAGCAAATCTTTCTTAAAAGAAAAAGTTAAAAGTCCATTTGCTGATAACACTCTCATTGTTCAGTTAGTAATATTTCTTACATGATACTTTTTATTTTGAAAAAAATATTGGAGTTTCATAAGTTTTCACAATAGTAAAGTTTTACTTGTATTTTCTAACATGAAAAATGCATAGAATCTGAATCTTACTTTCTTCACTTTTTTTTTTAAATCTTATTTAAATGGTGATTTCCTCTTTCTTTTATTTCTTGGACATTTGTCAATTGATAGGTCATTCTGTAGAAAAAGCTGTTTCCTCTCTGCTCAGTGATATCTCTGTTATCCTATGAACTCATGACGACTTATCTGATTTTATGGCTTATAATACATTGTTAGCATTACTCGATGTGTTTCTGGAATTGGTCCCGCTTTAGCCACCTTGGGCTTTTCTGCTTTAGCCCATTTACCCTTGAGCATGCCCTTATTTCTTCTACAGACTCCCTTGCCACTACACAGTACTTCTTTTTCACTTCATCTTTTTGTGATAATGTCCTAGATTCAATCACTTTTCAAAGAATCTCTGTATTTTTTATTGGAGATTGACATTGACCACTAGCTGTGCAGTGATGGGCCGTTGCTATTGGGCTGTCACGGCTCTTAGGAAGTGTATGATAACCTAAGCAGACATGTATGGTGTGATTGCTCTCGTTAACAACAGACCCATGAACGTCTTTGAGGAATCTGTTCAACAAAAATTATACCTTTCTACTTGGTATTTTCATAAGAGTCTTTTGGTCTTTCAAACGTTGTCTTAGTCCAGTTTGTGTTGCTCTAACAGATTATCTAAAGCTGGAAAATTGATACAGAACATAAATTTATTTGGAAAACAGTCATGAAAAGTACAAAGTTCAGGATTGTGGTGCTGGCATCTGGTATTGGTTCTCATGCTGTGCCATAACACGGTGGAAGGACATACAAATAGGCATAGGACAGACAGGAAACTTGGCAGACTCACGTGTGCCTCTGGAGCCCACTCCCACGTCGATGGCAATGATCCATACTGTAACAATGGTATTTCATTTCACCAGGAGTTTTGGAGAGGGGACGCAGGCTATAGTGGATATTCTAAATCCATGCCAACATAAATAGAAGCGCTCAAACACTTCTGTGATATCTCTTTAACAGTTACCAAATAATGGGGCTGGAGGAATGGCTCAGCCCTTGCTGCTGTTCCGGAGGACCTGAGCTCTAGTCCCAGCATGAACACAGTGGCTCACAATCATCTGTAAATCTGGTTCCATGGGATCCAATGCCTTCGTCTGGCCTCTGTAGACACCAGGCATGCACTGATGCACAGACATACTTGCAGGCAAAACACTTGTGTTCATAAAATATTTTTTAAATTCACCAAAATAAAGAGATCTGGGGAATATTAGTTCTGTTTATGGGATATAAGCAAGGGAACATTTATGTCAAAAATATGAAAATAATTAAGATGCAGTTTGAAACCGAACAATCTTCAGCCATGGCAGAGTTTGCAACAAAGTAGACAGTGTGTGTTAGTTGAAGTCAAAGAGCAAAATGTCACCAACATCACTATTGATAAGCAGTTGTTGCAAGATAGTTCTTTAGTTTAACAGAAAATTTGCAGAATACTTTGCATCAGAGCATCACACAAACCTTCTCTAGTCACGCACAACTAGTTCATTCAACAAACAGTGGCCCTGTGAACAAAAATTCTAAGAATTTATCTTTTTTTTGTGTGTGTGCCCAAATGCATGTTGCAGTTTTATTCACAACAGCTAAAACATTGAAGTGACTCAAATGCGCTTCAACAAATGAATGGGAAACAGTGTCGTTTTCCCTGCAGAGAATAGTATTCAGTAATGAAAAGGAATAAGCCATGATCTAGGCTAAGAGTTGCTCTGAGGGGAAACCAGAGTGTTAAGAATGTCACCTTT
Source organism: Acomys minous (assembly GCF_964271855.1). Taxonomy (NCBI): domain Eukaryota; kingdom Metazoa; phylum Chordata; class Mammalia; order Rodentia; family Muridae; genus Acomys; species Acomys minous. Next base: position 78,622,551 of record NC_140489.1, read on the forward strand.
GAGGAGAAGAATCCTACAGATAATGGTTCTACTGTAACAAACGCCATGACCACAGCCCCCTTGGGGAGAAAAAGGTTTTATTGCATGCTGCACTTTCAGGTCAGTGTCCTTCCTTGAGTCAAGTAAGGCAGGAACTGGGGAGCAGGCTTGCTGGCTATTCATGCAGCGGAGTACTGCAGAAACCATGGAAGAATGCCGCTCGCTAGCTGGCTTGCTCAACCGGAACAGTTGCCTAGGGATGGTGCCACCGATGATGGACTGGGCTATCCTGCATCAATTAATAATCAAGACAATCCCCCGTAGATATGCCCATAGGCCAGTGTGATCTAGAGAGTTTTCTCAATCAAGGCTTTTCTCTCAAATGCCCCAGGCTGCAAGAAGTTTACAACTAACACTCACTGGGATGTGTGGTAGGGTTTTCTCTCAAAATTTTCCATCATCTTCCTATTTTTGGACTGGATACACCTGCTTAAGATTGAGTTCCTGAGATGGAGCTTGGTTGTAAACCTCTTGTTTGTGAATTCAGAAATGATTGGCACAGAGAATGTGTTGATTGTCTTAAATAAACCAGAGTGGTTATTTGCTTAGAAAGCATCTAGCATCCAGCAAAATAAAGAGAGGATCTTGAGGAAATTTTCTGCATTCTTTGAGAGACTTTAATGCAATGTCTCAATAACATGTGGTCATTTTATTCATTCACATTGGTGAATGATTTATACATAATATTTCTGTGAAAACAACAAAGTCATAGCTGATACTGTTGAAGAAAAGAGTTTTATGTATCTCTTCAGATCGGGGATCCATACAAAAGATGCCTAACATTATTGAAAATAATCAGTAAGTTGTACATAGTAGTAGAATTATATATATATTTTTAGTTCCATTAGTGACTATGTAATACTTACATGACTTTCCAGCTACTAAGAGGACTACATGTGTACATATGTTTAGAAGCCAGATGGTTGGCATTTTATGCTAACAGACAGTTATTAGGGGAAAAATTGTTGATTTAGTTTATCTCTCTCTCTAGATAAGTTTCATTTAGTTACTTTCTAATTTCAACTTCTTGTTTATGACATTCAATCAAAGTTTCTTTACGTAAAACTGGCATGTGATTGTTGTAAAAAAAAAAAAGAGGCAATTATTCTACTGCTAATTATTCCACACTAATTATTCTACACTAATTATTCTATCCTATTTATTTATTTATTCTATACAATATTTATTTGTTTGTTTGTTTATTCTATACTAACTATTCTATACTACTACTCCTCTTAGAACACTTGTTTTAGTTCTCACAGACAGAAGTCTTACTAGTAAAGTTCATAATAGTGTGCTGTTTTCTCATTTTATTAAATAGTCTTTGGTATTTGAATTTTTATGATGGGACTCTGAGCTTGAAGCCCTCATAAATTCTTTTCCTGAGGCCCTGCAGTCATTTTCTCTCAAAACTAACAGGGATGGGAAGGGTCGGCACCCCGAGGAGGCCGAGAGGTGAGTGCTGATGTGTCTAAGTGGGGCCGGCAGCAGCAAGGCTGCCACATTCCTGCTGTGTCTGGCCTTGGACTCACTTCACATCATAATCTGGATTCTATTAGGGGAATTTTGTGTTTTTCCTTTGCAAGAGTCACCCCCTACCATGACAAATATTTTAAAATATATATATTTTTAAAGTTGGGAAAGCAAACTTTTTTTCCCAAAAGAAATTTATAGTTCAAATTTATACCAATTTCTTACTAACTAGAGCAAGCTAGGCTCTCCCTAAAGCTTCAGTTTTCCTCTGTAAAACATCGGTCTCCTTTGGAAGAAGTGGGCCTTTCTTTTTTATAGGCAATGGGATAAAACAGCTGCAGATGTGTGTGTGCTGTGACAGGCTTCAGAATGTACCTGCAGAGCATGGTGTTTTTCAGTCTGAAGGGGAAAAAAAAAAGATGAAAGGAAAACGACTGTATTGGGTGCTAAAACAACAGTGTTGGAGTATGAAGGAAATGATAAGCTTTTGATCCAGTTTGTATTTCCTGTTCCTTCTCTTCCTGGGAAGTGACTGAGGCGGTGCCAGGTCATTTTACAAAGCAGTGTTTACAGGTGTTCACCTTTCCCATGAGTGACTGCTGCCTTTTCACCGTGCAGGACTGTCGTGATGCCTGTGGCCAGAGAGTTCCATCCAGACATGGTCCTGGTTTCTGCTGGATTTGATGCATTGGAAGGCCACACCCCTCCCCTAGGGGGTTACAAAGTGACAGCTAAATGCAAGTATCTCTTTCAGGACTTCATGAAATGCTATGAGGTCACACACCATTATGATCTTTAAGATACACAATACCTTTTACGTAGTAAGCTCAGTGAACTTTGGGGAGGTGGTTGAAAGTGTTTGGCATGGTGCTTATTGCTCTGTTTTCTTCTTGTCTCTGGAGAAATTTTCATTGAAGGAAGGCAAAAATGGTTTCTTATGGTGGACTTGATGGCCTTCACGCATTTTAGGAGTCTTATTTTTCATTTAAAGGCTAAAGCAATGTAGCTTCTATTTGGAGTGTATTAACTGATCTGAGAAGTCATAAGTCTAGAGAAGCTACTGGGCTTCTGGCAAGGAGATTGTAGTTGTTATTTTTGTTGAATCTTACCTGGGATGGAAATAGCTATTTGGTGATAATGTTTTGTACTTCCAGGTGCAAATACAGGCTCGGCGGTGCTACAGCAATCTGAAGGGTCTCTGAGTTCTGCTAGTTTTCTGTTGGGTTGCAGAGACGAACTTTTGACTCTGTTCCATAGCAGCCAGCCAGTCAACAATGAAATACAAGTTTTGTGTTTTATTTCATTTGAAGACTATGACACCATGGAACTTAGCTAGAAAGGGAACTTTCTTTAAGAACAGTTTCTTTGCTCTGAGTATGAAAGTGATATATATATATATATATATATCGTGCATAAAAATAAACACTGGCACTGTTTGAGCATACTAAACAAGAAAAAAAACTGTAAAACTGCACAAAGGATGGTATCCAGTATTACATGTTTTGGGGGAGTTAAAAGACAAACAAAATGAAAACAACTTAAGTAGTCTTAGAGGGAGAGATGAGCTTGGAATGAGTGTGCTATATTAATTTGAAAAGAACCAAAGAAACAAATCCATGCCAACCTTTGTTTTTAGTTGGCTGCTCATGCGAAAGCATTTCTGCACTCTAATTATTCCAGTAACATTGTTAGGTAGTGACTATTTTTAACATCTATTATTTACCCAGGGTTCTTGGTGCCTTGTTGTCTATCGAAAACATATTAAAGCAGCCAACTCCACACAAGCAACAAAATATAGATAATGCATAACTTTGGTAAAATTGAATAAAGAGGTATTTTCTGGTGTTAAATATCTCTCTTGTTCTTCTGGTGATGTTGCCCACAGAATTCACCTCAAATAGAAATGAGTCTTCCCACTGTGGGTAAACCTCATTTCTGTCAAGGCTGCCACCAGTTCATTTTAAATAAAAAAAAATTTCAGCTGTACCCAAATTAAGAAAAATGCAAATGATACAAAACACATGGAGAGAAAGTCAGAAATCTGGGGAAAGTAGCCCTTGGCATTAAATGCACACATCTTCCTCAGGAGTAGGGCAAACCCTGGTCCTTGAGCCTCTCTCCTTGCCAAGAGGTGGAGGTTTAACATGTCCATCTCTCAAAGGTAGAAGGACTGGTCTTTGCGTTAAATTTTGGACACATGAGTTTGAAATCTCAAATGTCCATTGAAAAGTAGAATAAAAAATTAGAAGAATTTTGTTTTTTGGGTTTTCTTTTTTTTTTTTTTTTTGGCTTTTCTTTTATTTATTAGCGTGCATTAAATGTACACAGTAATGGGTCTACTGAGATGTTCTTGCATATATGCCATCTATTTTGATTTTCTTGTTGTTGTTGTTCTTTTTTTATTAATTTATTCATATTACATCTCAATGGTTATCCCCTCCTTTATATCTGCCCATTCCTCCCTCCCTCCCATTTCCCCCTTACTCCCCTCCCCTATGACTGAATTTGTTTATAGATACTAGAAACATTGGTTCTAACACTGTTTGCTTCAGTCGTGCCGGTCAGCTTTCCATTGCTGTAATAAAATAGCTGAGAAAACCAACTTATTCAGTGGGGAAGGTTTGCTTCATCTTACAGCATTTGAATTTATAATCTGTGGGCCTGTTGTTTAGGACCCTGTGGCGAGGCCCCCAATATAGTGGGAAAGAAGTGGCAGAGTACAACCATTTATCTCATTGGTGGGGATGAAAAGAGAGGGCGAGGAGCTAGACTGGCATAATTCTTTTCAAGAACATGTCTTCAGTGACCTAAAAACCTCCTGCTGGACCCCGCCCCCTCTTAAATTTCCACCTCTTCCCTGTAGTACCAAGCTCATCCTGGGACCTCAGCCGTCACTATTTTAAATTTACTACTGTGTTTGTATTCATGTGGGAGAGATTTTTTTTTTTATCACTTTCTATGCCTAAATAAATTTGAATATAAAATACTTCCATCTTTCCCTTTTCAATTCCTAGCCCCTGCATATCTGTTTCCTCCTGAGATCTTCTCTACTCGAGAGATCATGGGCTTCCTTATCAGCGTTCGTTACCTAAGAGAAGCGGGCATGCCTCAGGTTGTCATTATCTAGCAATGGCTCCTCGGTCAACTCTCTGACATTAAGTAAGGAAAACAAATAAGAACAAGAGAGGCTCTTAGCATGCACAGCACAGGAGAGGCTGTCCTGAGAAGTTCACAGATTTCAAACTGAGGTTAAAATAAAGTGTTTATAGATTTACACTTAGTTGATAGTGAATGTTGCTATTGAATGAGCCGGGTCCTGGATTTTTCTTCACTAAGGGAAAAATGTCATGTCGTCATATTAAAAAAGAAAAAAGAAAGAAAAAAAGAAAGAAAAGAAACGAGAGAGAGAGAGAGAGAGAGAGAGAGAGAGAGAGAGAGAGAGAGAGATTGGAATCTACATTCAAAAGCTCACAATGGCACCAAAGAGCCACAGATACCAACCGTGATAACAAGAACACCAGTACCCACCTCTGAACAACGGCACACATCCTCTTAGGGAGCTTCAGGATGCGGAGAAGTCACCACCCTAACTGGGTAGGTCTTGGCATCACTGCCCAGCCTTCCAGGGATTCCCAGTGTGGCTCTCCACTGGCTTCCTCCAGGGAGACGCATTTCTCTTCAATTTGGCAGACAGGCAGTTAAAACTGAGATCTCTGTGCTCCATGCCAGGAGTCATCCTCCAAGTGCGGAGGGTCCCAAAGCAAAGCTGAAAATGGGGTACAAATCTGAAGTAAATTGTAACTAAGCTATATGAAAACAAATGTCCTACTAAACTTTCCAGTTCTGGCTACACTCATTCTTGCTCCAAATAAAACATGGGATGATTTGATCTGAGAGCCGTTTTTGAGGATACTGTCATTTCAGACATCTGAAAATTTATTTCCTTGGCACATCAAATTGAGTTTTTACAGTACTTTATTTTATGTTTTTGAAAGGAAAAGAAAGATCAAATCAAAACAACAATGGATTTTGTTCATTTTAAATGTCTAAATAGCTGCCTGACTTTAAAAGAAAAAAGGAAGGCTGGCTGGTTCAATGACAACAATTTCAGCCTAAACTCGGAGAGGTGATTTTAAATTAACAGTGTTTCCCAAACAGTGCTGGTTTCTTCTTTCTTCTTTCTTCATGTTCTTAGCTATGAAACCATAACACAAATGTTGGGTTCCGTCTGTGCTGAAGTTGAAAACACTTTTTTAAAAATGGAGCTTTATAAATGTTTATTTAGAATTTATGTTCTAACCAAAAAAAGAAAAAAAAAAAAAAAGCACCATTCTCTGCCCTAAGCCCAGAACCCAATGTGACCTTGAAATTATCCATTTATCTTTCTAAATATTCTGGTTCATATCCAGTTGTCTTTGTGTTGTAGTCTAAGAAGATGACCGTAACAACAGTGCCCTGTTCAGGGTGATTCTTGACCTTGCAGAGTCCCTGGCTCTGTGGTGTTATCAGCTCCACAGGGCAGCAGCTCTTTAGTGTACACTCATTTTCACAGTACAGAATGCCTTTCCATCTCCAATGGGTGTGCCCACCCTCTGTTTTCCTCAGTGTGCAGTAGCGAACTCCTGTGGACAGACTGCTTATGCCAGGTGAATGACAAATTTTTTTCCTTTAAGACAAAAGTAATCAGCATGTCTAGTAGAATGTATATTATTTTAAAACCATATGCAACTGTTGCTTTGATATGAATCCTGGAGTTCCTGGGTTAGAAGCCATTTTCCCAGATAATACAGCATTACTTTCATTTATTTAATTTTTGAAGGAGAAATGGAGTAACATATCTTAGAGATTTGCTTTCTTTCCGACTGTCCTCTAGATGGAGAGTTACTCTTCTTCTGTTTGCAGAACCCATCCCCAACGAATGTGGGTCCCACAGGGAGAGAGGATGGTGTTGGACAAGCCCCTGCTTAAAAGGACTGATACCTAGCAGTGAGTTACTCTCAGGGAACAGCAAATGCTTCCTTATTAGTTCCTCCTCCAGAAATAAAACTCTAAAATGTTGAGTTCTAATCCAAACAGTAAATAGCGCAAAGGAACAAACTTGTTCCATACCTTAGGCTGTGCTGACCAGTGCCATCTGCCCATAATGTCTGTGTGGGCTCCATCTTGGTGCTGTGGATGGCTGCAGCTCAGAGTGGCCCCTGGCTATGCATTTTACTAGTTGAAAATAGACTTAACAAGAAACTACATTATGGTGCAACTGACTTTTCTTTTTACTGTGTTGTTCTCCCCGGTGGCTCTATATCTGCCTTAAATCACCCATTCTTTTACATCTCTGATTTTCTCCTCAGTGTTGAAAACTTAGAAAGATTCTGATTGCATCTACTTATGTGCATTTGTTTATTATTTGATTCTTCATTTTCAGTAAAGGAAAGGGTACTGCAGCCCCGGGGAAATCTGGCCACCAGTTGTGTCTTACTAGCTATCTGTAACAGAAGATTCAGTGTTGTGACGTCTAATGACAGATGTCAGCGCATGGACGACAAGGGTGGAAAGAACTTTGTTTATAAGAGTTAATAGCCAACACTTCCTGAAGGGTTAACCTAACCTCAAACTTCTCTGCTGTATTCCTTTATGTTGGGCTCAAAAGAAAGACACTGGGTACGGTAGTGCTTGCTCTTAAAATCTCGGCACTCAAGGGGCAGAGGCTGGAGGATCTCTCAGGATCTTGAGGCCAACCTCATCTACACAATGAGATCCAGATAATCCATGGTTACAGAGTGAGAGTCCGTCTCAGAAATAAAAACAAACAGCAAGACCTGGAGGAAAGGTGCCAGCAGTGACCTTCTGAACCGTCCCACCACCAAGCTACCTTCTGAAGACGCTTTCTGTGTACAAGTGTGCACTGTGTCTTCAGAGACTAGCCTAGTGCCTGGTGTCCTGTCTGTATCATCTTTTAAAGGAGTGAAGATGATGATGATGCAGATCTCCTACTACTTCACCGCTCTGTAAATGGGAGCTCGTTATTTTTACTGCTATTCTGATCACTACCACTTCCTTTTCATTTTGGACCACAGACGCATATCTCTCATAAGATTTTCATTACCACAAACCTGCATTCCTAAAAATTGTTCTTCACAGATATTTTCTCTTGCTGTGAATAGTATTGAAAAAAAATTCTAACAATTAACTGAGAAATCCATGATATCCTTGTAACTCTGGGCCCTGGATGAGATGCCTACCCTAGCTACTAACACCTGCTAGATTCTAATTACTGAGATAAATTTATTTGCATCCTTGCTAGGCAAAACAGGACTATTTTGGGGGAGATAATTGAGTTCTTTAAATATTAAACTTTTACTACAGAGGAGCCGTGTGTGTGTGTGTGTGTGTGTGTGAGAGAGAGAGAGAGAGAGAGAGAGAGAGAGAGAGAGAGAGAGAGAGAGAGAGAGAGAGAGAGAGAGAGAGAGAGAGAGAGAGAGAGAGAGAGAGAGAGGGGGGAGGGAGAGAGAGAGGGGGGGGGGGAGGAGGGAGAGAGAGAGAGAGAGGATTTCTTTGTGCCATGCTGGAATGAAATGTGTGACTTTTCTGCATGTTCCACTATGGCCAGATAAGTTTTATTTTTTTAACTAGAAAAACAATTTAGTGAGGATATAAAGAAATATCATCTGTGAAGAATAAATAATTTGCTGGTGGAAGTTAACAATCTTGAATTTTATTGTTGACATCGTTCCAAACATTCTAAGCATAAAGTTAAATTAAATCTTGGCATTTAAGTCTTCTACTGGAATGCAAAGTACTCACAACATAGATACTATAGTTTTCTTGAAAATGGTGAGAATCCTTATTAAACAAGATAGAAGAATGGTCAGAAGTCGCAGAAAGCAATTTAAGGTTCTAGGTAAATAGTAGCTGATTATTGGCGCAATCCAAATCATTGCAGTTGCTGAGTAGAGCACATTTGCTACAGTACTTCCCTGGTACGCACAGGACCCTACCTTCAACACACGGTAACACGGAAGCCAGGTGTGGACGCACAGACTTATGAACCCAGCTCTCAGAAGCAGAGGGAAGGGAGGTAGAAGTGCAGCACCATCCCTGCTTACATGTTGAGTTGGAGAGCAGACTTGGATACATGAGAAGCTGTGTCAAAGAGGTAAAATAAAACAAAATCCAGCTTAATAAGAGAAGCGCCTGCATCTCACATTTCCTTATCTGTGTGTGTGATTGCTTTGTAATGAATCCAGAGGCATTTGGATGGATACCCATGCCTTTAAAAGAAAATAAACAATTATTTCTTCATGGCAAGGCTACATTAGTCCTTGCCTGCTTAAACACTTTGCATTTTGTTTTCCTATATTGAGATAGGAAATCTACTCTTGACATTTTAATATAATACAGAACAAGTTCTTTACTGTTATGCATTTTTAACAATTGTACTATCTAAACCCAGTCAAGAAACAGAGAAAACACTTCAGTCAAACATTTGGAGTTAAGTTCAATAGCATATTGAAGTGGGCTCAACCTACAAATGCACGAGTAGTTCAGTACAGTCAAATAAATAAATGTGACACACCATGCTAAAAGAGTAAAAAAACCCTATGACCACCTCAGTAGATGCCAACTACGCATTCCTTTTATGATAAAAACCCTCAGGATCTCAGGTAAGGTCATATACAATGGTGAAAAGCCAAAAGCCTCCCCTTTAAGGCAGTAAAACAGTTGAGGATGCCACATTTGACAATTCTGTTCAACCTTGGACTGGAAGTGACAATAAGAACAGCAAATCAGGAAAAAGACACAAAGGCCATGTCCATGAAAAAGGAGAAAGATAAACTCTCTGTTTGCAGAGGATATAATTCTGTATATATAAAATCCTAAGGAATACAGAAAAATGGTGACGGCCAATAAATAAAGACAGTGAAATTGTAGTGTCTATAATCTATAGTACATTTGTAGACAAATAACAAACTATCCGAAAAAGAAATGAAGATTCCCAAAGCCAGTGCCCCTGGGCACTCAGCTGAGCCCAGATTCATGGAGACTATTTCTTTGTTAAAGTGGAACCACTCACTCACCTTGGTAGGCTGGTCATCACTAACACAACAAAAAATGCCTCTGGGAATCGTTGAGGGTTTGTGCAAGGCACTGTGCTGGATTTCTCTCTGCATTATATAATTTTGTTTTTATGATTGAATAAGATACTAAGTTTAAGGCATACTCATTTGCAGTTTATACTATTGTTATTATTATTGTATTCTCAGGTTTTATTTCCCTGGAATCCTTAAACAAAAATGTAATAGTCATTTACATTTCTAATTTTAGAAAGTTGAGTGCCTTGTGAAATTTACAGAGCTAAAGAATAACAAAACATAAACCCTGATCTCCTGTGGTTTTATATCCGCCTTTGTATATTTCCTGCTAGGTTCAGAGGGTTACTAAAAATACCTCCTATATATAAGTTTATTCAGAATTGTGAAAATTTAGAAAAATGAAATAAAACCTTCATTCACAACAGTGAGTTTATTTGAATAAAATTCTCCAAATCAGAAGAGCTGTTTTCCTAAAATACCAGCTTGCAGGCTGTGCTCCCTTAAAGTGGAGTTTTCTTAAAACAAGAAGTCAGAGTTTAACACTGCTGCACAGCAGCCTCGGACTGAATTAAAGTCTCAAACTACTGCAAAGACGTGGAAGTGGCTTTATAAGACATTTTTAAACATAAGCATTATAATCCATTTACATGGAAGGACCAGTGTAAATAAAGCAACATGAATAATTAGGGAAAATATCAGCACCAACCTAGGACATCTTAAATTTGTGAATAATTTTAATTGCAATGACAACCAAGAAATTTATTTAAGTGAATGAATTCTTTATGTTTAATTTTATTTTTCTTCACTTTCTCACCCAATTGCCTGTTCACTTACACTATATGACAACTCAAAAACCAAGGTGTAGAGGAATATTTTCCACCTGTGGCTTAGTTACTGGTGACAAAAAAAAAAAAATCCTTAGCCTAGGATGGCTGTTGCTTATTTTTGAAGACCAAAATTGCTGCAACTGTGCTGCATCTGTGGCCATATTAGCCTTTCTTATAGAGAGAAAATTTATAAGGTGAGTTCACCCTGATGGAGTTAGCCAGCTGCAATCTATATTAAAACATGTACAACACTTCATTAATATTAATGTGCACCTTTTTCATACTTTAGCATATCTGTAGTTGCGACGCCATTTCCCTTTAGTGACATTTCAGGTGTCAGGGCAGCAATGTATTCTTATTTTGATGGCATGACATATAAAAGAATGGTTGCAATTATTCTGTGCCACAACCAATGGCATCTTATAGTAAATGCAGTGCGGTATTTTATTCTCTGAGATACTTTTTACGGTCTCAGCCAAAAGCCATGCTAAAACCTATAGCTGAGATTTTAACTTTATACTTCCTTTTCAGATTCCTATTGATTCATTTTTGAGGAAATTGAAAGTAGTGCTATGAGAAGAGAGGGTGTCTTGGCGACTCCTGCCCACGTGTATGTACTCCATTGCTGTAGGTGTGTGGAGAAGCAGAGCACGACAAAAGTGCTCGCTTACACCCTGCCTTCAGAGTGAGGACAAGATGAAGGTGCCAGTAGAGGGGTAACCCTCACACCCAGGGACCCTCTTTCTTCAATCAAGCAATTCCCATCTCCACACTGCAGTGGTCCCTTCGGTTATAAATTTGCTAACGGATTAGTTAATTGCTTAAGTCATTGGTTTTTATGATCCAGTCACTTCCCTAAAGCTCCCTCCCCACAACACACTCTATTGGAAACTAAGCTTTCAGTCCGGGACCCTTTGGGAACGATTTCATATCAAGCCATTTTTTTTTTAAAGCGTTTCTGTTTCCTTTCACAAGTCAGATCAATACCCAAAGAATCAGCCTAACAGTTTGGTAAGTGGTGTCCTAGGTCTGTATCAGTAATAAGTGAACGAGTTTTAACTATGTGACCAGGAATTACTGGCAAACCTATGTGTAGCCGATAACAAATCAAGAAAAGTATGAGGACGAATGTGTTCCTTGCACCCAAAGGACCGTTTTCCCCCCAATGGTCTCATGGGCCAGAGCCTCTATGAATTGGTTTAATGGTTTCCAAACTAGCAGGCATCTGCCTCACCTGGAGAGCTTATTAGGTGTGCTGGGTCCTGTCCCAGAATTCCTCATTTAGTAGGTCTGGAATGGAGCCTGCAATTTGCATTTCCCAGTTTCCAGGTGCCGCTGATGCTCTTGGACCAAGGGCCATGCTTTGAGACCCAACGGGCTCCTTATAGAAAGAAGAGACATAGGGTCTGGTGTTGAATGATCCACAGTTTGAGTCTAATTGGTTAAAAACTCACTTTTCTATGTTTTTATTTCTGTTTTCTCAACTAGAATCAATACAAATGAGGTGGATGTTGGTTAAGTATAGAGTCATTTTAAGTATCAGTGAGATAATGACTCAGAAAATTCAAATATGACCCCCTTTGAAAGCTAAGATCTGAATGGTTTTAAGCCCACTAAATGTTGGGTTTCTTCTTTTCTCATACATGTAAGTTAGGGTCAGGATTTATGTGTCAAGATGCCTTTATAATCCTATATGAAAATTAATATGAAATTATCAAACTGTGAGGAAATTTCAGTATTTGAAAATGTCCAAAAAACACTTGAAACACTGAATTATAAATATTTTTAACAAGGAGAACTTCCTCTCCCTAGCTCTACTCCAATGGAATCTTTCAGCTTATCACATCTAATGTGGGGATCCATGGCCAAAGGCAAACCACTGGGAATTATGACAATTTTCATGCCAGTCAACATTATAATTCTGAGAGTGGTAGATATTTAGTCTGTGCTGCTCAAGACTCCCTCCCCAACTACAAGAATCACTTCCATTATTTTCTTGGCCCAAGAAACCTAAACTCTTCCTGGGCTGAATACCATAAACCTTGACACAAAGAACTCTGTGGAAATGAGTCTTCTCTGATCTTAGAATTGGGTGCATTTTAATACACAACATGAAAACTTATGAGATAGTCTACATTGTTCAAAAAGAGAAGATGCTACTCTTTACCATTTTGCAAAATGGCAACTAAGTGGACTGAATTATCAGATAAGAAGAAAAGCCCAAAGCCAAGCAGGCTGTGCCATACTAAAGAAAGGATCCTGAAAGCTAGAAATTCAAGAAATGTCGCTCCACAACTAACTCCTTTTTTTATATTTTATTAATTTATTCATATTACATCTCAATTGTTATCCCATCCCTTGTATCCTTCCATTCCTCCCTCCCTCCCACTTTCACCCTACTCTCCTCCCCTATAACTGTGACTGAGAGGGACTTCCTCCCCTTGTATATGCTCATACAGTATCAAGTCTCTTCTTGGTAGCCTGCTATCCTTCCTCTGAGTGCCACCAGGGCTCCCCCTCCAGGGGACATGGTGAAATATGAGGCACCAGATTTCTTTCGAAAGTCAGTCCCCACTCTCCACTCAACTGTGGAGAATGTCCTGTCCATTGGTTAGATCTGAGTAAGGGTTCGAAGTTTACTGCATGTATTGTCCTTGGCTGGTGCCATAGTTTGAGCAGGACCCCTGGGCCCAGATCTGTCCATCATAATGTTCTTCTTGTAGGTTTCTATGACATTCTGGATCTTTCTATTTCCCCCATTCTCCCATGCTTCTCTCACTTAGAGTCCCAATAGGATGTCCTCCCGACTGTCCCACTTTCCTGGTAAATGAAGACTTTCATGGGACATGCCCCTTGGGCTAGAGTCCAGATATAAGTGAGTATATACCGTTTGACTCTTTCTGCTTCTGGGTTAACTCACTCATTATGATCATTTCTAGTTCAATCCATTTGTCCACAAATTTCAGGAATTTCTTGTTTTTAATAGCTGAGTAGTATTCCATAGTGTAACTGTACCACAGTTTCTTTATCCATTCTTCTACTGAGAGACACTTAGGCTATTTCCATGTTCTGGCTATTATGAATAAGGCCGCTATGAACGTGGTTGAGCATATGTCCTTGTTGTGTGCTGGAGCTTCTACTGGGTATATTCCAAGGAGTGGAATAGCTGGGTCTTGAGGAAGCCCTATTCCCAGTTTTCTGAGATAGCACCAGATAGATTTCCAAAGTGTCTGTACTAGTTTGCATTCCCACCAGCGATGAAGGAGTGTTCCTCTTTCTCCACACCCTCGCCAGCATGTGTGTCACTTAATTTTTTGATCTTAGCCATTCTGATGGGAGTAAGATGGAATCTCAGAGTTGTTTTGATTTGCATTTCCCTGATGACTAAGGAGGTTGAGCATTTCTTTAAGTGTTTCTCAGCCATTTGATATTCCTCTGTTGAGAATTCTCTGTTTAGTTCTGAACCTCATTTCTCAAATGGGTTATTTGGTTTGGTGATGTTTAATTTCTTGAGTTCTTTATATATTTTGGATATTAGACCTTTGTCAGATGTAGGGTTGGTGCAGATCTTTTCCCAGTCTGTAGAGTGTCACTTTGTTCTGTTGACAGTGTTTCCTGCCTTACAGAAGCCACTCAGCCTCATGAGGTCCCATTTATTAATTGTTGACCTTAAGGCCTGGGCTGTTGGTGTTCTGTTCAGGCAGTTTCACAGCTGACTGCTACTCTTCCACAGAGGACTCCTCAGATGATTTCAATTCATGGTTCTAATTTGCTGCATACTCCAAAGGCCTCAAGCAGGAAGAAGGGACAAGAATGGAAGTGGCCAGATCTCCAATTACCTAACCTAGATATTATATTACTGAGGATGAACACTGAAGCTAGTGAGCCACAGTGCAAAGCCAGGCAGTCAGCATGTGAGGAAACAGAGCGCTCATGCCCTCTGGCACTGTCCTATGGCCATCCCTGACCCTCACAGGATTAGAGGAGTGGGTCTACATGAGACCACTCAGCAGCAACCTGCTACCTGCTGGAGTTTTCCTCTTGTGCAACTTCCTATGTGCAGAACTCACCAGAAATGCGGCACTGCCACCTCTGCTGAAACTGACACTGTAATGTGGAAACCCATGAACGCTTTACTGATGTGAGTAAGCAGAAGTGCAGACATCAGGAGACCCTCCACATACAGGAAGAGAGGTGAAAGGTTAAAGGGCAGTAGATGCTGGACCAGAGTGTTGAGAACTCCCAAGTTTTACCACAGAGCAGATCTATCATTCAATCCCATGGATAAAAATAATTTCTATTAGATGTGACAAAATTCTTTATCCTAGTGAACTGAAAGAGACCATTGATATGGTAGAAAATAAATTAAATGCATGGCCTAGTTTAAATTTGCTTATTCTGTCTCCCAAACTCACCATCTGAGGACTTTATGACTAGATAATTCCAGAAGAAGACATATGGATTCAGCCAGAATATATGTTATTTCCCTAATATCACTTCTCAGTGTGTGGATATTGTCAGCACATAGGTATTTCTTGTGTAAAGTAGCTATAATTTTAATAATGAAAGCAAAATGGAAAGGCCTGGGATAAGAATCATGAAGTTCTTGATGTCTTCTTTATTACAAGGCTGGCATTTCTAACATATTTACTAGCATAACCTGTACTTTAATGTATACACTTTCCTCCTTGCTCTACTGTGGTAAAAAGTCTGAG
Source organism: Acomys minous (assembly GCF_964271855.1). NCBI lineage: Eukaryota > Metazoa > Chordata > Mammalia > Rodentia > Muridae > Acomys > Acomys minous. The sequence goes on from NC_140489.1 coordinate 78,637,695, forward strand.
CAGGACGAAATGCTTATTTCCAAAGTTGTGTTATTATGCCACTAATGACCCATGACAGAGCACTCCCCCCCCCCAAACACACACACACACACACACACGCACGCACGCACGCACACACAGACACACCGACACACACACACACTGACACACACACACACACAGAGCTTAATAATCTTTGCAGTAACATACTGCACAGTTCTTATGACAGTGGACCTCTTGCCCCCATCCACCCGAGGCATCATCTTCTGCTCTCCCTGTATCAGGCCCCAACTTGTGTCTGCTAGCAGAGCAGGCTTACACAGCCTCTACCTAGGGAGTAACTCCTATCTATAGCCCTTTCCCCAGATTCCCTTCTCTGCTGAGATACACTAGTAACTAATATTTAGACAAGGTCTCACTATGTAGCTGGTCTGGTCTAGAGTTCCCTATGCGAACCAGTTAATTAATTAAACTAATTAATTAATTTCTACCTTTTTATTTTTAATTTTGTTTATTGGTTCGGTTGGTTGGTTCGGTCGGTTTTTTCAAGACAGGTTTTCTTTGCCCAGACTCGGCTGTCCTAGAACTAGCTCTGTAAACCAGCCTGGCCTCGAACCACAGCCCAGCCTTAATGGACTTCTGAAAGCAGGCTCCACTGAGTCCTTTTCCAGGACTTGTTTCTGATGTCTTTCCAATTGTGTGAGCTTAGATGAAGTGTTTTGCCTTTTAGTGAGCCTTAATCACTTGAATTCGCTCACATGCAAATCTAATTATCTCTTGCATAGATCTGTGAGGATTAGATTAATTAGGATGCCTTAGTCTGGAAAGGTGTCATCTAGCAAGCACCCAGGAAACAGAAGCCAGTGTCAAACAGTCCCAACGCTTCTTGTGCCTCAAGAGTGCCTTGGATCCGGATCATAACAATGCAAGTGTAGCATACTGCTCTCCTGCATTGGAGTTACCTCAGCCTAGGCCTACATTGTGTTTTGCTCTGTTTTAGTTATATTGTGCTCGGAAGAGATCCAAGGACCTTTCAGAAGCTAAGAAAATGCTCTAATCCATTGCTCTAATCTCAGATTTTAACAAAACACGTTATTTTGAGAGATGGATTTGCTAAGTTGATTGGGTTGGCCTTGTAGTCACAATGTAGCCCAGTTGGATTCGTCATTGCAGTCCTGTTGCCTCAGCTGGAGTTATAGACATGTGCTATCACACTGACCAGGTTTGTGTCTGAATGCCAACCTATTCGCCTATGTTTAAATGCTACAGTTAGAAGGCAGTGATTTGCACATGCTGAGCAAATGTCCTACCAATGACCAACTTCTCCAAGCCAACTATCAAACCGTAAAATGCTTCAAAATATCTTACAAGTGAAAATCAGAAATAACTAGAGGCCGTTGACCGAAGCCTGGACTACTCTGAGTCTGGAGGTTCAGAAGCCTTTGTCTGTCCATGGCTCAGCTCTTTCAGAATTTTGCATGAGAGAATCAGCCTAGTTGGAGAGGCATATGTAAACAGTGAAGGCTAGTTATAGCCCCACCATACAACAGACTTCATTTCGTAAACATGGCCACAGACATGTCAAAGGTTTCCATATAGGACAAACAAGCCTCTCTTTGTCGCTAGAGATAAAAACAATGACTAAAAGAGAGGGAAAATGTCCTTGAGACTGGGATTATGCTATGGCCAGCAGAATTCATGATCTTTTCCAAAGTGGCTTACTGAAACTATAAAGACATTTACTGGAGTCTTTAAAGAGATTTTATTTGTACGTACGTACATACATACATACATACATACATTTCTCTTTGGCAGCACTGCAATACAATTCTAAATGAAGGTTGAAAAGAGGAAGATGAAAGGATTGATGGAAGCAGTGACAGACAGGCAAAGATCATGCAGAGGCAGACAGTCAGGCCCAGGGATCCCAGGCAGGATTTATTGTATTTAACCGACCTCCTCCCAACTCTGACCTTGTGGTATTTCGGTGAGTCTCTCTGATCTGCCTTTCACACCACATGCTTGTGCGCTCTCTAACATCCAGTGGTCCCTTTAGATTCTCTTATCTCATTAAAGTCGGTTGCAAGCTCTGTTCACTTATTTGTAGTTTTCTGAGTCTACTATAAACAGTTTTTTCAGATGTTATTTTTAGTCCAAAATAGCATAGCACTGACAGTGCCATAGTACTGTTCGTGTACAATGTTCTCCTCTTTATTATGGTGCAATTATCAAAATAAGGCGCATGGAAGAGTCCCGAAAAAATCACTTCATTGCCTAAGTAGGCAGCAGACAGAATATTTTATTAAATGGGGCTAATTTCAGTTACTGACAAGCCCATGAAGTGCCTAAAGAAAATGGGAGTGTCTGCTGCTTGGGGCTGTTCCAGGAAGGTTGTCTGCTTTTAGAAGCTGCGTTTCATTAAGGATCTGTGATGGTCACTGGAACTTTGCCTGTTGTTTTACTCAGTAGTCTCTGGGGGACTATTTGGCACTAGGGTGCAAAATGAGCTCAGCAATTAGGGAAAGACACCACTGCAGGCACTGGAGTAAATCACTGAGTAGCAGACTTCCCAGAGAGTAAGTACCAGGAAAGTGATAGCCTGAGGATGCTGGGGAGTCTGGCTTCTCTTCTTCTCAGTGCATTCTGGTCCAGCTCCCGCTGTCCTTGCCTCCAGGGGTGCTTTCAGGTATTTGGCAAGTAGGAAAGCAATTTCAACCAACTTTTCAGGCCAACAGAATTGATCAACAAATATTTAGAACGTTCGTCTCCTGGAAGCGGAAAACTCTGATACTTGCCATGTCTATCGTCCAGTCTGGCCCTTGAGATACCTGCGCATAAGACAGGCACTGAAGTTGTGACGAGCTGGAAGAGAGGAAACGAACAGTAACTCTTTACTTGTACCCAAATCTATAAACCTTACCCCAAGTTCTCCTAGGTTGAGTCAACAATTTTACTCCCAGGGAGGGTGGAAAACAGTTAGAGGAAGAAACAATCTTCCTATCCTACAACTGTGCCTCTAAGGCCCAGGAAGGAGAAGCAGCTCTCAGAAAGTTCAAGGCCACATGGCATAGCTAGTTTAGAAAATCCAGGGATACATGATAAACTCAGAAAACAAATTAAGAAGTTAAAAATAAAGGGAACCAGGTGAACATGCTCTATGGAGTTAATGACTAAGAAAATAGATAGTGTTCTGCCCAGTCTTCTTCTGATGCTAAGTATCTATCCGTTTGAAGAACCAAGAACCGCGCCTGGTTCTCTTCAAATGGAAAGGAAAATGTTCAGTCAATTAATACAGCTTTGCAAAATTCTCCCTCTAGAATAGCAAGAGACTCTAGACTGATAATAAATGTTTATAATGTAAACTCAATCACTCCTATTGATTCTTTGTAACAAGACCATTAGATAAACAGGCTTACTATGATCCCCATTTACAGAGTAAGGGGGAAAAAAGCATAAAATGCTAAGAATGAGCCAAAGGTATGAAGAGCAGGATCTGCAGGTGGAATTTTTTCCTATTTATGTTCAAATGACAAATTGGCCTTACAAACAAGAAGAGACCTTCCCCGCCCCCTCTGTGTGTGTGTGTGTGTGTGTGTGTGTGTGTGTGTGTGTGTGTGTCTGTCTGTCTGTCTGTCTGTCTCTGTCTCTCTGTCTCTGATACTTCCATTGATATTTCTTCTTCCCCAGAGTGACATCATGTATATAAAAAGCTTTGATTTCATTCCCCCTTGAGGAGCCTAGGCCCTGACTTGCAAAACCATACAGAAGTAACTTGGTCCCTGAGCACCAATTTTTCTCCTATCATATTCTCTGGCACTGTGACTTATTAAATGTTAATGAAGGACTAACAAAATGGGGAAATGAAAATGGTAGCACAGACAGAAATCCACATTGGGCATAGTGGTGCAGGTTTATAGTATAGTTAAACTGTTCAGGAGACTCAGACATATGGACTACAAATTCCAAGGCTGCCTAGGCTACAGGAGCTCAAGGTCAACAACTGAAGTGAGACTCTTTCAAAATTTAACGAAACAAAACAAGGAAGCTGGGGGTATAGCTCAGTGGTCAGTCAGAAGATGGAGAAGGCAGAGGAAGGTGCATCGGATTTAGAGTGGCTTATATGGGGCTATTGAGACCTGCTCAGGGTGACTGATGAAACTCGTGTCTTAATTTAAATATGGGGGTGCCAGGCAGGAACTGTTTGCCCTGCTGTTCATATCTTCTCTTCACCTTCATAAGGGTCACCAAATGGTTGAGTTTAGGAAGCATGTTTACATCAGATCCCCGTTGATGTTTCTAGATACCATTATTTTTCTCCTGCCTCCAGATTGTAGTTGGTGTTGCTCCTCATATCTGCTTCTATTTTTCCCTCATGAAGCTGAGTGTTGAATGCTAACACAAAGTTTCAAGTGGGTAAAAAGATTGAAACAATGGCAAAATGATCATTTTGTTATCAATGTAATTTAGGTACTGATAGTAAAAAGTCACACACTTTCAAAGTCAGGGCCCTGCTGGGCAACTGTCTTCTTTCCTTTTCTTTTCACTGTGATAGTGAGTGGGGTAGAACTCAGGGGTAAAGCGGCAAACTGTTAGCTGTGGACAGATAAGCTCTCGTTCGATGGCTTTGCAGTCTTCCTTTGCATACTAAGCTTTATAGTGAGGAGTTAACTGCAAACTAGGCATCCTTTTTCATAAATACCATGTGTTGTGATGATGGTTGAGTGAATCAAATCAGAACGGAAAGAAAATGAGTAAGTCCTCTCATAGACCTACACTAAGCACCTCCTATATGCCTGAAGAACTGGTAGATTCAGAGTTACATCAGTCTGAAAATAAAAATTAGAGAGCTCTGCTCTGATGCAGTTTATATTTAGACTACTGGACACACATTTTCCACATTTAAATTAAATTTATATGACATTTAGGTTATTTCAAAGACTTGATAGTCATGTAAAGATTTCTGTTACCACATTAGAAATCACAGGTGCAGAACATTTTGCATCATTGAAGAAAAGTCTTTTGGAGAAGTCTGGTGATTAAATTCTAAACAGAATGAGCACACATAGCTCAATAAGAACTCTTGTTCAGCTAACAAAACTAAAGCAAGAATAGGCCAAGGTTATGTTAAAGAAGTGAGATTTATGATTTTATAAGGGGTGAGCCAAGATGGCTTTATTCACAGAGGATATTTGCATGCAGAGCTGAAGATGATGAGGCAAAAAAGGCAGAACCATAATTGAAAGGAACCTTCTAGATTCAGAGAAAGACAAGAGCAAAGAGCCTGAGGTCCATGACTAAGGGCTCTAGGAGCCAGAGCAAGTCCGAGGTGAAGTGACAAAGAAAAAGGTTGAGAGTGGTGATAAGGAGGTATGCCCAGGTTTACTGTAAAGGAGACTAAGTGGCATTTAACCAAACACAATTAGGGTTAGACAGAGTAAATGTTGACTTCAGGGTTGGGGCCGTGTACTGCATAGGGAAGAGTTGCTGATGACTGAATCAGGAAAATGTGTGGAATCAGAATGAATCTGATAATCAGGTATTGGTCTTTGAAAATATCTGAGCTAAGATGTTCCTTGAGTATCAGAGTGGATATGCCAAGAAGGCAATGGGATGGATTTTTAGTTCAGGATAGACCGTAAGCCAAAAGCTTAAAGTTATAAGCCCTGCTATGATCACTTCAAGCACAAGCACAGGCTGAGAATAGACTTAGAGATGGAGGCTGGGGGTGTTTCTGCATTAACCTAGCAATGCCCAAAGAAGAGCCCACAAAGAGGGCGGAGGCTCCCCAGTGTTCACTAGCAGTACGCACTCCCACACCCAGCAGAAGCAGGTGGGTCATGAAGGATTTCTGTCACAAGTTGTTGATGGATCTGGTTGATAAGAATGGATCATTAAACTTACTAACGGGAAAGCTACTGTGGACCACACAGCATTTGGTGGAGGAAAAGCCTAGTCATAAGAGATCATTGTGGAAAAGAGCAGTAGACTGCACATTTGGGTTGCTATAAGGAGTTTTGCTCTAGAGGGACCAGATACATGGAGCAATGAGCAGAGGTGGTTGAGTCGTCCAATGAGTGTTTTAAAAGTAATAGTTAAATAGCAACATATTTACAGGATGCTTGCAGCGGCCTACTATAAAAGGAAAATTGATGTTACTGTGGACACAGAAGAAATTTGCTGCAGAATTGCCCTGGAACTTGTGAGGGTAGAAAGAGCCATGGTGAAGATGGAAAGTTTGACCTTGGATAATGCAGAGTTTATCTGTACTAACAGCGAGAAATGCAGAGTATGTGGTCCAGATGGTAGCATGTCTGTGGTAGATACAGTGGTTGACAATTGATGGGGTATGCTTCTGATTAGGGTTTTCCTCAGTAAATAAGAAAGTAATCATTGTGAATTAAAGTGGGGAGGAAATTTTGAAGTTTTGAAAGAGGAAGATATTCATAATTATTCAGGCAGTTGGAGATAGGAATCTACTAGAGAAAAATGTCTTGGAACAACTTTCAGGGCCAACATAAGTTTCATGGACAGTGTAAAGTCAGAAGAGTAATGTAATTGCCACCAGCCATATTCAGCAAAGAGGCAAGGTGCCTATTAAGTAGAGACTGGATGCAACCAGGAACAAGAAAGCACAGGAGAGGTGAGGAACCACACATATGAGGAAGCAGGAGTTTCAACTTGACTAAAGGGAAGGAGGAAATTAAGAGGGTATGGGAAATGAGAAGTTGGTGGGATTCGGATTAAAATTTGAGGAAAGGCCAGGACAAAAGAGCCTCAACTAACTGGTCAGGTGGACAAAGTTGTACAACACTAGCTAGGCCAGGTAGTGATGGACAGAGCCAAGGAGGGAGCACCAGGGTCACCCAGTGTTCTAGGTTGGGGTAGTATGCCTGACACCATAGCTATGCCTGGGAAGGAGAGACTCAGTGAACATGAAGGGACACAGGGCCTGTGGATCTGGGGTTGCTGCCACTATCACAGCAGATTAGAAACTAGAAAGACAGGAGGCAGTGATAAAGAGCGGAGTGACAGGCAGCTCCAGGCAGGTTCCTCATTGCTAACTTCAGAGAAGTCACCTGAAGAAAATGACTGAAGAGAAGGCTGGCTGGTCACTGTAACCATCAGTTACTGGTTCCCGTCGACAATATATAATGATTTACTGCTGTCATTGTCCATGCCTACAGATAATTTATTTTGTATTTTTGAAGAAAGACATTTGTACATTGCTGAAAAAATAAAAATAAAAAAGGACGGAGGATGCTACGTGGACATTAAGGAAGGATCCAAATGATTGCTGGTGAAGAGAGCCAGCGTGTTATCACATGAACAAGTCGTGACTTGCATCCCAGTTCATGCACTGTATATTTCATTAGATCTACATGCAACTCACTGAGTCTTAGCTCTTCATGAAGGGAGACGATTTTGATGAGATACAGCTAATTGGCACTCCAGTTTAATCTCAGAAAACAATGGGACAGCACATTTCCTCAACTCAAGCGGAAGCCCTGGGTCCTTTCCCTCCGTGAGGCTGAAGAGTGGGAGTTTGTGTTCTCCCATCAGAGGTTCTTGTTCTACCCAATTTTCATGACTTTTTCTGTTGAAAAAATTTAAATACAAGCTTTGTAGTGACATGAAATTATTTAATTATGCTTATCTAATTTTTAAAAAAGATTTTATTTATTATGTATACAGTATGATCAGATCACATTATAGATGGTTGGGAGCCACCATGTGGTTGCTGGGAACTCAGGACCTCTGGAAGAACAGTCAGTACTCTTAACCACTGAGCCATCTCTTCTCTTCAGCCCCCAACTTATCTAACTTTTAAGTAAATGTATTTCTAGACAGCAAGGATGATTGCGTCCTTGGTGTGGATTCTGTATTACTTTTTGACACAGCCTTAAGGATGCCCATATGTTGTCTTGAACCATTAAAAAAAAACCCTTAGAAACGAACAAATAAGGACTTGACTCATGCAAAATGGAAAACCCAAGACAGTACTTTTTTTAATATGTAAGAAATTCCAATTCCTCTAAAATCAGGAACAAGGCAAGGCTGCCCACTCTCTCCATATCTCTTCAATATAGTACTCGAAGTTCTAGCCAGAGCAATAAGACAACAAAAGGAGATCAAGGGTATTCAAATGGGAAAGGAGGAAGTCAAATTATCCCTATTTGCAGATGATATGATAGTCTACATAAGTGACCCTCAAAATTCCACCAGAGAACTCCTACAGCTGATAAACACCTTCAGCAAATTGCTAGATACAAAATTAACTCAAAAAAGTCGGTAGCCTTCCTATACACAAAGGACAAACTTGCAGAGGAAGAAATTAGGAAAACTACACCCTTCACATTAGCCACAAGCAATATAAAGTACTTAGGAGTTACTCTAACTAAGCAAGTGAAGGACTTGTTTGAAAAAAATTTCAAAACTCTAAAGAAAGAGATTGAAGATGACATGAGAAGATGGAAGGATCTTCCTTGCTCATGGATCAGGAGAATTAACATAATAAAAATGGCCATCCTACCAAAAGCAATCTACAGATTCAATGCAATCCCTATCAAAATACCTACACAATTTTTTAAAGACATTGAAAGTTCAATTCTGAACTTCATATGGAAAAACAAAAAACCCAGAATAGCTAAAACAATCTTGTACAATAAAAGGTGCTCTGGAGGAGTCTCCATACCTGATCTCAAACTGTACTATAAAGCAATAGTAATTAAACAGCATGGTACTGGCACAGCAACAGGCTAGTTGATCAGTGGAATCGAATCGAAGACCCAGATATGAATCCACACACATATGGTCATTTGATTTTCGACAAAGAAGCCAAATCCATTTGATGGAAAAGGGATAGCATCTTCAACAAATGGTGCTGGTCTAACTGGATGTCTATGTGTAAAAAAATGCAACTGGACCCATATTTGTCACCTTGTACAAAACTCAAATCCAAGTGGATTAAAGACCTCAACATAAAACCAGAGACACTAAGTCACTTAGAAGAAAAAATGGGAAAGAGCCTGGAACATATTGGCACAGGAGACAACTTCCTGAGCAGAACACCAACAGCCCAGGCATTAATGTCAACAATTAATAAATGGGACCTCATGAGGCTGAGAAGCTTCTGTAAGGCAGGAGACACTGTCAAGAGAACAAAGTGACACTCTACAGACTGGGAAAAGATCTTCACCAACCCTATATCTGACAAAGGTCTAATATCCAAAATATATAAAGAACTCAAGAAATTAAACACCACCAAACCAAATAACCCAATTGAGAAATGGGGCATGGAACTAAACAGAGAATTCTCAACAGATGAATATCAAATGGCTGAGAAACACTTAAAGAAATGCTCAACCTCCTTAGTCATCAGGGAAATGCAAATCAAAACAACTCTGAGATTCCATCTTACACCCATCAGAATGGCTAAGATCAAAAATTCAAGCGACACCACATGCTGGCGAGGATGTGGGGAGAGAGGAACACTCCTTCATTGCTGGTGGGAATGCAAACTAGTACAACCACTTTGGAAATCTATCTGGTGCTATCTCAGAAAACTGGGAATAGGGCTTCCTCAAGACCCAGCTATTACACTCCTTGGAATATACCCAGAAGATGCTCCAGCACACAACAAGAAAATTTGCTCAACCACGTTCATAGCAGCCTTATTCATAATAGCCAGAACATGGAAACAGCCTAAGTGTCCCTCAATAGAAGAATGGATAAAGAAATTGTGGTACATATACACTATGGAATACTATTCAGCTATTAAAAACAAGGAATTCCCAAAATTTGTGGATAAATGGATTGAGCTAGAAATGATCATAATGAGTGAGTTAACCCAGAAGCAGAAAGACTCAAATGGTATATACTCACTATATCTGCATATTAGCCCAAGGGGCATGTCCCACGAAAGCCTTCACTTACCAGGAAACTGAGACAGAGGGGAGGACATTCTAGTGGGACTCTAGATGAGAGAATCATGGGAGAATGGCAAAGTAGAAGGATCCAGAGGGTCCTAGAAGCCTACAAGTAGAACATTTTGATAGGCAGATTTGGGCATAGGAGTCCCGCTCAAACTAAGGCACCAGCCAAGGACAATACAGGCGGTAAACCTTAAACCCCTACCCAGATCTAGACAACGGACAGAACACTGTCCACAGTAGAGTGGAGAGTGGGATATTACTTTCTCACATACTCTGGTGCCTCACCTTTGACCATGTCCCCTGGACGGGGAGACCTGGTGGCACTCAGAGGAAGGACAGCAGGTTACCAAGAAGAGACTTGATACCCTATGATCATATAGAGGGGGAGGTAATCCCCCTCAGGAACAGTCATAGGGGAGGGGAATAAGGGGAAAATGGGAGGGAGGGAAGAATGGGAGGATACAAGAGATGGTATAACCATTGAGATGTAACAAGAATAAATTAATAAAGGAGAAAAAATGTGAAAAAAAAGAAATTCCACTATTTATGATAATGTAGTACACAACAAATTATTAGTTTTTACTTAAATTTAAAGTTTTTGTCACATTTAATTTTGTTTGCAGAATAAATGAACAATGGTATGCATTTGCAACTCCTGTTTAATAATGCATCCATAATATGATTTCTAAAACTAAAAGTCTTGACATATAAATGTATAAAGTTTTTGTTTTCTGGAGGTGAAGATTTATTGACGTACAATCATAGGGAGAAAAAAAAAGACAAACTACTCTGTGACCCAAGCAAAATGTGTGTATTTCCCAGAAGTTTACAGTGACTTTGATAAAACAGTCAGGTCAGGCAGGATTCATTCTCCATCACCCTTAAAAGCACAAGGTAGGAGCTTATCTTCACTAAGTGCCCCTGGATGTCGGGCACCACATAACTAAGCAAAGAATCAATAGCCTTGGTCTATGGGAAGCCTCAAGTTCAAAGGGAACACAGACATCCTGTTTGGTGTCGGATTTCACTTGTGCTGCTAATACTGCCCAGACGCCCTTAGTGTTTTCCTTTTTGGTCTTGAGTTGATCTTCCAAAGTACAATAAACTCCTAGGTCAGACCAATCACTCCCCAGGATGTCCTAAGATTTTATTTTTAGGTATAAAAATTTTCCTATCTAAAATTCATTTCGTTAATGGCGGTGCACGTGGATCATCTCTCACTCCTGAGGACCGGTGGCCTTTCGATGAGAGCCTTACCTCAGCCCAGCTCTGTGAGAGTGCAAGATCTGTGACTGAGACTTTCACTGAAAGGACCCCGACAGAGAAGCAGAATGAGAGTTAAATTCTAACCTGTCCAATGACAAAAATCAATCCTCAGCTCCCAGGACAAAACAAGGAAGCAGAAGGCGTTCTGAGCTCTCTCTGAGCCAGCCACAGTCTAAAGATGTAGCAACATTCCTTCAATGAGTTCAAAACCCAGCTGCTCAATTCTAAAACTTGAAATTCGTCAAATTTAAAATCATGACTTCTAAGTTATTTTGTATTTTCTAAATCATGTTTTTACTGACATTTTCTATTACAATTAATTGAGGGAAGATATTTCCTGAGTGAACAGTGCTAAAATTGCCTTAGTGCATTTTCTTGCGTATTTATTTACAGTAATATGATAAACAAGTGTGAAAATATGTCATGTATATCCTGATATAAAGAGAAACTTGGCTGTCACTGGGTGGAAGGCAAGAATGCCTTCCAAATGATGACATATTTATAAACTTGAAGATCAGAGAAAACATATATATGCTTTGCTCGAACTCTAGGCTCCACCCTTTCTTTTGTGATAGGACATACTTGGGAGAGAATGTATTTATAACACAGTTCCTAAAATCCATCTATACCTCACTGACAAATTGTCAGTGATCTTTTTTTTTTTTTGAATTTTTAATAAAGTTTTATTTCTTTTTTTTTTATTTTTTTTTAAATTAATTTATTCATATTACATCTTGATTGTTAGCCCTTCCCCTGTTTCCTCCCATTCCTCCCTCCCTCCCACTTCCTCCCTTCTCCCCTCCCCTATGTCTGTGATTGAGGGAGACTTCTTCCCCCTATGTATGCTCTAAGATTATTGAGTCTCTTCTTGGTAACTTGCTATCCTTCTTCTGAGTGCCACCAGGCCTCCCCATCCAGGGGACATGGTCAGAAAAGGGGCACCAGAGTTCACGTGAGAATCAGATCTCACTCTCCACTCAACAGTGGAGAATATCGTGTTCGTCGGCTAGGTCTTGGTAGGGGTTCGAAGTTTACTGCCTATTTCTCCTTGGCTGGTGCCTTAGTTTGAGGAGGACCCCAGGACCCAGATCTGCCTGTCATAAAGTTCTTCTTGTAGGTTTCCAGGACCCTGTGGGTCCTGTTATTTCCCCATTCTTCCATGCTGATCTTTAATGTGTGTCCCACTTCCTTCATCTGCAGAAAATTGAATAATCAGATTTGAAAGTCAGACCCTGATATACTGGGGAAGGGTCGAGTTAAAGTCTGATTTGGCAGAGTACTGGGTTGAGTGGCGGGCTATCACTCTCAATATTTTTAGAATTAGTCTCATTTAAGTTTGTATTTGCTAGTTGTTACATGCCTTCAATGGGCATAATTAAATGTCAAAATTTAATGTTAAAAATGTTTAAAATAAATGCTGTGTTTGCTTTATCCGTGTGTCCTGCTACAACTTGGGGTTTTAAAGCATTGCCTCTCTGATTTTAGCAAAGGGAGTTTGTGTGTGGCAGTATTCCAGGCTGAGGAAGATATGAGAGGCTGGAATGAATAGGAAGGGGATGCGAATGGAGAAAAGCCAACCAATGGTAGCAAGTTGCAGGTAGAGGGTACAAGGATATCTATTGTGCTCCAGCACGGCACAGAGACTACAGGTACCAGTCAGGAGCCGTGTAGTGCAGTTAGATGAAAGGATTTTTGAAACATTTCAGTGTTTGTCTGAGGAAGTAGAGTTGACCTAATATAAGCATTGCATAATGTATGCATGCATTTAAGCATCACATGGCACCCCAGTGATATGTACAGTTTGAGTCTTTATATAACTAGCCAAATTAATTTTAAATTAAAGAAAAAGATTGTGATACCAAGAACTATGAAGATTGCTGTGTTAGGCAGTTATTTTGTGTGGGGAAAGTTTCCAAAGTACGGCTTTGGGTTTGGAATCCCCACAAAGTAAACTGTTATTAATGAAAAAACATGTTTTAATCTCAGAATATATTTGCTATGGTTTCACTGATTGAAAACATAACTTTTGGATGAGATAGAGGTTTCTTTTCCTCCCAATCAAAATGCTAATTGAACATCCCATCAATAAGGTCCCTGCCTGTATGGAGCTTAGACTGGACTGAGGTAAAGGACTTTGAGTTGCGCTGAGAGAAATCCACAGGGCGCTGGTTCTACGTGTACCAATTGCTCTGGATGCCACCTACCTCTCCCAAGCCTGAGTGCACACCCAGTTTCTCAATTTTCCCTTATTTGTACTGAGACTCACAGATCTGACCGTGTAGAGGTTGGGGTACATCTTGCTAGAATTACTCCTTTCACCATGTGCATTCTACTGATCCAGCTGAGGTCTCAGGTGGGTGGTGTTTCCTTTAATCACTGAGCCATCTCATCAGCACCTAACTTTAATTTGTCTTAGGTCCCCCTTCTGCCATAGGGCCTAACTCTAAATTTGTTCATAGGATCCAGTCGATACAAATTTTAGTCTTAGCATTTAGCCAAAGTAAAATTAATAGTGTTTCAATTGTTCCTTTGGAAAGCCATGATTGCTACCTTGCTTATAAAACACGTGGCATGAATTCAGCTGCACAGTTTCTTTTAAAATCATAGCGTATGCTCTTAATAATTTGATGTAGCTTGGTATTTAACATGTTCTGTGAGTAAAGACAGATATCTCCATTAGTAGTAACTAACTTAAACATTGTATTCTTTAGGACACGAAACACAAATCCTAGGTATGAAAATGTTACCAAAAAAAAATTCAAGTTTATGGTTCCTATTTCCAAAATTCTAGATTTGAGAACTTACGTTCTCTGCAGTGAGATGTCCCTTGAAGGAGGGGACAGTACAGACGTGTTATCAGAAAATGAAGGAAGGGTAATCTTTGGTACACAGCACTCATACAGTGTTCCTCTAACTAAAAAGTAAACTGCCCCCCAATAAGGAATTCCATCTGCATGGTTTCCCAAGGAGGTTTCTCATGTGCTAAGGTTATAAACACATAGTTGAATTTTACTTCGAGCATCTTACTTTCAAGTTCACAGACTCAATTTCCCTAAGCACTCTGTCTCTTTGTCTGTTTCTGTCTCTCTGTCTCTCTGTCTCTCTCTTTCTCTCTCTGTGTCTCTGTCTCTGTCTCTGTCTCTGTCTCTGTCTCTCTCTCTCTCTCTCTCTCTCTCTCTCTCTCTCTCTCTCTCTCTCTCTCTCTCCACACTGTATACACCATACACAATTACCTACATTTCTTTTCATTATTATGATATCAAAAGTAAAGTAATGAACTACACATCCCCCTGGGTGGGGAAAGCTTACCCTAGCCAGCATGGGACGCTCTTGATCCTGAGATGCTGTGGAATGGAAGCACATTAGCCAACTGAGGAACAGATGGCCCCAATCACCCCATGTGGCTAAACACACAAACGCCAACTTCGAGACACCTTACCTTTGCCCTGTCTGTCCCCACTTGGCTGGCTCTGTTATATTAAAGGTTATTGCCTTTCTAGACCTCAGTGTTTGAAGTCCATGGCCAAGTAGGTGGTGTGAGAATACCATTATGAGAGAGGTGTTTGCTTAAAGACATAGTCCGGACAAGATTCCATGGACCCCTTGATAGTTCAGCAGGGAGCCACAAACTCCAGCCAGTATCTTCTAATCCCCTGAGGATTCAGAACTGCCCACCATAAAAACATAATGGCCTGTTTATCTGAGCAGACAGGAGATAACATCTTGAAGTTACAATCAGAGTTGCAGACTGGTGACATGAGGGCATAGGAAACAGGAATACCACCCTGCCTGGGAAAATCAGCTTAGGGTGGACCAGTGGGAAGACACCTCCTGACACTCTCTTGTCATGCTAATGAGAGCCACAACTTTCCCAACATTTTTCTGTTGAATAAATTAAATGTACTTGGGAAGAAATAGATGGGTCCACCCCTCAGTCAGTTCACATGCTTACACTGTTTTTGAAGTTTAGGACTATGTTAGGAAATATTCCCACTGGCACAATCAAGTGAATTTTTGTGGCACATTTTGACTTCTTTTCAAAGATTGCTTAAGTTATGTGACATTAATCATGATCATCTAATAAAAACCGGCAGAAATTCTCCATAAGTGTTTAATTCCCAGTGCTCCAATACCAGAGCAGATCAGATGCCCCACGTACACATGTGTACATAATGTGTATGCATTTCTCTCTATAAGCCTGTGAACAATATATTCTGTTCTCTGCTGGGACAGAATTAAAATATCCCAAAGTTAAAAGGTAAAAATATTTCCCCCATAGCCCAGTTATTTGTATGTATTATTGGCGTTAAAAGAAAGAAAACCATTGCTTCATATCAGACTGTATCTATTAAACTGCAATATGGTAGGTGTTTTGCAACAGTTTGTTGCAAGTGAGATTGTTGAAGTCACCTTGTAGGCACATCACACTCCCCCCAACAAATTAGTATCTATGATCAAGGAAAATGACCTAATTCAGCACTGTACTGTCACATTCATCTCCACTTTCCACTTATAGCATATGAGAGCATGACCAAGAATATACTATATTTCCTGCACCTTGGTTCATATTAGCCACTTTTGTGTATCTTTGATAGCATTGCTTTCAAAAAATAATCATAAAGATGAGATTCCCATATAATAAGCAAATATTTTGAATGTAATACTAATGCTTAGTTTGTATATATACCTTTCTGTTGTACTGCATTTAGAAAGTGGCTTTCCTTTCCATCTCTCCTGAGTGGGAGCATGGGGGAGGGTTGGTAGGGTGGGTTGGTCATGTTATTTTTGTGCCAGATTCAATTCCATCACATTTTTGTCTGATCTCACCTGATTTGATTCTCTCTACTCTTTCAACAACTATATACAGAGAAGGAAAAAATTGTCACACATGGAATTGCTCTGACTTGTATAGAGACATTAGTCCCAGCAGCATCATTCTATGCAATAAAGAGACTCTCAAGGTGATAGCCCCTGGAGGGCAAGGCCTCTGGAACTAATCTAGGAGGATGCTCTGTTCCCAACCATGTTCCTGAAGGGTGACTAAAAAGTGGAATGCTGGCCTGGTAGGGAGATGCTGCCTTCTCTTAAGGCTCTAAACTCAGTACTGGCTTTAAGAGCAGTTTATTGAAATGCTCTCAAAGGCCCTACTTCCTCCCAGGACAGCTCATTCGAATATGGATTAGGGCAAAGCCCTCTACCCTGTCCTTGGAAGAGTCTTCGTGTTGAGCCCCACCAAGGGGTGGGGAGAAATGAAGTCTGAAGAAGGTTCCAAAAAGAGGGAGAGAAATGAGGTTTTGGCAGGAAAAATGTCCTGCGTTTGAAAGAAAACTATGAAAGAAAAGTATGTCAGTAAAAAGATTTCCCTGAAGATTTCGTTTGGAATCGAATTTTCAATATAATGAAGATAAAGCACTTTTTGAGACCCCCCCTCTGACAATATTTCATTTCTAATAGAACTGCCTGTGAGCAACTGCAACAATTGACATGGGCAGGGGCAGTGATGGAATGAACTGTAGCAATAAGTAAAACTATGCATGCTTCAGCTAAGCACAGCCTTCTGCTTTCTAGAATGTAATCACTTCGCTAAGTGACCAAATCTGCACATAAACAAGAGAAGCACATTTGCTGTTTTGTTTTGTTTTCAATTTTAGTGTCCTAGGATTAGAAAATGTTGGGAGCAAGAAATTTCACATAATTAAAATGTACCTCTACCCTAGAAACAGTGGCTTCTGATTCCAGAACTGCTTCTAGTGTCATTCCTTTGAGTATTTCTCAGGAGTGTGATCACTGGCAGGGCCAGACAGCATTGATTTACAGATGGTTCTGTGCTAAAAGTCAAACAAAAAGCAAACAAAAACTTCACAGAAAATGTCCAAGTCTTACAGGAAAGGTCATCTGATAAAATAAAACATAATCCAGTTGTTCAGGGGAATTTGAGTAAATATACCCCAGGATTTTCTTGCACAATTCACAGACAGTGTGCATGTTACTGTTCCAGTCAGAGAAGAGGTGTATTGGGCTGAGTGTGAGGAGGGCGGGGCTTTGGAGACTGATGGCGCTCCAGCCTGATTGTAACCACAGCAAGGCTTGTGGACAGAAAACTTGCATTTGGGTCCTAATGGATTGTTTTATTAGTGGCATTACTCTAGGCAATTGTAACTTCCACAAATCCCCAGTTTCCTCCTTTGTGTACTGATATAGCAACTCTACCTTTTTTCCTGCTCAATAAAATACTTGCCTGGTGAGCTGGTGAGATGCCTCAATGGCTAAAGGCATCTTCCATCAGGTCCAGTGAGCCAGAAAGCCATCTCCAGCAAGTTGTCCTCTGACTTTCACGCTTGCTCTGTGACATGTGCATGCATACATATAAGATAAACAAATGCATGTAATACTTTCAGGATGCCCAAGCAATGATACATGTTAGCACAGCATCAGTCAACAGTTAACCTTCAACGTTTAGTCCATTTTTACCTTCCATAACTTATTTATTTCATAGTCTTCTGGCCAGTGTTAAATAGATCTACACTGGAATTTCCTGCCTTCCACTTTCTGAGAACAACCACTGCGTTTCTGTATTTAGCTTCCTTAATTTCCTTGTTGTCATTATTTCACTGGCTGCCAGGATTTGACCATGGAAAGGGTGAGTTTTCATATCCGCAAAGAACATAATAGGCTTTTCCCCCCCTTTCATCCACTTGGCCAAGCATTTATTCCCATGTTTTTAGTTATCTTTCTGCCAAATGTTTTCATTTATTCTCTCTACACTGATAAAACAAAGCTTCCATTCCTCAGCCTTCTTCCCCCATCACTGTCAGTCACCATCAGTCAAGAATGTACCAATTGGCTTGTCTGGCTAGAGATCTTTGTAGTCAGGTTTGCTGTTCCCTCTCTCCATCTCTCCGTTTTATTAATCTGGAGTCACTTTAATGTTCCAAAAGGAATTGGAGCCAGATACCTCATATTCTATTCACCTCTGCATGACCTCCACACAACTGGCCCAGGCTCTAGTACCAGAAAAATGCTGGGTCCTATTGGGATCAGAGATTCTGGTGAAAGTCTATAGTTTCAATGTTCATAATTGCAGCAAGCAAAATTCCTGTCTTTCCCTAAACACCTAACAACTGGAACAAGCACGGACTTTTAAATACCATGATAAAAAAGATGCATATATATATATATATGTATATATGATTTAGGTGAAGTAGTAGAAATTTACTGAAATAACAAATTTTCCTCTTCTTCTTCTTCATATCCTTAAAGAAAATGTAGGACATGATTACACAATACCTGCTTTTCTTCACATACCGAACATATTTGAAAAAAGGAAAAATCCAATGTACCAAATGAAAGCAAACATCTGTGTATGAAGGTCAGCACACTGTAAGAAGAAAGTGTAAAGATTCCCCCTTGTAGAGCTTATCATGTATTTGTAAGTGTGTAGAAGGAACAAATTTGTTCTAAAATCCATTGATCTTTAAAACATAAGCAAATGTGGAGCACTTTGGTTGTCCCTACATCTTGTCAACCACTGGAGACAGATAGAATCTCATTTGAACCCTGTGGAAAACCAACTCTAATATAAAAATATACTCTGAAGGCTTTTCTCTGAAGAAGCCGACCTGCAAGTTTCTGCATGTGGCAGCCTTACTAACTTAATGAGAAGTTGAAAAGATTCCCATTGTAGGTGAATGAGATGTGTAGGACACCAATGGTAAAAGGATTCCACCACTACATTTCTAGGCTTCAGCCTTTTGCCACATCACTAGGCTCTCCTATTCTTTCCTCTCTGTCCACAACTTCCACTTTTTACATGGCCCCCAAATTATATATATTACTGTCTGCCTTATTAGGGATGTCATTCTTGACCCCAAGTAGCTTTTACATAATGATATATATACAGTTGTATTCCTTGCTACAAATGTATGGTCTGTCAAAGTAACGTTAAGAAAGGCTGTTCAGTTATAAATAGGACTTGTTCATGGTGGGAGAAAGGTGGTTAAATAGAAAAAAGAACAGACGAAAGAATGGAGAAGGATGACCCATCCATCTGCTGCTTCACAGAACCCAAAATATTCAGAGGTGCTTCTTGATGTCTCATTTACAGGCCTCTTTCCACACACATTTAGGTCTGACTGACCTGGGCAGACTTGGTAACATGCAGTGCCCTCATTTTGACAGGACAAATACTGTAAAGTGGCCAGTTTTCAGTAGACGCGTAGAGTGACTTTTGGGAGCTATAGACAGCAACAATAAAATAATAACTAATAAGATTACAACTACCCTGCATCTTTACTAAATAATTTAATTTCTTGAAACCTTCATTTGGAGCAAAGACAACCTAGGAACTTATGTCCTAGAAATAGAATTTATGTGTTAACTTGGGAAAAGAGAGGCCATAGGGTGGTGGGAAGATATTTTCTTTTCATATTAAGAACACTTTCATGAGAAAAGAAACCATTAAATGTGTATTTAGCATCTTAGAAACCACAGGAGGCACTGTATACACAGCTTTCAATAAAAATCAATTGATTTCCATGGAGATCTATCTTGCAGCATTGGGATTCATTGAAAACTCAAAAGTTATATATTTTCTTCTTAATTTTTAAAATGGAAAAACAATCATTCTGGGGCAGAGGAGGATGGAAGCTTTCCTCTCAGTTACTAGGAGGCTGTGATTGGGAAAAGATTTGCCAAAGAAAGCAGAGTGATGCGCAGGAAACCCGCCAAGTGTCTTTGCTGCTAGGTAAGCAACAATGGGAATTTCAAAGTGCTGAAGGTTTGCTTGAAGAGAATGGAAGAGAATGCAAACACCAGGATGCTATGATGTAGTTCAGCATTGTGTACCTCAGATTGCCACTGGCAAAATGAATTTCAGAAGTGTTGTATGTATACCCAGTAGACTTTATCTATCTGTGGAAATGGAGTTATCTTTGTAACTTGCCGCAACATGGATGGAAAATATAAGTGAGACGGAGAAAGAGAAAAGTCCGCATGTTCTTACTTATATTTGGAGACTGAAAACTTCATCGCAAATAAGTAGATAAGAAAGTAGTGATTTTCAGACTCTGGGAAGGTACGCAGAGGAGGTTGGAGATAGTATTGTAAATTCTGTTGATATCAGGATGGTTATGGCTGACAGCATTCAACTGAATATTCCAAAATAGCGAGTAAATAGGAATCTAAATGCTCCCTATGAAAAAAAGTGAGTAGATGTCAGCAACTCTGATCTGAACTTTATGCGTTGGATATGTGCACTGACTGATCACACATTGCTCCCTATTCCCTAATCATGCACAGTCACTATTTGTCAGTTAAAGATTATTATACTTATTACATTACTGACTTTCACTCTTGTTGAGGATAAGAACACTTTATAGCTTTTGTGATGTTATTAGATAGAGAAGACATGATAAGTTGGCTCTCCCCCAACCTGGAAAAACCCAGTAGAATCCACTTGTGATGAATTCATGACACTTCCTTTTGAGAAGAGCCTTGGGCAAAGATGGACCAATAATCCTCAGTGTTATTCAGCCTAATTATATGCAATTAGATAATTCCAGAAAGAAAGTTCAACACAGCAGAACACACAAAGTACATGAGGCATTCTTAAAGTCCATGTCACACTCAGAACATATTAAAGTATCAGCAGACCACTGATATGTGAGCAAATACGGTCTAGTCATGTTTAGCATCATCACATGGTAAGGAGTCTTGAAAGTATGTGCTCAAGGAAACTTATATGTATATTGTTTGTTTCTACCTTTGCTATGATATTCTATTTTATGTGAAGGGAAAAGACCCAATTGATTATATTGTCTCTTAATGTATATCAACAAATGTTTATGCAGAAACCAATTAAAATGCTGCTACCTCAAAATTTAGACAGATTATTGGGGATGAATATCCTTAAAAGTAAAGACATCATAAGAATTTCATTATTTATATTACCTTTAATTAGTCATAGCTTAACTTTTTATTGAATATGTTTGAATATCAGACTATAGATATATTTAGATCAATATAGCTTTATAATATTTGAGAAATTATTTTCCTTTCTTAGGTTCAATTTTCATATCTGTAAAAAGTAGACAGAAAACCATATAGTCCTAGACTTCTCGTGATAATCAAATGAGGTAGTATTTTAAAATGTTAGAACTATAAATTTACAATGAGTAGAAAAATATTATTGTAGATATCTCTTCATCAATTTATAGGAAACATATAAAAAGCTGCTATTGTATATCAGACTGGCTTTTTTTAAAATTAGTTGTATTTGGTGGTTCTCACCTACAGGCAAATTGTGAACAACAGGGTTTTTTAGCTACAAGGTTTGGGAAGATTGTAACTGTTAAAATTAGAGTGTGCTGCCAGCATACAACGGGAGGATGGGGGGCATTGGAATGAAAATTTACAATGCATACGTCACTTTCCCATAGCAACACATTATCTGATTTTTTAATGTGAATAAAGTGGCGATTCAGAAATATTACTCATATTTTAGTTATGCAGAGAAGTGAGAGTGTATGGTATTGTTGATGGCAAAGATTCTAATGGCTAGAATACTCTATTGCATGGAAGTTGCACTAAGACAGGCTTCTGTTAAACCAGGCTGACTTCAGGTAGAACTTTTACAAGTCATGAAAATTATTCTCATGCATCTAGAAAATCCTATAGCAGACGTTAGGCAGTATGTCTAGGAGTTGCCTCTCCCCTGGACCACAAATACCATTAAACATTACTATTAGAATACTGGCTAACAGTGCCTTCCAATCTCCCTAATGCTGTGACCCTTTAATACAGTTCCTCATGTTTGGTGACCCCCAACCATAAGATTATTTTCATTGCTACTTCACAGCTATAATTTTGCTACTGTTGTGAATCAAAATGAAAATATCTGATATGCGGGTATCTGATATGTGACCCCTGTGATAAGGTCAGTCAGCCCCAAAGGGGTTGTGACCCACAAGTTGAGAACCACTGGTCTAGAGCCTGGCAGAATGCCATATGCTTATAATTAATTGCAAGGCAGGAGGGCCAGTTTGTTCACTGGATATGACCCTGTCTCAAAACAATAAGAAAACTGAAGTGGAGGTTTTAGTAGTAAAGTTACTATTAGATCATGATACCTACAAATGAGTATTTTCTCTCCTTAAAATTCTTTTTTCTATTTTGAATATGGGAGGGAGGGAAGAATGGGAGGATACAAGGGATGGGATAACCATTGAGATGTAACAAGAATAAATTAATAAAGGAGGGAAAAAAGTGAAAAAAATAAAAATTAAAAAAAAAACCCAAAAAAATTAAAAAAAAAAAAAGAAAGGAATCTAGCCATCCTGAGGGACAGGCCAAAGACTATGCAAGGGTGAGTAAGTTCAATCATTTCAACACATGGCTGTTGCTTATGGTCAAACTACCTCCAGTTCTTATCCAAATCTCTTCCACAACCCTTTCAAAGAAAGATGTTTTAGTTTATTATGTCTAAAGTCTGTTTGTATTCAAGACAGTCACTCATATCAAAATAGCAGGATTGAAACACTTGGCATGAAAATGTTTTCCACTTTTAGAGGGAGGATGTTATCTGAGGAGAATGGGAGGAAGTTTGGCAATCCATGTGATGATTATTTAATTCTTATGGGATTAGGCTACTTGACATACTTGTTACCTCCCTTCTAAACACCAATCCCAAATTCTAGGGTAATGACATAGCAACAGAGTTTGTACCCCCCTTTAAGAAGATAATAGGCATAATTTTATTTCTGTTGTACTTGGACCACATGGAGCTGATTCTGTGCCAGACAGAAGAAGAATGGTATACTAGCCTTCCCAATTATTGCTGACATCACACGGTATGTATGTTTTCATTAATGCTATGAGAAGTGGTTTCCAGAGATATGAAAATATAGGTTTATTCTTGGTAGAAGAGAAGTTGAGAATATAGAGGATACGACTGAGAAAGGCAAGCCCTTGTGTTGACTGGCAGTTATGAGGTTAAAGAAAAATACACAATCGAGCAAGTATGAGCAGTTTCAAGCTGTAGGGGTAAAGAAAGAATTCTGTGCATTTAAGTGTGCCTATTGAATAACCACCAAAAGGAATGCAAACGAAAGTAAATTTTACCTTCAGCTCTTACCTGAAATATTCAGATCAGTCACAACATTAAAATTAAAACTGAATCGTAAATGAGCTTTTCTGAATGTTTTGGGTACGTAGTCTTTAGTTAATGACTGGCACAGGTGAACAATGAAAAAATAACTCTTCTAGTGATGGAAAAAATAGCCCTACAGCTGTGGCCTGAGTGTTGGTGTCTCTCAAAAATGAACATGTTGAAACCTAGTGACAAATATTGAAAGGTCAAGCCTTAGACAGATGCCATTTAGTAAATTTCTCTGAATTTTTCTATTCTCATGCTACTTTTAAAAGACACAATAAACTTGGCCATAATAAACACAAATAACCCTAGAGCATAAATAATAGCAATATACTCCTACAGTCAAGAAGTGATGAGGTTGGGCTTTGGAAATGCCCTTTGAAATACAATCTGTAAACTGCAAGCTTAAAACAATACAGTGGATGTTATATGCCTGGTACACAAAATTCCTAACAATTCAGCAATTAGTTCTCGTGAGCCAGATGAGACAACCTCAGCAGGAAAGTGCTGCACGTGGTCATTTCAACTTCACAGTTCATAGCGGCCTCTAGAGTGGAACTTGACAACAATGACAAGTGGCCATTATGCTGTACTGGTGGCTAGTCTATTGGAGAATAGTGTTTTTAAAACATTGGAACACAGCTCATTTCTAATACGGCCAACAGAAGAAGCCTCTGGGATGGAAGTTTTACTATTAAAAGGGAAAGAAGTTTGTGGCTGAATAAAGTATAGCAGCATTTGGAAGGGTTAAAATAAGTGCTTTTAAAAATAAAGGCTAGAAGGAATTATAGGTAATGATAGAGAATGAAGGTGATGGTTTGAATGTTTAAGAACTCATATACACATTTAGATTTATAAGGTGTATGTATAAGCTGATGGACAATAGCCAATCAGTTTATACGATTTATATATGCATATATGGGGTCATGTGCTTTAAACATAGTGAACATGGGCATATTTTTATTAAGCACTTTTGAAATCTGAACCTTTTATCATTAGAACATAAAAGCCAGATAGACGTTTTCTTTGGCCTGATTCAAAATTCTTCACATTTTTGTCCTTATACCAAGAGAATTTGGGTACTTTAAAGCTAAACATAATATTTCTATGGTTTTAATTTTAAAAATGTAAAAGATGCCACTTAGTAAATTTCTCTGAATTTTCCTATTCCCATCTTGCTTTAAAAGGACATAATAAACTTTTCAGTTGAGTAAAATAAAAGTAAAATGCCTGACTTTGGAGGCAGTAGATGAATATTAAACTTAGGGAAGAAAAAAAAAGACTACAAGTTATGTTCCATAATAAGACTTTGAAAACAAAAGCTGGGAAACCTGAAAAAAAGGACAATTTGTACATCAGAAGCCCAGAGGTTCTGTTTTATGATTATGCTGCAGTTTAATTTCTTTATATCTTTCTGCCATTGTTAAATTTTTTTTGAAGCAGCCAGAACTTCAAAGGGGCCCCGCATGTGTTCCGAATCAGGGCTTCAGAGCTGATGTCTGACAGCCCAGAAATTAAAACGAAATAAATGTGCTGTTTAAAATCCCATTTTTTCCAATAACAACAACAACAAAATCACTTTTTCTGCCTTTAGATCTGTCCCTCCCCCTGACTTAACTTTAAGTTTCTCTTCCCTTGGATATTTCATTATTTAGCAATTACTATCCAGGCTGTATGGAGTGTAGAATTCTCATGGACCTAGAAAGAATGTTAGACGGCTGGAGAGCATGTCAAAGCTTTGGGACCAGCCTTTGTGACTTTTTCTGTACATTAAAACAGATCTCCCCTCAAAAGAAAGAAAAAGAAAGAAAGAAAGAAAGAAAGAAAGAAAGAAAGAAAGAGAAAAAAGGAAAGGAAAAAGAAAAAAGCCACGCCCACACACCTGCATTTGACTGTTCTTGCATTTTCTTAGGATGATGGAAACAGACATCTCAAAAAGAACAAAGACAGGCTGGGGATGGTTTGTGTTTGAAAGTGCACCAGCGTGAATATGAACCGTCAGTCACTAACCAGAAATTTGGCAGCCATTTCTTGGAGTATTGAGGAGAGTGATCAGAGTTTGACCCAGAGGGTGGGTTTTTGAGTGAGGCAGGCTCATCATTGCAAAACAGCTTTTCTATCATCTATAGAGATTTCTTAGCCTTCCAAATGATCAGGTAAGGACACAGAATCTCACGGTGCCAATGTTATTTGCTGACAACACTACAACTGCAGGGTCAACTTTTGGTGAATTGTGAGATATAACTGAGAGAGAGAGAGAGAGAGAGAGAGAGAGAGAGAGAGAGAGAGAGAGAGAGAGAGAGAGAGACGTTCATAAATACCTTCCTTGGTTTACACACACACGTTGCTACATTCATATCACAGCATTGATTTGAAACACACCCCAAGTTCCTGTTTTAATCGATATTAACAGAGTATAGATAAATAGCTAGAAGGTGGAAAAGGACTTTTTGCCACAACTTTGCAAATAACAGGAAAAAAAAAAAGCAAGACACTCTGGGAATACCCTAAGTTTAATGGGCTTGGGTTTATTCTATTTTCTCCAGCAATGCCATCTAAGAGCCTGAACATCTGGCTTGCAGAGCATCTCAGAATGTTTATTTCCGGACTTTGAGACACTTCCCTGAATGTGGGGTAGACTCCGTATTGGTTAGTGTTAAATTATATTGTGAGCATATATCATGCCCAAGCACAGATGATACATGCAGTGCTCGCCCTCCCTGTATGTAAGGTGGAGAGAGAAGAGTAGAAGTTAGCAGGAGTGCCATTAAAGCATGCCCACATGAAGTCTTGCTATGTTCCTTGGGAAAGAACAAAGAGAATGCCAGAGTGATGATCTCCCAAGCCAGGCATAGTCAGAATGTTGCAGTCTATTATGAGGAAGAACTCAGATTCCTGCCTGGACACCATCTGATCCAGATGTCTCTCTGGATGTCAATATGAGGAGGCAAACAGGCATCATAGTTTTCACTGAATATGACTGCACTGGCTTGCTAGCTGGTGTGCAAAGAAACAGGAATCCTGGAGTTAAATAAAAATAATAAATGACTTAGATGATAGAAGAGACAATGTCTGATTAAAGTAAATTTGTCAGCAACATGTAGAGTGCTCAGAGGGATGCATCTGAGTATAGTGGTGAGGGGGCAGCACAGCTAATTCTTCCTTCCTTCCTCCCTCCCTTCCTTCTCTAACTTCCTCCTTCCTTCCCCTCCCTTCCGTTTTGGCATTTTTGAGTCGGGTTGATTTTTTTTTCCTTTAAATTTTAGATAGTGTTTTGTTCTATAGCTCAGGCTTTCTTAAAACACTCCGTGCTGCCCAGTCTGGCCTCAACCTTGCATCCATCCCATCCCATCCCATCGTCCCAAGAGCTGGGATGACAATCCTAAGGCAGGATGCCCAGCCCAGAGCTGGCTTTTGAATCACAAACTAACCAAAGGTCATAAAAACAGGAGAGACTGACTGAGAGAGGGATAGAAGCAATCTTAGGCTTTCCCCTGCCATTTCCTATGCCCTTGTATAGAGCCATCAGTAGGGGCTGTGTTTAGGCAGTCACTGTAATACTCAAATATTATTTCTCCACCTAGAGAAGAAAAGTGGAGGTTCGGGGGATATTGAAATTATATATTAGATGTCAAAGGATGGTAGTGAAATGGTTCAAATTCAAACTCCAAAATCCTGGCTGTTCACTGTGCAAAGAAAGCCTATTTGAGAGAATTGGTTTCACAGCAATAGCATATTAGGTACTTGAGTACAAATTAAGTGGTAAAACTTCGTGTGTCATTGCATATGTTGAGCTATTTTGTCATTAGCTTTATATGCGAGATATAAGGATGTCACTGGGAGAAACTGAAGAAGATGGATACAATTACAATAGATAATGCACTACTTAGATATGTTTACGTAGAGTATCCTTACTGATGCACCCAATCTACAGCCTGCAGCTCCCATGTGTCCCAGAATTACTATAAATGTGGTTCAAAGGTTTGGGCACACCTGGTAGTGGGTCCATAAAGAAAATTTGAAGACAAGAAATAGCAAAGAACTAGAAGATGGAGAGTTCAGTGTTTGCCTTAGCGAAGTAAGGCATAACTGTGGAAGGGGAAGACTTCACTGACAAGAAGTGCTCCCAGAGGGAGGGCAGAGAGATGAAGATGGTGTTAGACTGAAGAAGTAACAGTTCAGTAGGAAGAAGGCAGAGTCCTTACAACATCAGGAAGAAACAGTTGGGGGAATCAGAGGGTATGACAGCACATAATTGGTTGAGCAGAGAATTTATAAACCAAGAGGGATCAAATGTTAATAAGAATGTCACACAAAAGCTATCCTAAAGATTAATGTATTCAAATGAGGCGCGGGTACAATTATGTATGGTTTCCACATAGATGTAAGGACTCCAGGTTCATCTGGGAAAATGGCAGTGCAGGTAAAATTGTTTTCCAGGCAAACCTGATGGTTTTAATTAGACTCCCTGGATCCCAGGATGGAAGAAGAATCAAAATGACTCCTAACAAATGTTGTCTGAATTCCATATGCACACCATGGCTCATGCATGCCTGCTCGCATGCATATATATGATGCACATATACACACAATAATAAGTCAAATAATTTGAAAAACATCTAGGCTTTTTAAAATAATCACTGAAATTTGTTCATAAGTTGAGCCACCAAATAAACATACCATCACTGTGTTGTCATTCTTACTATCTGCTCCTTCTCCACTAAGGAATGACTACCCTGTTGAGCACTTACTGTTTCACACACCAGCACCTTGACTTTACATCTTAAAAATGCTGTTACCTCTTTTGTGTAATCAGAAGCAAAACTTCTATAGATTCAAGGACTTTGTTGAATCAACTGAATCCAATAATGATTTATCCTGAACACATGATTCTCTGTTAATAAGAACAACTAGAGTTATTTGTTTTTTTTTTTTTTTAATAAACTTTGTTCTCATCCCAGTGACCTAAAATGGTTTGCTTTTAAATAGTTTGTCTTGTGCACTGCACTTCTCTGTTTGGCTCAACACAGGCTGAGTCCTCTTTGTTGAAACTTCCTCACACCTTCTATTCAAATCATCTGTCTGTTTAAGTCTGAAGTAGAAAGCACATGACTACAACATAGAAGTTTCATCTGTAAGTACTGCAGTTAAAAAACATAATTTATAGGCCCAATAATCAGGGAAGTGCAATGTAATTACAGAAAAATGTACAGTTTAAAATTCAAAGTAATTTGAGCATCCAAGCCAAGAGTCATTATTTATAAGGCGATAGATGGCCATTTTCTTAAAATTATTTATTAAAATTGTAAGAGGCCTTTCTACTTGGTAACATTTTGCTTTCCATGATTCTTGATATGATTAGCTAACATAGTAGGCAAGTTTGGTCTTAAATATGAGTAAGTTGTTTCCTTGAATTCTATAATTTGTGAGGCACAAGACTCGGGAGAATTATCCCTAATAGAAAACAAACAAACAAAAAAGGTCCTTTATCACTCCAGCTTAACATACAGATAAAGAACTCTGTCAGTTTTCTGTGATTCTTTCTTAAACATAGAGACATTTCAATATTAGGAGGAAGCCTTCGACTCCAAAACTGTGAGATAGAGAGGACCTATTCACGTAGATGAGCTGTTCCAGGGCCCTTTGAGAGCACAGAATTCATGGGGTTAAGTGGGAAGAAAACAGCAGCTGAGAGAGGCTGGCAGGCAACTAGCAAGGGGAAAGATTGAAGGGTTTGTTGATATGGTACTGTGTCAATTACATGAAAATCTCAATGGACACGTACAGTACACTCCACTATTATCATCACAATGATATTATCTTGCCTATGTATCTTATTAATAAAACAAAATTGGACTGGGGTGGGTTTTTTTTGGAAGTTTTTGCTTTGTTTCTTAGTTGCTTAACGTATTGACTATTACAAATATAAAATATATCAAAGTTGAACTCAGATGCCATGGTAGAGAAGGCCTTCAAACGTCAGATGGCTCACCAAGCTCTGCTAGCAGAAGAGCCTATTCAGAACTAGTCTGTCTCAGCAGAATGATAGATACATCAAGAATGTATTCTGTGTCTCCCAGAGACTGGTTTCCAAACTGTTCTTTGTCTGGGATGGGGTTCAAAATCTGCACTGCCAAGTGATTTTGATTAGCCAAAAGGTTAACTCCCACTTTAAGAAATATTGATCTAGTCCAAAACTTTTCTTTGATTCCTAGAGAAACAAAAGCCTTAAGATGAGAAATGATAGGTCAGATTATCTAGGTGGTCATAGAGCCACACCCACAATTCAGCGTAGTATACTTTGCGACTGTTGCCCAGGGTTGCCCAGTGCCAATCTGTGGCTTGATCCTGTGGCTGAAGGTCATGAGGCAGAAAAGATAATCTTTTCTAGCAGCTAACAAGTTGTAGGAAATAACAATCCACAGATGTTTTGGGAGGCTTTAACCAGCTGGTGGAGAACAGCTGGATGTCTCTTAAGAAATATAATTTCTTTTTAATGAATTTGTCTGAGGTTTAAAATGATGATGAAGGCTTACAGAACTTCTGTGATGTGCTAGTCACAATAAAAGCCACATTCCTGTAACAGTTGCTTCGAATTTCTGCGGTCATCTATGACTAATTAGATAATTTTAAACGCCCAATTGTTATTTCTGTTTTCAGGAACTGTTTATTGTACTTTTGGTTTGATTAAGAATATTGATAATCATACCTTAATAAAATCCCAACATTTTTCATCTTCTGGTTATGTCCATTAATATCCAGATCATGAAATTTTAAGTATGATTGAAAACTTGAACTGACAATTTCAAGGACCAGTAGATTTACTACCTACTCGTTCCTCCTGTATTCCAGCTTGACTCCCAGCCTAGAGCATCTGGGACCATATTTGGTTTGAAATTCAGTTGCCTAATCTCATTACGGACTCTTGTTGAAAGAGATGCATGGCCTCTCTTCTCTAATGAAATCTAGAGTACCCAACAGGTCATTCTTCTTCATTTATTCTAGTACGTTCCCAACCAGTCACCAAAGTCCTGGCAACTTTTCTTTATCTTTGATCTACCCATGCCGAATCTGGACTCTGTCACTCACTCTCTCAACATTCATTCTATAGTCCCATCATCTTTCAGATCCCTTCAGTGTTTTGAAGTATTTGAACTGAAGTGTTGCCATCTTTCATGAAATATTATGCCTGTAACATTGCACAAGTTTTATGGTATCTATGTGACGTAAGTTGGAACCAGGGGTTTATTCACAAAGAAACCATAACTTGAGTCATAATACCTCTAGACTGAGCCATTTCTCACATTCCATACCTCCAGGAAAAGCATAAGACAGCATGAGCTAGAAAGCCCAGTAGAACATTCTTAGCAATGTTTAACACTTCTTCAAATGATGATTGTTATATTAAAATCTCTCCTGTGTATAGTGTATGAGAGAGACTTCCTAATTTCAGCTAGAAATGACCTAAAAGAGAACAAAATCACTTGTATAGTAAACATTTGAAGCAAAGCCTCTATTTTGTCTGTATAAAAGATGAACCAAGCATCTTTAAATACAGGTTAAGAAAAGTTCTGGCCATGTTTACATGGCACATTTTCCGCTTCTTGTTAGGGGCTGGGCTGAGTTTTGCTTTTATAACAACTTTGTTGGGCTTATTAGATTCTCACAGGCTTGCTAAGTGCTGTGCTTTCCTTTGCAAATGTTTCTTAAGTATTTCAACTAAATGGTTATTTACTTTTTAAATTAGCAGTAATGAATATGTAATAGTAGCCCATATATTACAGAGTTCTTCATCTTTAAAAAATATCCAGGGCCATTTCATATTTATTTAACATACAATTGCTGTCTAATTTAATCTAAATTAAATGGTTGCTGCAAACCTACAATTTTGAGGGTTCCTAAGCTTCTTTTTTAAAGTAGGAAAAATAAGAAATCTTCAGTTTTGCCTTGAGGGTAGATACTTATCTTTTAAAATCAGGTATTTGGGTCTTGAAATTAAAAACCAACATCATTTGGGAAATGCAGTTCCAAAGAATGCTTTCGGCAAAGAGACACACATCACCATATGCTATAGAGGGAATAATTTAGCTTTTTTTTAAAAAATTGCCATTCCCCAAATCTTTATAATATAGCTGATACTTATCTGACATTCTGAAGATGAATTATCACCTGTTTGTGAGGAACATGACATTTTGAACGATAATTTTCAAGGAGAATGATAAATAATTTTACACAGGTTGAAAATACCAAATATTTTTAAAGTAGCTATTATGAAGTAAGCACAGAAAGCAGGAAGGCGGCTGATAGATGCATTGCTGTGAACAGTCAGTTACACATGCTCCTGTGAGCTGTGTTTGGAGGGACTGCCATGAACGAATGTGGTGATGATGGTGGAATGTGCACTTAGATCTGGGGGTTAGTTCAAAAAAGAGTGAGATGTTTTGAGGGAGTAGGGTGTTATATCAAACAAAAAAAGGCAAAATTCCCAAAGTGGATTGTTTCTCAATATTTATTACTGTAATTGAAAGCTTGCATAAGAATGGCTTCGTCATGCATGTATGAGGAGTTTTAGTCAGAGAAGATTGGCTCTTTGGATGAAGCACTAAGGCCTTTGGATTTACTCAAATGGGTTGATTGAAAGTCCTGCGGCCAACTAAAACCCATCGCCACAATCCTAGCCATCGACTGAGCTGCTTGATAGGGCAAGTGAACTTTCTTATTATATATTCTCCCATTGGTCCATTATGTACTGCTTAAATGAGATAGTGTAACACAGTGCCTGGTTCTGGTCATGCTAGGAAACTTTAGCTTATAAACTACTGATGGTAGGTACTTCCTTTGCTTGACCCACAGTGTGTTATCATTGGTCAGCAAAGTTACTGGAGCACATAGTCAGTGCTCAACAGACATTTCTTACGTGAATGGATTCCTTACAGTTGTTTGACTGAGTCCCTTTGAAATCATAGTGTTCTAGTTTTCACTCTTTGTGAAACTAAATCAATTGAATTTCACTTTTTTTAAATGACATTTTTAAAAATTTTATTTTATTACACATGTATAAGACAAACTACATACAGCAGGGAGAACCATGTGACAATCATGAGAATAATGAGTTCTATACATGTTACATTCATAGTGAATTGGCCATCTGCATTCGTCGCATTTGGAGTGTTTTTCCTGTCTTGCTGGGTCCAAATTTCCAAATTTGATTCAATATTTATCCTATCTCAACTCTGATAATTTAATTTCTTTATCTTTATCTAAAATGATCTTGTCCCCTAACCAACTAAGCTTGGTTGTAAAGTTATACTATCTTGTCTTCAATGCCCCTCAGAGACTTGAGAATGAATAAAACTTAAATTCCTGAGTGAACCAGTAGTGTGAGTTAGCAGCTTCCAAAATGTATAAATTGACTTAGGACAATTTACTGCCTGACCAGTTGAATTTCTTATGTTACGGACTTTTGTTACTAACAGTCTGAGAAGGGGTTGATTTTTCTCTTTAGGACATAGGTTTGAATTTCTTCTTTAAATACTTTTTATCCTTCATTTGCCATACTCAATCCTTGAGAAAGATTTTCTACTTACATTTCAACAGTGTCTTTAAAAAAATTCTTAAAGAAAATAGGACTTAGAAGATAGCATTATCATTAAAGTGTTTGTAAGATGACCCACATTTAACCCTCAGAATCAACATTTTTTTTTAAAGTCAAATGTGATGGTGTAGAATTGGAATTGCAGTGCTGGAAAGAAGAGGAGGCAAATCCTGGGCTCTCTGGCCAGCCAGCCTCATCTACTTAGTGAGGTCTGTGCCAGGGAGACCTTGTCTCAAACGGTAAATATGTAAGCAAATAGCAAACAAACAGATAAACAGCACCTAAAGAATGACACTCAAAGCTGGCCTCTGAATCTACCTGGATGTGCCACATACACACATGCATCATATATACACATACACCTGCACCCCATATGCATTTGAACACACATGTACCATGTATGTAACACACACATACACACACATAGACATGAAAGATTTTCTATAACAGCTATACATAGAATATTTTTCATGTGTTTTATTTTATTTACCTTTCTGAAAAAAATACACTTCAGTGTTATTATGGATCCTAAGTTGCAAATTTAGGTTTAACTATAGTTAAAAGCAAGATTTCTAGAGTCAGAGACTTTAGATCCTACCTTTGATGTTTCACCTTGAACAATGTACTTAACTTCTTGCTTTTTCGACTCTAAAATAAGTGCATATATATTCCCTTTTGCATAATCTTCCAAACACAAGTGGCAATGTGTTTAGTGGGGAAGCAATTCTTTCACAAAGTCTATAGAAATAGTAGCCATCATTTCACTGTTGCTTAGTGTTTAATGATTTATTCTTCAGTGATTTCATTACTATGTACTGCGCTCGCCTAGCCCTGTGGTAGGATTTGGGCCCAAACTCTAGTGGTTTAAAGAGTCATCGATGGTAGACACAATAAAAACTATATAGAAAAGAAATGAGTGTGAAGATTCCACAGAAAGGACAGGGAATTGATTACAGTTTAAAGATTGATGGGAAATTCATAAATAGGAGCTCGAAGGATGGGCTCCAAGTTGACTAAAGTATTCTCACAAAACTATTTAACAGTTCTGTGCAAGTTAAGAGTGAGCATGGGGTGTGGCAGAATGTGGGAATGGGAGGTGAGCTTGAGCCTTGAAGGACTTGAGTAGAAACGGGAGGAGATGAAGTGTTGAGCTCACAGTGCTGTGGTACTAAGCCTAAAATGCCCAGCTGGCGTGCTTGCTTTCTCAAAATCTAGGGCTTTCTACTTTGTATGCTGTGTTAGCGGTCTGAAATCTCATCGAGGACAAAGTGTGATGGTCAGAAAGGCGTCATAGCATACAGCCTGTCTCAGCAGAGGATGTCTCTTTAGCAGAGCCTCAGGAGAGAGCTCAGAAATCAGTACTTTATGAGGCTTGGTAGTGGTCACCTATTTTCCATGAGCTCATGGTCATCCATGAGTAATGTACATTATTTTCTACAGGTGACCCATAGACATTAGCTTGGACTTCTCCCAGCAAGTCATCACAATGGAAAACATCCCAATTGTGCAATTGTGTTTTCTCACAACAGTCTACCTCCACAGAGGCCACAGATAATTGGTACATGTGATGTTTATCTTATTCCAAGTGAAAATTGAACATAGTGTGTGTGCCTGT
This sequence comes from Acomys minous, assembly GCF_964271855.1. Taxonomy (NCBI): domain Eukaryota; kingdom Metazoa; phylum Chordata; class Mammalia; order Rodentia; family Muridae; genus Acomys; species Acomys minous. The sequence continues at coordinate 78,672,230 of NC_140489.1, forward strand.
GCCTGTGTGTGCTGTTTAAAAAAATTAGGGGCTTTTTTTTTTTTACATTTTGTTATACAGAGGCAGTATGTTTAATAGTTAAGACTTTAGACTCTAAAGTCAGAAAGCCTGATGGAGCCCAGATCCTTCTACTTTCTATTTCTGTGCATTGGAAAAGCCCCAAAACCTTCCTCAAATTTTTAGTTACTCCTCAGGAGAAAGGCCATACAGTGTTTTTCATGGCTGCCTCTTGAGGTCACCACGAAGACTGAATGAAAGCAGTGTCTTTATAAAGCCAAGAACTTGTACAGATAAACGTTTTGGCCTCAGTAAGGATTGTAGTTACCTTTATTGTTGTTTCTCTATATTCTCAACATTCATGGAGCTCACTGGGGAGATCTGGTGCTTCTTAGACTCTCATATAGTGAGGGAAGTTTGTAATTAGTACTTACATTTCTTATCTCAGAGTTCTGTAGACCAGTAGTCGGTACAAGACCCAATGGGGTTCTCAGCCTTGAACATCACAAACTTGGTGTCAAGCCAGGCTGGGATTAATCAGGAGGCTCTGGAGAGGAATGCTCTTCTGATTTCAGGTTACTTGGCAAAATTCAGCCCACAGTGGGTACAAATCTGAGCTTTCCATTCTGACCAGAAGCCAGCCACATTCCTTCCATGTGTTTTCCTCAATTTTCAACCCCTCCCCCATGCAAATTTTACTTCAGATTTCTTCAACTTCCTCTTCTGTAACTAGCTGGAAAATTTTTTGGTTAAAATGGTTTGGGTGTCCTTCCCTTCATTGTGTTTGTCACAGGGCCTCAAACATCTCATGATACACCCAAGTTCAACAGAAAACTACTTCTGCCAATCACTGAATCAACAGTTCACACTATTGACATATGTTGTTCCAACTCAGAAAATGAAGGGTACTACAGGATAGTGCCACTGAGATATCCTTAAGTCCTGACCAGTAAAGTGTGTAATAGAAATTGAGTTAAGTAGGTGTTGGTAAGCTCATTCTAAATGAGCAGCTAACCATAACCTATAGTAAATGCCTACTCTGATGGAACTCCACACTGTTCAGGTCTTCTCCATTTATCTTTGCCAAATAATGTTCAAAGAGGACCATCTGGAAATACAGACTCCGACTTAACCAGCTTATCAGCACATTCTTTACTTTGTTCTCTGCCTATAGAATGTATGTCATCCTGTACTGATTTGAGTGATCGTAGAGCTCCATTTACTAAAAGAATCCCTTAATAGATTAAGGTAATGGTGCCATCTAGAAGATGTCTCCTATTTATCTAGCAGTGCTTTGAAATCACGAATGGGTCCAATGGGCTTGGATGAACCAATGCCCGCGTTGCCATGAGCTGAGTGATGCATGTTGCATGTATCATCTCAGGTGACCCAAGCATCACTACTACTGTCATGTTAGAACCTTAGCCGGGCGTGGTGGCGCACGCCTTTAATCCCAGTACTCAGTAGGCAGAGGCAGGTGGTTCGCTGTGAGTTCAAGGCCAGCCTGGTCTCCAAAGCGAGTCCAGGACAGCCAAGACTACACAGAGAAACCTTGTCTCAAAAAACAAAAAACAAAAACAAACAAAAAACAAAACAAAACAAAAACAAAAAACAAAAGAAAGAAAGAAAGAAAGAAGTGGAACCTTAAGCAAAGACTTACAAACGTCACACCACCTCCAAGCATCTTCTGTATGCAGTTACAGTCTCATGTATTAAGCCTTATGTCACTTCATTTGTGATACTCATCTTTCTTTGTGGCAACTGATATTTGTCTGTGGACAAGACTTTATTATTTTTGGTTCTTAGAAGCCAGGACTCTAGTAGTGCCATAGTTATTCTTAGAGATGAGGTCAGGAGTCGCCATTCAAGCTTCTGTAATGGCATCATCATTGCTTGGCATGAACCAGATCTGTTTTCACTTCATGTCACTTGGCCACTTATGTATGGGCACCAATGCAAGTATAGACCCCATGTGTTTGATAAATCATTGGAAACAGCAGTAAAAGCTAGTGATTGGCAAATTAAATTGCAATTGGGGTTTGGCAAAAGTCAGTGCCCAGAGGGTTTTCTAGGGATTTTCCCCTCTCACTGGTTACGCACTTGCATATATTAATAGAAATTTAATTCATATGCTTCTGTGCTACTGATTTGTCTGCACTCAAGACAACAAAGCAACAATCGGTAAAGGAAAAAAGGAGGAGGAGGAGAGATCAGTAGAACAGGAGAGGAAAGCCCATTTGGTATCCAGGCACCGTCTCTGAAGTAGCTCTTTCTGAGATGGAAGACTTATTGTCTGAGAGCATGGCCAGTATTTATATAAGTATTGGCAAGGAACAGGGATAAATGTGCTCTTCAGAGATCCAGATCCAACTCTGATTCTGTTGCTGACTGTTTGCCTTCTGAGTTCCACATTTAGTGTCCCTGTTTTCTCACTCTTCTTTTTTTTAAATTACTATCTGTTTGTTTGTTTGTTTGTTTTTATTTTTGTTTTTTGAGAAAGTGTTTCTCTGTGTCGCCTTGGCTGTCCTGTACTCACTTTGCAGACAAGGCTGGCCTTGAACTCATGCGGAACCATGCCTGCCTCTGCCTCCTAGAGTGTTGGGATTACAGGTATGTACCACCACGCCTGGCTAGTTTCCTCATTCTTTAAAAAACAAACAAACAAACAAACAAACAAAAAACTGTGTTATAAATAATCTTCATTTCTAAATCTGAAGTTATACAGTTTAAAAATGCACCATTAGAAGTGAAAGGCCTGCGGATGTATCTCAGCGATGAAATCCCTACCCAGCATGGGTGCAGCCTGGGTTCAACCTGCAATGCTGAACACAAAACAGAACAGCTCAAACATCGGGGCATACTTCTTGACCGCTCTTTCAGGCTTTGTTCTATATAGCCTGCTTATAATTTTGGAGTGTCTTTTGATTATGTGTTCATTTCAAACCTGTGATATAGAAGAAATACTATTTGGTTATGTCTTTGACTGAGAACACTGAGGTTCCAGAAGAATTTATATCATCACGTGTCCACTTGACATATCAGCTCTATGTGAAGACAGAAGGCTTCAGTCAGTGTTGCTACAACAAGTGACAAGTGACTTATTTAGATCATAGATGGATTGGTTGGTGTGTCATAAAATTGTCAGTCAATCTTTCTCGATATTTTTACTCTTGAGAAAATTTAAGTATTAATTTTATTGTTCAGAAATAAAACAGTAAAATATTTCATTGTTTCAGACTTTGTTTAAAATCCAGTGCAAATACACATTTTCTTTCCAAACATACTGAGAATGGAAACCTATTTTACTTCCCAGAGCATCACTGACTAGAAGAGTAAAAGAATTTTTACTATATTTGAAAATGCCTTCTTTAAAACATATGTAATATTTATAGGGCAGCTTGGAGTAAGCCAGCTGAAAGATTTAATGATAATAATCTCCATACTTCTTCTAAAATTGATTTCCGGTTTCAATGAACTTGGAAAGAGTCCTGGGACATCAAATAAGTAAAGACCTTAACATGACATGAATCTTCAGAATACGTTCATAGATTTGCATTTTAAACATGACCAGAAAATATATATCCTTACCCATTATTAAGGTGATACTTTAATGAATTTTTTTCATTTACATGAAATGGACCTTTTTGGCTACAGATGAAAGGGCTTTATGGTAGCGACAATGGTTTTGTGAGTTAAGTGATCCCAACATCATCAGGAACGAATCACAAGTGCCTACCATATGAGTTACAGCACCGTGAGCCTTAAAAGGTATTTTTGTGGCAAGCATTCAGCCCATCTGCACAATCAGATTCTGCTTTGAAGTCCTGCTTGAGAGCCTCCCAGTGCATGAGACTGCCACATGCTACGCCAGTTTCTCTCTCAACTGCAGTTTGACTCTATTCTCCTGAAGAACACAGTGGTAACTTAACTACCAAGTGGCTTAAAGAGGAAAATGGTTTGTATAATCAGACTTCACTATCTAAACATTCTTTGGTAATTTCTTATATGTTTTTTAATTTTTTATTAATTTTAATTTTGATGTGCAACATTAAATTTCAAAATCAATTTGGGCAAAAATATTCTACCCCTTTGACTTTTTCTATATGGAATATGTAATGGAGTCTTTACAGACATTTCAGGCCCCCAGTGAACTAACTTGTGAATAAATGAGCATAATGATATTGCATCATAGCCATGCAATAACGAGTCACAAAAATAAAAGGAATCATAACAGATGCTAGTATTTCAAGAGACCCTCACTACTGCTGGCTTTCACTGTGGCACCTCTGACGAGTGGCAGGTCTGGAGTGGGGAAAGATGAGCTATGTAGCACTTTGGTTTGGTTTTTCTCTGTGATGTATTTGTAGACCAGACACAGAAAACAGTAGCTAAGGAAGACTTGCATTGACTGGGAGATGGACGTCAGCAAAGTTGGAACTTTACAAGTCAGGTGACTTATGAAGAAATAACTTTATGTCATTATTTTTATGTTAATCAAATGAGTCGGGACCCAGGTGTGCTTCCCTGGGCCCCGACTGGTGATTCTGAACTTGTATCTCTGTTATTGGAGGAGAGCAAGATAGAAATGGAAACTGACCTGCAGGTTGGAGAAGATTCCATCTCTAATCTGTAGTAAATCTCCCTCAGGTTTGACTTCTGTAGAAATTTCCAGTGCTAGGTACAACTTCATATTAAAAACAAACATTTGGGGAGGCTCTCGGATACCTCTGAGCTCTCCCAAGACTATGTAAGTTGTTTACAACAGACGTTACCAAACATCAATCCTGAAAGAATAAGGTACACAAAAAACTGACCGTGCTTTGTTCTTATTTTGCCTCTACATGATTCAGCCTCCATAGCCACGCCACAGGCTTGCTAAAAAAGAGAGGAAGATCAAGTCAAACATGGTCTCAACAGTACACAACAGCTCAAGAATCAGCACAGAATGGCTATTTAATTAAACACGAGCTGCCCTTTTAATCTGACATAAAGCTTCCACAATGACAACAAATATCTTAAAACATAATTGGGTGATGTGTTATATTTAAACTGTCATTGAGGATATGAGACATATTTTCAGAATAGTGACATTTTGGCATGTAGGTTTCTAAAAAACTATGATTGTCTTTTATCTATAAAATAAACAACAGTAAAATACATAAAAACAGAATTGACTATCACTGGTTGATGGAACCATGGGTTTGTAGTTATATAAAGTTTCTCTGTTACTGTTGTTTATTTAACTTATTTACTGAATGAGAAGTGAATCTTTACATACTATATCGTAGCATATGGTGTGTTTTGTATATATTGCATTGCTATATAATGACATTTTATTATTTTTTTACCATCTTTCAAATATCTACAATCAATATACTAATTTTGATGTTCAAGATAGTTTTACTTCAAAGAAAATTAAAATAGAGCTAGCTATGGTTGTTTCCCTTCATTACCTCTACTCTGAGAATGATCTGTAAGCCGTACAGTGATGACTTTGAGTTGTGCCAATTGTAGAGATGACTTGGTTGGTATTCCATGGCTTAGCTGGTAATTATGTATGTAAGATTTAATCTTTGAGATCTCAAAGAGAACTTTCCATTTCAAGCATGTTTTTCTGAACTCATGAAAATGCTGACACAGAATGGCTTCTTTGGCAGAGTAAAGACTCAGAGTGTCAGGAAATCTCCCTGAAATTGATAATTCAAAATTTTCCCATACTTACAGCTCATTGGATACATTTTAGTGAGAAAAAAATACATTTGCTCCTATGAAATTAACAGAACCAAACAGGTTTTTAAATTTAAAACACGTCTCCAAATCTCTGCAGCAGTTGTGTCTAGGTTTCGGTAGTTCTCCGGTTCAGCTGTTGTAGACTGACTGAGAAGTGACTCCCACAGGCTCATCTGTTTGCACACTTGGTCGCTAGCTTATGACATTGTTTGGGGGGAGGTTGTGGAACCTTTCCTTTCGGACATGGGCCCTAGTTGGCAGACACAGGGCAATGGGGGCAGAGTTAAAGGGTCGTAGGTCTGCTAGTCTTGGAGCAAGAACTATTTGCTTCCGGACATCCTACACAGATGAGCAGCTGCCTCATGTTTCTGGGTGAGCCACTCCGTTAAGGCTGGGATGGACTGTGCTCCTGAACCATGAACCAGAATAATCCTTCTTCCTTCAATGTGTTTCTGTCAGGTAGTGTGTCGGTGATGAGAACAGCAGCTAATCCAGTTATGTTTGGTTATCAAGAGGAATGATTTGTTTCAGAGTACCTTTACTCTGGTATTTCTAATTTCATTCTATGTAAATTCTTATTAAAAAATCAACCAGGATACGTGCAGTCTATAGTATAGTCTACAGTCTATTGATATAATGTAGTATATACCATAGTATTTTCCAATACTGTAATCTGGCAGTATTGAATAATGCCTTAGTCTGAAAGATTACCTCAAACAAAATGGTGTCGAATCTTTCTCAGAAAATACATGCACACACACACACACACACACACACACACACACACACACACACACACACACACTCCATGTTTTCATGTTGAACTCAATAGTAGAAAATGGAAGTAACAGGGAACTGCCTGGTTTCCAGTCACTTCATATCAAATCTTTGGGCCTGTTCACATGGATTGTGATTCCCTCAGTTGTAGAGTTCTGGGTCTGGATTTCTAAAACTACAGGAAATGTGGGACTCCAGTTCATCTCTGTAGCCCATGCTCACTTGAGTCCGCGAGGCCTTGTGTTATACTGGCAAGCTTCTACAGTGGAGTGCTCCACCCACCATCCCTCACATGCAGGGTGCTCCCTCTTCCTCGAGGAAGAAGATAAGTTTTCAACTCTAAAGGCTGGGAAAAGTGAGAACAGCTTTTGTGTCGTTTGTGAATCTAGAAGTTACATTATGACATGAAAGCTGTGCTGCTGATTGTTATTAAAACGCAGCCTCTAAATCAAACCGATACATATACACATGCCCAGGCCTTGCTTCTAGTAAAACTCTTCTTTCCTGGCATTGGTCACTGTTCAGCTGGAACAGAAGAGCTTAGGGTAATAAGACTGGGAGATTCTTCTTGAATCGTTGACTTAGAGTGGAAAGGGGGTTGTAACACATTCATCTCTTTGTGTACATGGTGTGTTGTCCATGCATAACCACGCAAGTTCAGCTGCCTCCATCTCTGACTCCAGGGATCACATGGGCAGCATGTGAGTGGAAACAAAGCCTGTAGGTAAAAGAAAAAGGAATTTGGACAGAGATCAAAGATTAACTTCATTCCACTGTTCCCTCTGACTTTTTACTATCCCATTTAAATCTGACATTTTATGGGACTTTTCTTATATTCTCAAAGGTAAAATTGAGCTTAAATCAGATTTCTCTGTCTCTGTTTGAAAAAATACATGTGATTTGATTTTCTCAGCAGGAGTTTAATCACTGCATTCTCAATTTCTTGGAACATTCAGTATGAAATATATAGTACAAGGCCTTGATTTAGAATTCTGTTTTGAAAATGGTCACCATAGGCCTGGTTTAGGTACAGAAGAAGCTGTTTAGAATACTTACCAACACAGTTAACTGTGACTTTGTATAGGATATATTGAAAGGTTTTCTTTTTTTAATTTTTAAATTTTATTTTATTAATTTATTCTTATTACATCTGAATGGCTATCCCATCCCTTGTATCCTCCCATTCCTCCCTCCCTCCCATTTTCCCATTACTCCCCTCCCCTATGACTGTTCCTGAGGGGGACTTCCTCCCCCTTTATATGCTCATAGGGTATCAAGTCTCTTCTTGGTAGCCTGCTATCCTTCCTCTGAGTGCCACCCAGTCTCCCCAGCCAGGAGACATGGTCAAATATGAGGCACCAGAGTACATGTGAAAGTCTTCACTTACCAGGAAGCTGGGACAGATGGGAGGACATCCTATTGGGACTCTAGATGAGAGAAGCATGGGAGAATAGCAAAGTAGAAAGCAGAGGGTCCTAGAAACCTACAAGTAGAACATTATGATAGGCAGATTTGGGCCTAGGGGTCCCGCTCAAACTATGGCACCAGCCAAGGACAATACAGGCCATAAACTTCAAACCCCTACCCAGATCTAGTCAATGGATAGGACATTCTCCACAGTTGAGTGGAGAGTGGGGTATGACTTTAAAAGGTTTCCTATAAGGTACTGTTCATGTTGTCTGAGGCAAAGAACATTTCTGAGCATTAGGGTGAGCACTCTGCATCTCGTGTTTTCTGAAAATCTGTCACCCTTCCCTGCTCATAGAGTAACAAGGTGGAGTTCACAGACATCATTCTCACTCTTGTATTTTGGTATGGAGCCTAGCCTTTACTGTCTGAGCCATCTCTCCAGCCCCATTACTCATTCTTAAGTCTCCTTTGTAAAATAATCCACCACTGTAAGGACGTGCAGGGTTCTACAGTGCTACCACCCCAGTCTTACTTGTTTTTTCAGATAGTGTTAAAAATATTTTTTTTTGCCAACTTTATAAGACACGGGACATGTATAAAGCGGCTGTTTTGATTTCCATCCAGATAGTAGTTAGGTGGCTAAAATCAACATTGCAGTGCTTTAGGGCAGTGGTGGGGAAACCAATGTCATGTGGCTCATGGCTAGGATCAAATGCTAGAGCACAACTGAACAATTGTTTATTGAGTATCTCAATTCATCCTGAAATTTAAGATGATACTGTTTATTGTGTTTTTGTTCTAAAATGGAAGCGACTTTGTTTAAGTCCCTGTTCTGTCTTGACCATTCCAACTGTTCTTGCTCTGCTCTGCCAACTAGACTGTAATACTTCAAAGAAATGCAGTGTCAGATTGGAAAGCAGGCCAGTCATGCCATTAGAACATGCACTTTTGTGTGCAAATTTATTCTTGCAAGTGTCCATGCTTTGATAGATGCAGATATTTACAAGCGTTTCAGATATTATGTGTTATGTGAGTGAGAGGACAGGAACTCATGGGTTTGTTGATTTAGAAAGAGTAATACAGTGATTAAAAGTTTTTGAGTTCATGAAAGCATCAAGTAGCTGGTAAAACTGAAGAACAAGAAGATCATTGATTAGTGAGTTGAGCAGGAAGAAGTGGTGAGGAGGTGCAGCATGTGGGTCTTAGGGTAATTGCGGCTATTTTTTGTGATACTACGATGGTGGACACATGACATCTGCATTTTTCAAACTCTGCATACTTATACAACACAAAGTATGAAGCATGGCTATAGACTTCAGTTTATAATAATGCATCATTACCAAAATAAAAATTGTAGCAAATGCAAAATAATACTAATTGTAAGCTAGTAGTAGGAAAAGGAGGGAATATGGATTACTATCTGTACTTCCTGGTCAATTTCTTCGTAACTTCCAAACTATTCTGAAAATAAAATTTATTAATTATTAAAAATGTGTTTGGTTTAAAATCAAGTATCCCCTCTGTAAGTTCACAGACCCCCAAAATAAAGTATGATACAGAAAGAATTATCTTATTTTTATGCATTTATTATGCAATTATTCCTGCAACTGGACAGGTTTGTATAATATGATGAGTTACAAACAAACAAACAAAAAACATACTGAACAAGAATGTTCCAGTTTGGCAATAAGAAAGAATAGGTGTCTTCAAATACTCTGATAGTAAAATATCTTAAAATGTTACATTACATATAAAAGAGAACCTCAAGGTTTATTGATGATATATACAGGGATGAAGGAAGCTGAACAACCAATAGAGATGTTGGTCATTTTAGAATATCCATCTCCTAATCTTCACCTCCCAGAGCTGAAAGTTGTTTCTTGCATGCTAGAACAGTGAAAAGTGTGAACCTGTAATGGGAGAGGGAGCTGCTGAAGACCAAGAAGAACAAAAGGCTAGCTCCAAAGAAAAGGACAGGAGTGGAAAACTTCTGCTGAAAAAAAAAAATGGCAAGCCTATTTTAGTTATCATTATGAAGTGAGGGAAAGGAAGCTGGAAAGAAAAAGGAAGTGAAGAGGTAGAAAATCAAGCAACTTCCTCATGAATGTAAAATCAGGCCTTTCAGTCCATATGCAGAATCAAAATCCTAAACCAACCCTACAATCCAAGATGGTAAAATGGGTCTGGAAGAAAATATCTCAAGGATTTAGCAGAAGAAAACAAAACTACAATCTACCAGGCTTTAATAACAGATGCTGTGTTCATCCCAGGTGTCTTAGTTTAGTCTGATACAGTAAAGCATAATAGAATGATGGCTTAAAAGCAGTTGAATTTTTCCTCACTGTTGCCAAGCCTGTAGCAGAGCACCCGTATGGTTAGGTTCTGGTGAGGGCTTCCATACCTACAACTTCTAGTAGCCTCCTGTGCTAGGAAAACAACAACAAAAACAAAAACCCCCAAATGGTTAGAGCACTCTTTGGCATTCCCTTTTTTAAAAGTAATGAGATTATCACCTAATTAACGAAAGGCCCACCTACTGATACCACCTGCTGATACCATCTCCTTGGCAATTAGGATTCCAACACACCAACCTGAGGAAAGTGTGGGTGTGGCCAGAGACACTCATTCCATTGCACCAGGCTTCAAATATTTGTCATATGTAAAATTCTACTGCATATGAACTCGAGAGAGGAAAAATAAAAACAAGAAAACAAAACAGAAATAGGAAAATTAAAGGAACTGTGGAGATGAATCGGTACAATAAACAAAGAGCCAACTAAACTTAAACGGTTTAAATTTCAGATGTAGGGTGTAAAATATGCTGAAGGAAATGCATAAAAACACAAGCAAGAAATAAGAGGCTATAAAAATAATTTGAAAATTATGAAATATAAGTAAAAATGCTGTAATTTAATAATACAATCACTTAAAGTAATATGGATTCTAAACAGTAGATTGTAAATTTCTGAAAAGAAAAAGTTGGGAAGACAGTTCTGAAGGAAAAAATATATGTAAAAAGTGAAAATATTGCACAGAAAGAGAGTAGAAAATTTAAGAGATATTGGTGACAAAGTTTGCATATATCTCTTTGGAGTGGGAAAATAAGATAAAATATAATAGATAATTTTCAATAAATTTAAACATGTAAATAATAGAATGAATTCCTAGAAAAAATATAATTGAAGACATAGATATGATGAGTAGTCCTGTAATCCTCCAAAAATTGAATCAATAATCAAAAGCCTTAACCACAGAGAATCCAAAGCCTACATGACTTTAAAGGAAATACCTACCCAGCATTCTAAGTCAAATAACAGGGCTCTAGCTATGTTACAATTTAGCACAATCAATGCAAGAATGGAAAATTAAACATTAAACCCATTCAAGAATAGGTCAAAACTCCTGAAGAAAATATTAGATATATTGGGCTCATACCAAAAAAAAAAAATGTATCAGAAGCAAGCTTATTTTATGTCATCAGTGCAAATATGACTTTACATTAGAAATAATGATGAATGCATTCTAACACAATATTCCCAAATTTGGAGGGAAACCCAGTAGGTATAGAAGAAAAATTAAAGCAAATTCTAGAGCCATTTAAATAAAACTCCACCTCACTAGAAATGGAAATCTCCTCCCTAATACAGAATGAAACCACAATAATAAGGCATGTTTCATCCATTCTCTTAGCAAATCCTACCAAAAGCTGGCAAGGATGTGAAAGAACTGAAATTTTCATGTGTGCTTCTAAATGTGAGGGCTGGTGATAAGGGCTTTGGAAATAAACTGGGATTACTTAATGCTCACTTCCTGTTACATACTAGTGGTGGTTTTTTTTTTTTTTCTTTCTTGATTTAATACTTTGAAATTTTCTTGTTTTTATTATGGTAGGTTTTGGTCATTTGACGAAGCAGTTGATGACATTAGCTGATGGACGTGTGGCATTGGCCCTAGAAGGAGGACATGATCTGACAGCCATCTGCGATGCCTCAGAAGCCTGCATAAATGCCCTTCTAGGAAATGAGGTAAAAGCGAACGGTGCACAACAGCAGGGGTTAAGGACAAGGGTGTATGCATGTGTGCTTAAAAAGTTTATCAGTTCATCTATGAAAGTAGAATGTTCTGTGTAGCTCTCACCATGAAGGACGTAGGCATGAGAAGTTCCTATGTTTTGATAGACATGCTACACTCTCCTCCCAGGTAGGGTATCCGCATAGCATTCCTTTCAATCAAGTTATTTACACAGCCGAAAACTGAGCAATGAAATCCCTTGGAAAGAAGAATGTTTTGTCTACTGACCCAATCAAATGAACATTGAGTCATTTAATATGAAATTAAACTTTTCAAAGTTTTTGAGATTTCCTGTAGGATTGCTAAATCAGAAAAATAAAGCTATATTAACAACATCCTTAAGCAATATTTTGCCATCATTTGAGATTGTGATGTGTTAAGGTAGAGATAGTGTCCTATCTTTCTGGGAGCGATAAGGAATCTTTTTAAAATCAATTTATTTACTTATTATTTTAATTTCATTTTATTTGGTTTTTCAAGATGGTTTCTCTTGTCCTGGCTGCCCTGGACTCACTTTGTAGACCACGTTGCCCTCAAACTCGCAGAGATCAGCCAGTCTCTGCCTCCCAATTGCTGGGATTAAAGGCATGCATAAATAATTTATTTATTCACTTTGCATCCAGATCAAAGTGGTCCCACCCTCCTCCTGGTCACACACTCCTTTCCTCTTCCCCCCTTCCCCTCCCCTATTTCTCAGAAAAGGGGATCCCTCCCCCCATGCACTCATAACAGCTCATCAAGTTGCATCAAGAGTGAACAAATCCTCTTCTTTTGTAGTCTGGTGAGGCAGTTCTACCAGAGGGAGTGATCAAAGAGCTGGCAACTGAGTCCATGTCAGAGACAGCCACTGATCCCCTTACTAGGGGACCCACATGAAGCCTGAGCTGCCCATCTGCTATATCTCTCTCTGTGTAGGGGCCTAGGTCCAGTCTATTCATGGTTCTTTCTGGGCTCTTTTGGTCTTCTTGTGGGGCTCCTGTCACCTCCAGGTCCTTCTGTCCAACCTCCACTTTTACACAAGACTCCCTGTGCTTAGCCCAATGTTTGGCTGAGTCTCTGCATCTGTTTGGATCTGCTTCTGGGTGTAGCTGCTCAGAGGACAGCCATGCTAGGCTTCTTCCGTCTGTGAGCCTAGTGTCAGAGTATCATTAATAGTGTCAGGGGTTGGCTCTCTCCGATGGAGTGGGTCTCAGTATGGGCCTGGTATTGATGGGACATTCCCTCAATCTCAGCTCTGTCTTTATCCCTACATATATTATAGGCAGGGTAAATTTGGGGTCAAATTTTATGAGGGTGCGCTGGTGTTCTCGTCCCTCCACTCTGTCTAGTTAGAGGGTGGCCTCTTCAGTCTCCACAACCCTTGCTACTAGGAGTCTCAGTTGGAGTCACCCCCATATTCTTACAGATGCCTGCCATGTCTGAGGTCTCCATCTTCTCACAAAGATGTCAGGCCCATGATTTCTTTTCTCTCTGCAGGCCATCTGCCCTGCTGCCCACCTCCCTCTCTCTAGGTCAGATATTCCGCCCCCCCCCCCCATTTCTATGCTCCCTCTTCTTTGTTCCTCCTTTTCAACCACTTCCACTGTCTGTTGCATTTCCTCTTCTGGGTGAGATTCAATTATCCTCCCTTGGGTCCTGATAAGGAATCTTTTAAAGATTAGAAAATCGAATACTGCTGTGTAGCTGCAATGCATAGCATTGCTAAGACCTGAACTTGAATCTAAAAGGTCAAATGTTTGCATCACATATCTAAATTGCAACACAGATTGCTAATCACTCAGAAGATTTTAAATTTAACCACTTGGACATTTGTGTCTAAGACCAGATTTTAGTTCAGTTAATCGCAACTCAGCCACTATTTCACTGTTTGTATATATTGATTAGTATGACCCAGGTACTTAGTTTTTATAGTGAGTATATGGCAATTTAATTACTTGGGTTTTGTTTCAGGGGAGTTTAGGAACATTTTTTGTTTTGTTTTTTTGCATTTCTATTGTGAAATTGAACTGGCAATACAACTTTTCTTATTCAAAATATTGTTCTTGAAACCTAAGCTTTACATTGTTCTTTAACAAAAATTTACAATATTGCACGTGTATTTATGGAAAACTGTGCTTTTTTCTATACACTGAATACATAACTTTTACTGCTGTCCTTACCATATGAATCTAAAGTGCTTTAACACAATAATTTTGCCATATTTATTGAATAAATACATATATATTATTTTTTTAATTTGAAAGAATAATCCCAGGACTGACAAAGTACCTAACACTGCTATGTAATTTTAAAAATTACACAGGAGGCTAGGCAGCTCTCAGGGCAACAAGAGGCTGTCTCTTCAGATCACACATTGTCTACAGTATTAAAGGGTTAAAATATAGTCTACTAATAATGTCAAACACAACGGGAGATTATTTGGGGATAATAACAAAGAAATATCAAAAGCGCTGTGTCTGTTTGTGTGGTTGGTTTTAGCTTACGTTTCTTGCCCACGAGATAGTGTTGTTTGGAGCTGTCCTGGATGGCCTTTCATCACTTAAATCTTAAAGACTTGGAACGGTGTCACCAGAAAATCAGAGTGTGCATCGTGACACCAGGGATGATTGGTCAGCCTAAAAAGAAACATCACCCAGTGACAGAAGCAAACTACATTCCCCACCTCAGGGAAGGAATTACAGATTTAGTGCCTCTCTTTCAACACAGCCATTAAAATGAGTCTTTTATTATTAAAATCTCTGTACTTGCCCAAATTCTCACTTCTAAAAAAGCATCTCTGGTGAAGGTAACAGGATCTCTCCAATGATCTTTTACTTTATGAAAGACCAGGCTCTGACATAGAGAATAAGAGCATCTTCGCCAGCCTTTATCAATCTGCACAGGAGCAGAGAGGGCTAATAAAAAAAGACCAGGATGTGATGAATGAAATTATTTGGGAGCTATATTGATTATTTAACTGATTTTAATTCTCTGGATGACTTTTATTAAGTTTTATCTTGAAATTATAATATCCTAATTCACATTTTGTCTCTTTTGGTTGACCATATTCAATTGCATAAGCAAAATCTAAATTTTGTTTATCCTAATCTAAAGAAGGGGAGTTTCATTTTAGTTTTCTCCTACTAAAGATTCTACTGACATATACAGGGATATAGATTTCCCATAGGACACTTTAGGAATGACAGATGGAGTTGGTATATTGAACATTGAAAGGTAAATCATGTTGCAGTGGATCTCTACACTCAGAATTACAAAGCAAAAAGAAGAAAGATTTTTTAAAATGAAAAGTGGAAGAAAAACACAAGTGTGCTGTACATTATAATTCATTTGAAAAGAGGAAATGAAAATGTAATACTTGAAACAACTCAAGAAACAAAGAGTTCTCACTTTCATTGACAATATAATTTATAATCTAAGTGCCTGGTTTGGGCACTTTTTTTTAGGCCAAAGGTCATTGTGACTACATTGAAGTTTTAAATTTCATTTCTGCAGAAAAAAATAATACAGAAGGCATATTGCCTGTACCTCACCATTTAACAAAAGTTCCTACATGCAATTTCCACAGCAGTTTTATGTAGTAATCTCTGGATAAGAAAATAAGAACGACGTCTTTCAGATGCCAATTACTGCAATTTAAAAATCCCAATTTCCCTCCAAGCTCCCTTGCAAGTGATTAATAGAGCAATTATGACTTATTATCTGGGATTTCACTTTTACAAATAACAAAATGTAGTGAAGCTGGAGCTGAAAACACTGACAGAACCAACTAGTTTCCCAACCACGAGCACGCAATTGAGCTCAAATTAGAAAGGTCAAGAGGGCCTTTGCAAGGGACTCTGCACTTCGTCAGATGTATTTATTCATGTGTAGAGGATTAGAATTCATAAACATTGTGCCAGTTTTTAAAATGCTATTCTTCTTCTTTGTTGTTCTTGGCTGAGCTCTTGGCCAGGCACTATAATCTTCCTCTTCTTCTTCTTCTTCTTCTTCTTCTTCTTCTTCTTCTTCTTCTTCTTCTTCTTCTTCTTCTTCTTCCTCCTCCTCCTCCTCCTCCTCCTCCTCCTCCTCCTCCTCCCCTCCTCCTCCTCCTCCTCCTTCTATTCTTCTTCCTTCTTTTTCCAACTTATTATCAGCAAAATAATATATATTACATAACCGCAAAGACTTGTAGGATCAACAGGAACCGTTGTACACATATAGGTGGGGACAAAAAAAAACCCCACTGTTTAAGAAAAATGCTAGCTAAACATTGCACCTTAAGCAGGCATTTTCTTCTTTGAAAAATATTTGCAGCATGAAAATGATATACTTAGAAAGAAATCTAATTGTTCCTTTAACAATTATGCACAAGGAAAGTAAAAATAATATGCTGCTATTGGGTTAAAACTAACTTAAGCGTGGGACAAAAAAAATGTCTGGGTAAGACTAATTTCTTAAATCATACTAAAAGTGTTTTTTTAACTTATTCTTTTTCTTGGCCATGTATAGAACTGAGGTTTATCAGTCTGATCAGATTATAATGAATATTTTTAAACATTTTCACTGAAGCCCTTAAAAACATCAGTGTGGCATTTTTAAGAAATTAAATACCTAAATGAGAAAAACCATGAGATTGGTTGGAAAAGCATCAGGTATCGTTCTGTGCACAGCTATATCATTTTTAGATTTAGTGACAGAAACACGTGTGTGAGGCCCCTGGAGAGTTTTATTTTGGCCAGCTGTATTGGAGCTGGCTAGCAAACATAGTCACAGTTTCTTTAAGGCCACATTCAACTACTGTTCTGTAAAGCCAATTAGTAGCACCTCAGGTTGTTTCCCCTGAAAGAAGTCTTCCTTAGAGGAAAGCTTTAGGGATTTTTAATCCCTATGGAATCTAATCCAAAACCAAATGGTCTAGTGAGCAAAGGAAAGAGAGTATACAGTAGTAGTAGCTTCTGGCCATGGGTTGAGAACAGGACCTTAAAAAAAATCACAAACCATACAAGAAGAAATAATGAGATCAAGCTCATTAGAAAGCATAAGTTGCTTTCTGTTTTGCTTGTTTGTTTGTGTGTTTGTTCTTAAGGTTAACCCATATTTTCATAGGTATGCAAGTGTTTGAGATGATGTAGTTGCCTCTCAACCACCCTTACTCATTAGTGCTTGATAACAAGTTTCTTTCAATTTTCTTCTTTAATCTTTCCTTTGTTCCTTCCTTCCTTTCCCACTCTCTTCCACCGTCCTCCTTTTTTTACTCACTTCTATGTTTTCATTCTTCCTACTTTAAAAAAAAATACTATTCTCTTCTAAACTATCCCCAGATGCTTTCCTGTGCCTGGGATTCCATGGACAGTGGCTGAATGTGGAGATTGCCTTTGTTTTTAAAGATGACTTGGTGTTCCAAAGATAATGAAAAAACTCTTTTAACTGATTCCTAGTGGGTGTTGACAGCACCCCTGAAGTGAACCCTTGAGATAGTGTTGTCCAAGTTGTTCTCTGAAAGGGAGGGGTGGTTTTCCTTGGATTTTATGTAAAGACATTGTTTTGCCATCTTTCCACATCTTTTAGATTATGTATGACTGAGCTTGAGTCCTTTGGGAAATTGGTGTGAATCTGGGAATGCTTACAAGATCCTAAATAGCTGCAATTCATGAGTAGAGGATGAGAGAAAGTGTATGGTATGCCAGAATGACATTCCACCCCCTCCCCCATGGTCTCTTTTCAGATTTTGATACCTGTCTATACTCCAAAAGTAGCTGTGTGGGTAATCTAAAGGGAGTAAAACTGTTTTGGAAAGATATTATTTGAAGATCCTTTCTAGGATAGACATGCCCTGTGAGACTGGTTCCTCATATTCAGTGGTCACTATGAGAAGTCAAACCATTTGTTTCAGGAAATGCTTCATGACCTGGATAACTCAAAACTACTTGCAAATCATCTGAGTTATTTCTGTCTGTCTTTTTCAAATAGTTAAAAGAAATATGGTCGTGAGCTTGAACACATCATTGGTTATAGTTAAAAAATAAAAGAAATAAAGCATTTTTATAAGGAGCCAAACATCATGGAATGCCTTTATCTGTCCCTTTTATTCGACATCTATTGTGTGACCAAAGCACTAAAGCAAGCGAGAGTAATGATAAACATTATCAAAGATCCTAGGGATGCAATGAGGGGATATGTGTTCTATTTACAGGAATGGAGGACTATTTTACTTATAAGTGTAATTTAACCTTGATCTTGGCTACGAAGTAATACTTTGACAAGTTAGTACCTAAGGAAAAGATGTTATATGATAGGAGAATACAAAGGAAGACAATGAGGTTTCTTGCTATCACCAGTGGCTCTGCATGGATGTTTTGTTTTGTTTCTGATGGTAGAGGGGTCAAGTTGAGAGGACTAAAACAGTCAATACAGCTGGGCAAGTAAAATAGAGTGTCGCCATGAATTGGGTTTCTGTGATGAATATGGAGGATTTGGTGGATATGCCCATACTCTGTAGTAAAATAATAATCGCTGTAATAAAATCAAAGGAATAAACCACACATGTAAGTCTTAGAGGCACTAGAGGCCAGATGCCGAGGAAAGCATCACTACCAGCAACTTTGCTCAAGTTGTCAATGAGTGTGCGCCTTCCTCAGGGATGCTGCAGCCATCTCCTGATGGATCCTGAAACCCAGCTGCGGGTAGCTTCGACTCCACTCTGAGGTCAGTGGCCAAATGAAGCAAGTCACTTATTACTGATGTGCAATGGAAAACAGCTGTTTGTGCAGATCTCTTTAATGAAAATAAAAGAAAGCCGTGTATGGTACCTAGTGCCTGTAAATGCTGTGATATGGAAACAGAAGAAAGAGAATTTGAGGTTATCCAGGGCTACATAGCAAAACCTAACAGAAATTAAAATACATAAATAAAAAATTAGAAAATAAACATGAAAATTAGCCACCACTAATCTCAGCCTAGTGCATGCTTGCTTGCTTCTTGTCACACTGAAGAATCCTCTTGGCATCAGGAACTGAAGAGCACTCTGCTCCTGTCCATCTTGGCCCTATTGTACTTCCTATAGACTTGTTAGGTTCTGCTATTTCCTCAGTGCTGTATTGATGCTATCCTTCGTCAGCCACTCTGAGGTGAGAGTCAAGCATAATATTAATAGCCTGTCAGGCTAATGACTTGATTGTCAACCCAGTCCACTCCGATTTCAGCCCCTTGAACTCTATTTGTGAGGAATATTAGTGACTTCAAACTAATAACAATGACTATTTTAAGAACGACTGGCTCATGATGCACAGCATGGATAAAATTATAACCAGATTTACTTATGCAATCAAATTAAACATATACAACTAATTGCAGTCATCCTTGGGCAATTATTTAAACGAGAGTAGGGCTTTAAGTATCAATCCTTGCTCACAGGGGAATTGATAATAAAGAGTTCATCAGCATGGAAGGTCAAGTGAGCATCCTGATCGGCCTCCCTTGGCCTTTTGCTATTGGCCATCATTTTCGTGATAATCCCTTTCTTTGATCAGTACAACTGAACTTTTTGGATCTCATCTGAGTTGTTTGAATGTTGCAGGCAGACTTTCCATTTTCTTTGCCAGTGAACTCATGGTCTGTATCTAAAAACATAACATGGTTGGAGCAAGACAGTCTCACCTTCTTTGTTAAGGGCTATATCACACAATGGAACACATTTGGTCTCAACGCCCAGTCTGTGTTCCTTCATGCCTATATCAGAGATCTTTTACACTGTTGTTTCTGGAGGAAGGTTTAATAATCCCAAAGTTGTTTTTAAGTGTAAAATATTATATTCATACATAAATCTGTATAAATATGAGCAATTTAATGAAGCAGCAGAAGGATATCACATATATAGCCATTAATTGTGTCAAGAGAATCTAAGTTCCTAAAGATTGGTACCCATTCTCCTTTCTTGAAATAACTGATTTTTTTATTTCTAACACAGTGTTTTAATTGCTAATTTGTAAACTATATAAAGAGGAAATTATATATATACATATATATGTATTTAATCTTTTGAATATAATTCCCTTGTTTGTGAGAGCCCTCTCTGTCAGTGTACACAACTATATATAACCTTTCATTTTCACCATTATATAGTATTATACTTATAAAAGAGAAATTTAAGGAAACTGCTATAGTTTATTCTACCATGTTTAATAGATATGAACTTTTTTAAAGTTGTATTTCAGTGGTTTAATATTTTAAAAATCTGAAATAAAAAATATCCAACACTCTCATTCTTCATTTCAACATTATAATGTGGGGATTACACAGTCTAGTGAGATAACAAGAGGACAGACTGAAGATGAATTAGAAATATGTTATTATTATATATGATTATGTATATGGCAAATCTATTAAATTATTTTTATTAAAGTATGTCTAACACTTAAGTTTAATAAGGTTGATGGTCAATTAAACTTCAACTAAAATCAGTGAGAGTTAAAATTCATTTTAAGAGTTGGTTAAAAATAAACTATATCTCTTTATACCAAGAATGGTATAGGGAATAAAGCTGAAGTATATGCAGATTTTATGTAACTAGTCATCATGAGGAGGCTGTGGATTAGTTCTTCCTTATTATGAAAATTCTGAAATGATCCTTAGAAGTCTCTAAAGGCTAAAATGGCCTACAAATCTTTTGAAAATAAATTTAGACCTGACTATGACTATAATATAAACAATGGGAGACTAATGGAGACGGTCAGTGCCAGGCTGAACTTTATTGAGATCTTGTATCAAAAAAAAGCAATCAATTAACTGATAATAAATAAACACACCAATAATTTATAAATATATCATGAAATATACAAAATACCTGAGTATTAAAACTTAAAATATTTTAGACACACTAACAAGAATCCATCTAAATCTGTGCATGTGGATTTAATGTTACACATTGTGAAGATTTCATTTTTTCTAAATTCAAAAATACTTTTAGAAAATCTCATTCTATTTATATTCCTGCTATTGACTTTAAACGTTTTTGAAAAAATATATTAATTTATTTTTAATTAAAGTATAATTGCCTCAAACCGGATGTGGTGGTACACAACTTTAATCCCAGCACTTAGGAGGCAGCAGCAGACAGAGCTTTTGAGTTCAAGACTAGCCTGGTCTACAGAGTGAATTCCAGGACAGCCAAGACTACACAGAGAAACCCTGTCCCCAAACACACACACACACACACACACACACACACACACACACGTATCATTTCACCCCATCCTCCCTCCAACCCTTCCCATGTTCCCTCAGACATTCCCGTCTCCTCTTAAATCCATGGTCTCTACGTCTTCCTCTCTCACTAGTTCATTGCCTGTAGCTAGTGTTTTAAAATAGCTGCAGTCCTTGGAAATCATGTGACAGGTAAAACTGAAGAAACATATGAATTTTGTTCATTCAATAACTCAATTTTAATTACAAGATGTAGAAAAATGGGTTCTCTATCACTGAGCCTAAATTTATGTAAGGAATGGTTAGGATGATATTTTACATATAACAAATATGATCATTAACATTGTGTGTTCATGGGTTGTAGTCAAATTATCTAATTTATCTCACCAACTTTATGAAAAGTATCTTTATCTAATGGGATTTCTTACAGACAGCATGATGCATATGTAAGACTTTTTATACCTAGATCTGCTTTATCTTCCTGAAACTTTTTGCATGCAAAAATGGTCTGTTTGCTTAGATTTCTATTTAATCTCTTAGTAGTTCTGACCAGTCTTAATAGCAAGTATTTTTGCTATATCTTTTTGGCCAAACTAAATACCTAACATAGATTAACCATATATTCTCATGTTTGCTCTAAACTTACTAAAAATTACTATTTACTTAGTATTATTTAATTACTTAGTTATTAGATTACTAATAATGACCAATATTCATAAATATTTATGAAGCAGATGCTTCAATCAGATGGTTTTACTGCCATAATTCTGAGTGATTGAGTCAATAAATTCCCTAAAAAACACAACTCAATTCTGTGGTCCCTCCATACAAGGTTTTAATTTTAGGAAAACAGCCTGTAAATGCTGCTTGCTTCCTTGCCAATGGAGAGACTACTGCCCACTGCCTTCTCTGCAGAGCTACTAGGTGAAAATAAAGAGCCCACATTGTGAAAACGCTCTGAATCCAGCCCTGTCTGTGTGTACACACTCAAAATGAAGCAAATTGGTGCAATTTACTGAAGGTTAAACCCTCAAATGACATTCACCTAAAACATGCGAGGAAATGGTTTGAGAGGCTTAAATGATCAATTTAATTTCCTTAATTCTCTGAGTTGCTTTTACAAGTAGGCACAACTTTATGGCATCTAACTGAAGACTCCAAATTGTGGGTTTAGATGTGTTTGTATTTTCATACCCAACACGCTGAACCACATATACTTTCTATATTACCCAGGACTTAAAAACAAGCCCACAGACCTCAATGTGCTCCAGTTGTAGAATTGGGGCTTTTACATTTGTGATCTGTCTCAGGGTTTCTCCAGTACCCAACACCCTTCAGTTTGTCAGCATTTTTTATCTGAAGTCACAGGAAGGTTTTGGAAAGAACTAACTGTGCCAATCCTGCGTGTAAGCTCTAACATGAAGTGGTGTTTCGGAACATTTTATCGCTTATGAAAAATTATTTCTCCCCAGGTTCTGAGAAAGAAGTGAATGGAAGGAAAGTTTGTGTATGAGCAAAGTCGCTCACTCAACCCTGTCTAATCCTTCAGAAAGCATTTTCCAAGGAACCTTCAGTTTATGATTCAATCGTTCCTCTGAGATGAGAGGGCGGTACCAGGATAGCATATTCTTAAAGATACAATCTGCAGTACTGTTTTTTTAAAAACTGATTTTAACCAAATTTAAGCATTTAAGATTTCACAACCTTTCCTTGACATTGACTTAGGTACAGTGGTGTTTTTTCTTTTACTAAACTGTATTGCACACAGACCTTTTGATGTTTTAAAGCTTTTTCTTTGGCAGCTAAGGAAAACACTCCACAAAGTTATATTTAGTGAACTTACTCATGTATAAATATGCTCTGTTATCCTGAGGCATCTGGAAGAAAATGCTATTGTTTTGATCCCATGATTGAAGCATAGAATAATCAACTCAGAGAAACTCTGGCATGAGATTCACTCACATATGCTGTGGAAATTTATAATCCCTTTGTGTGTTTTTTTTCCTCTAGATGAAGAACCTTGGAAGAATTCACACTTTGGTATGTCTAGTGACAGAGATTCCTGGACATGCCACTGTGTCTATTCACTCCACTTATTAGAGGTTATTAACTTGAAGTTTTCTAGGAAAATGGATTTATTAGGGTCTGTTGTCTTGTTGCTGTTGTTTGCTTGCTTTCTGTGTCCCCAGAAATAGATGGTTATTTTCTTTGCAACTATTCTACCTAACAGTACACGCGTCACCATATGTCTAGGACCCCAGTCATCAGCCTTGGTTCCAATAGAGATACTTCATAAATTATCAGAACCTCTCCTGCATGTCTTGCAACATTTGCCAAGTTCCTCCATTAAAAATTGGTGTAACTCCAGAAGATCATGATAGATTTGCACAGCAGGAACTTGTCCCATGCTTGAGGCTGACATGGTTTCGAAAAAAGTAGATGCTAAGTGGAATTGTGCTGGTCTTTTCCCTCTGGCTTCTTTAATACAGTGCTTGCTGCTACTTCAGTCAAAGAACGCATGCCTCATGACTTTCCACCAGGAACTGTTTAATGGTTGAGATGATTAAATGTAAAAGCCCTGCTGAAATGCAGATAATATAGACTCTGCACTCTCCTGGCGTGACTTCCCGGAGAGTTTGTTCAGTGGCCTCAACTGCGGATATCCTCATGATGGAATTTAGTTTGTGAGGAACCTACAAAAATTACAAAAATAACTCAGGTTTTAAATGACTAATACACAGATGTGCACCTGTGTCGGGATCTCCATACATTAATCTTGAGACCAATAGGAAAGCTCTTTGGAATTTAATTATATGAACACAAAGCATAAAATATATATAACTGACTACACCTGGGGACCTGATGTCAGCAAAATGTTAAGCAGTTGGCGGAGCAGGCCTCTGAGGATGAGGTTGGTCACTTGCTTTGCTTCTGTGCTACCCACTATAAAGTTCTCACATTCTGCCATGTTCTCTACTGTTCTCGCAGCTGGAGCCACTTGAGGAAGATGTTCTCCACCAGACCCCGAATACGAACGCTGCCACTTCTTTACAGAAGACCATTGAAATCCAAAGTATGTCCTTAGTTTCTTCTTCACCTTTCACTAAGTCAAGTTCACTGACATTATATTGGGAACGAAGGCACAAAGTAACATAAGTATTTTAATTTGCACATATATTTTTATTGAAATGCCTTGTTTTACTCTGTGATAGTCTTATCTAATGTTGTAACTCAGAATCGAGACTTAGAATCTTGTTTTTCTCATGCACTCTGTGTACTTAAAATTATTTCAACCACTAATTGCTGACCTAGACCAATGAAATAAATTTAGGAATTGTGACTATGAACTTAGTTATTAACTAAGCTAGTTAATAACTAAGAACTTATTTATTTCCTAAACGTGGTGGTATTTGGAAATTATGTCCTGGCTTTGTTTGACAACAACAACAAAAAAAATAAATGAGAAGGTATCATTACCATGAGAAAAATCCCACTTTAGCAGACATGGTACTGGGCGGGGGGATTATTAAGCAATTACCTTCACAAATGTCAACATCTCCTACTATAGAGTAACCCAGCGCTTACCACAAACAGAAATGCATAATGGCAAATGTGAGTTCTAAGGATGATCAAGAAATCCCTTACCTTTGCTGATTTCCAATAGAAGCATGATTTCCACACCACTGAAAAATCTTTGCCATACCTTTGAGTCCCTGTCTTCTCTTGCACAGTGGAAACTAGAAGATGAGTGTATGAGGTTTAGGTGGGGTTATAGCACCATTATTATTATTATTATTATTTTTTACCAATAATGTCATACCCAAACTCAAAATAAAGCTCCACTTAAATCTCTACGCATGCCTGGAATGTGGGCTATAGGCATCCACTGAATGCTTATTGACCACGTATGATTGTGGAATAAGTGATGAATTTCAAAGATTTTTTTAAAGAACAGAAAAACAAATATTGAAATCCTAGAGGGTGAAGTTACTGGGATAAAGCTGGACACAGAAGTTGACTGCCTCCAAAGTCAAGCTGGGGTTTGCTCATCTGCTCTAGTAAGAAACCTGCTCCGGACTGACTCTTGCTTTCAGAGTAGATCAGGAGGGTCCAGCGAGTGCCATTCCAGATCACTCAGAAGGATTCAAACAAAGCCAGGGCATTCTTTGGATGATCTCTGACTGCCTTGTCCTGCTCATCCGGTTCTGATTCACTGTCCCTGTGTAGAGTAATGACAGTATAAAGAGAGCTCAGTCTTCATGTGTGTTGTGTTCTTCTTCCAAGGATTCTTTTGCTGTTATACACACAGAGTGGTCACAGAATGTGCATCTTCAGCACTTGAGAACGCTTTGTTTATGCTGCGATTGGTTGCCGAGGCATAAAGGTTAGGGGGAAAAAAAGCAGGAGAGGGAAGGAAAGGAGGAAGAGAAAGACAAAGAAAAGGAGAAGGTAGAGGGGTTTCTCGGTTGAAGAAATTTACAGTCCAATTGGTAAAGGAAAATAAAATGTCTGACTCCAACTCTGTGCTCTCTGGAGGCACTGAGGCTTTGAGAAAGAAATGGCGTCTTTCTCCAGCGAAGAGGAGGCTGGAGGGACGTGGAAGAGTAGGACTCGAGAGCAGGAACACTTGAGTAGATGGCCCTGGATTCTCATTCTCCAGGGCCATAGTGAACCCATGTGGGCATCAGCTCCTAGTGAAGAGCTCTATGGTCTACCCAGGCCCTCTCACCTATCCAGCCTGGTTTTATGCACAAATTCTTATCATTAAATAACATGCAAGTCCAGGAAAGTGAACTCATCCTCAGCTTCCTGGGGGCTGTTCTGGGCCTTATACCAAGCCAGGAAACCTGCTTAATAGTAATTACTTAGATACACCATGTATCTCATAATCTGGCCAGGGAGGATTGGATGTCTTGACCCTTAGTCCTGTGGTCATGCAGATTCCATGTTTAGGATGGCCCAGGTTTGGGTCACTACTCATGTTGTTGCTGCCTTAAAATTCCAGGGAAGTTTTGAATAAGGGGCCGACATTTTGTCCTTGGCCCTTTGTTGTTGGACTCTGGTGACCAGCCAGCTATAAAAATAAAGATACTGAGACCTTTTAATATTTTAAATCTTAGGCCTTAGCTAGGCAGATTCTCAACTAGCTCATCTAAGTTAACCCAGCAGGCCCACAGTCACATCACTCTTCTCTCTTGTCTCCTGGCCAAAAAAAAAAAAAAAAAAAAAGCCCTCCTCTTTCTTGTTCCCAGAGTCCCTTTCTCTGCCCAGAAGTCCTGCCTTCCACTTCCTGCCATAGATATTGGCCATCAGCTTCTTATAACAACCAATCAATAGTGAGATACTTCCGACCTCTTTTCTTTGGATTTACAAAACAGGAGGCTAGTAATAGGTCATAGTAATTACAATAGCAGAATCTGTTAGCATTTAGCCACTGACAGTTCAGTAATTAACTTATAATGGAATATATACAGAAACACAGCTTAATAAAATGTGAACGAAGGTCATCTGTACAGCCCTTCAAGTATTATAACCAGTTTCTATGAAAAAGTTTTGATGATAAAATAACTACTAAGAAAGATTAATAGAACTATCACCCAAACTCAAATTTAAATTGTGGTTCAGAGGAAAAGAATGACGGTGGGACAAGGTAATAAATCTAAAGGAATTGTAACTCTAGAGGTGACTTCCTCGCATGGGGAGAAGTGAAAATCACTGCAGACACAGTCCTTCAGCACTCTCCTCCAGTGCTTGCTGCGTTTCCATTGGTTCTAAATGTATGTGTCTTTTAGACTGCTCTTTCAAATAAAAGGAATGAGAAGAAAATGAGGAATGTCCATGGAACAGCAAAGTGAAGTGAGTGTGTTAGGATGTGAAAATTCATATTGACTAGGGAAATTAAAATAATGGGCTTTGAGTTCCATGAGCAATACTTACTTTCCTTACAATATATGGCCGTATTCTGTCCTGTATTCCTTTCCCTGACTCATATCCCACCTTTTCATACTAACTGTCCTGAACCCTTGACCAGGCTCTTCATTGCTGGTTCAGAACGGAAAATAGTCAAGCCTGGCTACATAGCCTCCAGACTAATGACAACAGCACAAAAAATGGAAGCATGTGACTCCTTTCTTGTTAGGATGATATTAAGAATTTTGAGAAGCTCTCAGCAGAAAAGTTATCCAAACATAGGTCCTTCTGAGACCACGGACCTCACCTCCTAGGAAATGGACCACACACAAAAGGTAGCCTTTCTTTAACACGTGCACCATTCTTCATATGTGTCTCTGAGCAGCACAAGGGTCCACCTTTTAACTTAAGGAGGTATTTGAGTTTTTCCCCACCTCCTAGGCCAGGTTCTGAATGACTCTGTGTTGTAGTTTTCAGATATGGAAAGGTTAGGAAGTGGGCTTTAGCATGAGGGAAATACTCAGGCAAGATCCTAGAGACTTTTGTCCCCAAACACACAACAAGGTGCTGACAGGCCTTCTGTGAATTTCTTTTAGAGAACTGAGACCCCCCAGCTGAGGGTATGCAGGTGCTGGGTGCTTTGATCAGCATTGGCCTATGGCCTGGCCACATGCCTTTTGTGTTTTGCAGCAAGATCTCCCTGTGGTCCTATCCTTGTTCATTCAGCTGAAGAGGAAAGAAAGCAGTATAAGGATGCAGAAGGGCATTCATTTCTCCTGACAAATGGAGCACACACACACACATACACTACAGGCTACTTATAGCTTATGATAATGAATAGTATACAAGGGTCAACTGTCTTTGCAAAGAAGTGGGTGTATGTGGCTGACAAGGGCATGGTGGCACATATCTTTAATTCCCACACTTGGGAGGCAGATGCAGGCGGATCATTGTGAGTTCGAGCCCAGCCTGGTCTACAAAGAAAGTCCAGGACAGCCAAGGCTGCACAGAGAAACCCTGTCTTGAAAATCAAACAAGAAAAGTTTTGTTTTTCCTCTAAAAGTTGAAAATAAAATTACTGGGCATGGCGGTGCATGCCTTTAATCCCAGCACTTGGGAGGCAGAGGCAGGCAGATCGCTGTGAGTTCAAGGCCAGCCTGGTCTACAAACCGAGTCCAGGACAGCCAAGGCTAGCACAAAGAAAATCTGTCTTGAAAAAAAATTACCATATATAATACAGTCATCTCACTTCTGAAATTGCAAAAATAATTTTTAAAAGATATAAAAATATTAGCATTTGCATGTTCATCACAGCGCTATTCAGAATAGTCAAGAGATAGAACCTGAATGTCTTTCAGTGGAAGACTGGATAGAGAAACGTGATATGTAGAGGCAAAGGTTAGGACTCAGTCTTAAAGAGGAAGCCCCATAATAAATGCTCACCTAGTTTTATGTCCTTGCACTGCACAAATTGTTTTACTGATATTTTTGCTTATTCACTCCTAGTTGCTGAAACCTTTGTTCAATGATTGGGGTGCACAGGTGCTTTGAAAATATTGTAAAACAAAGTAGCCATTTAACGAGGAGTCTCTTGTGCTATTCTTCTTTATTTAGACCAGATCGATTGTATTATGGCAGCTTTATATAACTATACCTGCCAACCACCCATGCTACAGAGGAATTAAGAAAAGAAAACAAAACACATGCGAACCCATTTCTTCCCACCTTACAGCCAACCCACAAGGGTGAGTCAGTCCTGCTATGAAGACTCAAAATACTTTTGTGTGCTGCCGTTTCCACAGAGAATCTTGGAAGACGTGGTTGTACACCTGACTCTGCTCCTTTATTGCACAGCAGTACTCACCAGGGAAGACTGAGCCAGAACAGGAGAAAGGGCCTGAATGTGTGTGTTTCTCTCCTAAAATCCATGCTTACAGCTTGTAGCATTCATGTGACCTGCAGTTCTCCACACTTCCTCACAGCACAGTAGGAGGCCGGGTCTTCCAATGCCGTTCTTCACATAGTAGTGCTGGCCTGTAGCAACAGCTTCACTGAGACCAGGGTGGAAGAACCATGAATGGAATTTTCCATAAAATTAAATTTATTCAGCTTTAAAGAGTATAATTTTAAGTTCTAAAAGCATATAACAAATGATACTGATTTTCATGTGTGAAACCCCAAAATATGAGAAGTTTAAGTATAGAGACATGGTTTCCCTTCGTTTGCTTTTTTTTTTTTTTTTTTTTTAGTGAAAATACCCTCTGTAAGTGACAACCAATTCCGTAGACCTCCTATGTGATAATCATAGTATCTTTTGGTTTTAGGAT
This sequence comes from Acomys minous, assembly GCF_964271855.1. NCBI lineage: Eukaryota > Metazoa > Chordata > Mammalia > Rodentia > Muridae > Acomys > Acomys minous. The sequence continues at coordinate 78,701,632 of NC_140489.1, forward strand.
CAAGAAAATATATCTGTGCACAAGGATTTGGGGATTATTTTTCAAAATTGCTGCAACCATCTCGTGGTTTGGAGCTGACAAGTTGAAAAACACAGCGTGGTGAACTTTAGAACGATAGGAATCCCTCTATAATCCTCTCTTCTATTCACCAGTCATATGAACAGTGAGCAAACCACTTCCTCAGGTTTCAAGGGAAACATGGAAGCAAACATCACCACAACTGCTTTCTAAATTGGTACTCCTAGAAAAGGGGCTCACTGTGGGGGGGGGGATAGAAGTGAAATAATACTAGAAATGTGGAAGTTTCTCTTCAAAACCTCACTTTTATCTTTTCTCCACTATAAGGAATCTGTTTTGTCTGAAAATTTGAATTTTGTTAGAATTCCTTATTTTGCTAACAAAGCAAAATAATAACCTAAGTCAAAATGAGGAAGGAACAGTCTTTGCAATTTTGTCATATGCTCTTATCAAATATATCACATAGCTAGAACACGAACTCCATTTCGCCTACGTGCCAACCTTGTTGCTTTGGTCTGAATGAGAATGGCCCTCATAAGCTCATGTAGTTGAATGTTTGATCTTCAGTCAGTAGAAATGTTTAGGAAGGATTTGGAGGTGTGGCCTTGCTAGAAGAGGCGTGTCCCTAGGGGAAGATATGAGGTTTCAAGAGTCCACACCCACTCCACTTAGATCTTTCTCTCGGGCTGGTTCTTATAGATGGATGTGAGCGCTCAGTTCCTGCTCCAGTGCCACGCCTGCCTGCATGCTGCCATGCTCCTGCCATGATGGGCACTGTCTCATCCTTTAAAACCATACATTCCAAATAAATGCTTTTCCCCCCTATAAAGTACCCCAGTCATAGTCTCTTATCACAGTAGTAGAAAAGAAACTAAGACATTACTATCGCTTATCCTGATTTTAAAAGCACACTTGAGGAGTATTATTTAGGGACAACAAAGTGTGCCCAGCTTTAGCCAATTTGATAAGGAAGATGATTTTCTTTGATGCAGGAGAATAATAACAGTAAGTTTGTGACTGAACACAGTGTGGTGAGCAAGACTCATGTATACTCCTGTGTTTGAGGGGGAAAAAAGAAAGAAAACGACCTTCCTGCAAGGAGGCAAGCTTGCCTGGCACTGCTTCCCCTAACTTCTTCTGCTTTCCATTTGGCCCATGTGTTACTGGTCCATATCTTTTCTTGCTCTTATTAAGATTTTTTTCCTGTTCTCTTTTTTTCTTATTCTGGGTCAGCCTCTAGTTCTGAAAACTGTTTGTAGAAGAAAACACTGATGCTAAATAAAGTAAGACAATGCTAACTTTTGGTGATTTTATTTATACTCTATTTTCTTTTCTTTTCTTTCTTTCTTTCTTTCTTTCTTTCTTTCCTTCTTTTTCTTTTCTTTTTTCTTGTTGGTTTTTCAAGACAAGGTTTCTCTGTATAGCCTCGACTATCCTGCACTCATTTTGTAGACCAGGCTGGCTTTGAACTCACAGCGACCCGCCTGCCTCTGCCTTCCAAGTGCTGGGATTAAAGGTGTGAGCCACCACCACCTGGCTTATACTCTATTTTCAATAGGAGTCAACTAGTTGACAAAATAAAAAGTGCCAATGATCTTGCATGGAAATAGGTAGTCAGAATATGAGCCATTGAGGTCTCTTAGTTCAAAAGAGGTCTGGAGAGTAAAAAAAGAAGATGGCTATTTAAAGATAAGACTCGCTTTAAAGTAACAACCACTATCTTCATCCATCCGCGCTGCCTTCCCAACTGCCCTTGCTCATCTCTGAGACACTGTACTTCCTCCATCCCCAGGGAGAGGCACTCATATCAGACACCAGGAGAAATTCAGATTCTTTCTCATCTAACAGGGATCCACATATATTGATGTGAGATAAATTACCTAGTATTTTACCTCAAGGGCCCATGGACACAACCATTTCCCCTACATTTCAACATGTACCAAGTAAGTCACCCTGTAGTTGATTAGCAACTTGACTACACACCCACATGCTTACCCAAACTCAAATTTTCCTCTGAGTTATTGTCCCATATTGTTTCCTTTTGATTTTCTTCTGTTTTCTGATCTTTCTTTTTCTCTCTCCTCCACTTTCATCCTGCTGAGGTCCAGGAGAGAGGACACAGTGTTGGAGAGGGGCTTTTACTTCCAAGAACGTAAAGTTTGGTTTCAAGTAAGAACTAAGCATCATCAGGCCTCCATTGAAAAGGTCATTGTGGGAGCTAGACAAATGGCTCTGCGGTTATGAACACTTGCTCCTCGTCCAGAGGACCATGGCAGGCATCTGTAACTTTTCTTCCAGGAGCATCCATATGTTTAGGCTCTTTGAATATCTGTACTCTCATGAACATACCTACATGCAGAAATACACACAAACCTATACATAATTTAGCACAAGGAAAAAAAATCTTAAAAGACTATTGTGCCTCTACCAGTGTCAGGAGATATACAAGGCTTAATGAGTGGTGCAATTCCAAACTAGAATTAGCATAAGATCATTAGCTGGACAAGATAAATGATTTTTAGGTCTTCCAATTTTCAAAGCAGAGAAAGTGTCAACATTAACCTCATGAAACTGCAACCAATGAAGGGGAGGGGCGCTGGAAGGGAAAGAAGAAAATCGGGCTTCAGAAAAATACGTTTGTTGAGAGTCTTGCCTGTTGGAGAAATGTCGGCTTTGCTCTACAGTGAAGTTATGGAGAGCCACTGAATGAAGTCTTTATACAAGGCCAACGCTGTAAACTATTAGCAAATGTTTAAATCCCAGCTGTGATGTGCTTATTGTCTGACAGTGCTCTCCTGAGACAATCACCGATATCATCAAACAATTTTAACTTTTCCCAACAACTCTGTAGGGAGTCTATTCTCACTGCCGCTTTAAGGAAATTGAGGGGCTTTTGGTTCCTTTAGTTCCCTTCAGCCACACAACTAATGAGTAGGGAGAAGCGAGATCATGAAGCCAGCAGATAGGCTCAGAGGCTTCCTGCCTAGCCACTTTGTTCCCTTGCCTCACCACGAGTAAACGCACTCCTGCTGCAGTTTCTCTGTGTGCTTCCCTCCCCACCCCCATTTTCCCATCTGTTTCAAAGGTGACATACCTAGGAGAAAAAAAAATCAGTATGCCTTAGAAACCGGAATTTTAGTTGTCCAGACTAATTGAGGTTGAGACATAGTCAGGTCTGGGATCCCAGTGCCAAATTCCATGGAGCCACGGAGCTCTGGGTCCACTCTGGAGCCCTTGTAAACTTGTAAAACAAATCTAATCAGAAAAAAACGCGAGCCTTGGCAGAATTTCAAGTCCCTGCCCTGTTGAGTTGAAACCCCTGGCTGTTGTCAGGTGTGAGCTGCGATTTGTCATAGAGCTTTTGGCTTTAGACAGAGGCCTTGATGTTAGAGCGCAGGGCCAGGCAGCCCTTCATTGAAGAAAAGCAGCGTTAGGCTTTCTCCCGCTCTTAACCCCGCTGGTATCACAGCCAGGTCAAATGTGCACACAAGACTCTTTACAAAATGATTCTGAATTCCTAACCAGCCGTTCTCTTGAAACACTGGAACGTTGACTGTTGCATGGAGGAGTCCTGCCACTAAGATACACCCAAGAAAAAACAAACAAACAAGCAAACAAATCTTCCATCTGCTTCGAGATTTAACCTGACTTGGTTATTTTCTTTTTCTAATTGCATCTGCAGTTACAGAATCTTTTATTCGCATTTCTTCCAAGTCAAAACTGATTAAACCAAAAAGAATAAATAAAATCATGCATGAGACGGGCCTGAAACCTCTTTAACAATAGGAGTGCTCTGGAAAAGAGAGCATCCTAAGCTGTTACCAAGTAGGTGAGTTTCTCACACCTCTAGGACCCACTAGCTGAGACAGAACACACAAGAAGGTCAGGTTTGAGGGAAGAGCGCTTGTTGTGTATTTTCATACATTTTTTTTCTGGCCTCACAAACCTCTGCAATGCAAATCATCCATAGCTACTACAGATCTCACAAAGCCAGGTATGTTGTGGAAGGAACATTTCAGCAGACGACAGGAAAACCTAAGATTTTACTGCTCTGAGGGCTATGATGCTAACGTCCATGTTTTTTTTTTTAATTTTCTAACGTCCATTTTCATTCTATCTGAGTATCTCTGCAAGGGACCTCTCTGTCTCCCCCTGTTTCCAAAGTAAAATCAGAGACCCCCCCCCCAAACTTCCTGTTTCAAATGTAATGGGAAGAAACTTTAACAGGCCCTCACCTGAAAATCAAAGAGATTTAGTGTAGGTAAAAAGAATAAATTTCAATATATTAGTGAGCTCAATGCAATGTTGGAAAACAGAATAGAGACAAGTTGAAATGTATAAGGAGCAGTGGACAGTGACACTAGCAGCAAGAGTAAGGCACAGGAGCACACAGCGCAGCCCGACACAAGTGCTAAGAACCTGGCAAGAGGGGGGTGGGCCTTCAGTGGGAAATGCTACAGCTGCTTCCTAGGAACGGCTCTTTGTTTGGTTTGTGTTTTTGTTTGCCCTATATTTTATAGCTGAATTTTTACTTGGAATCACCAACTCAGCCTGTATTGTGATCTTCAAAACTCCAGACCTCAGAGTCAACTTGCTGGCTTGTAGGAATGGAACACTTTGTATGTAACCAAAAAGTGGAAACTTGTCCACAAATTTCGGGAATTCCTTGTTTTTAATAGCTGAGTAGTATTCCATAGTGTAAATGTGCCACAGTTTCTTTATCCATTCTTCTACTGAGGGACACGTAGGCTGTTTCCATGTTCTAGCTATTATGAATAAGGCCACTATGAACATGGTTGAGCATATGTCCCTGTTATGTGGTAGAACATTTTCTGGGTATATTCCAAGGAGTGGAATAGCTGGGTCTTGAGGAAGCCCTATTTCCAGTTTTCTGAGAGAGTGACAGATAGATTTCCAAAGTATATGTACTAGTTTGCATTCCCACCAGCAATGAAGGAGTGTTCCTCTCTCTCCACATCCTCGCCAGCATGTGGTGCCGCTTGAATTTTTTATCTTAGCCATTCTGATGGGAGTAAGATGGAATCTCAGAGTTGTTTTGATTTGCATTTCCCTGATGACTAAGGAGGTTGAGCATTTCTTTAAGTGTTTCTCAGCCATTTGATATTCCTCTGCTGAGAATTCTCTGTTTAGTTCTGAGGCCCATTTCTCAATTGGGTTATTTGGTTTGGTGGTGTCTAATTTCTGAGATCTTTATATATTTTGGATATTAACCCTTTGTCAGATGTAGGGTTGGTGAAGATCTTTTTCCAGTCTGTAGGCTGTCACTTTGTTCTGTTGACAGTGTTTCATGCCCTACAGAAGCCTCTCAGCCTCATGAGGTCCCATATATTAATTGTTGACCTTAAGGCCTGGGCTGTTGGTGTTCTGTTCAGGAAGTTGTCTCCTGTGCCAATGTGTTCCAGGCTTTTCCCCACTTTTTTTCTAACCAATTTAGTGTCTCTGGATCATAATGAGTGAGTTAACCCAGAAGCAGAAAGAGTCAAATGGCATATACTCACTTATATCTGGACTCAAGTATGTTGAGCAGATCTGGGCCCAGGGGTCCTGCTCAAACTATGGCACCAGCCAAGGAATATACATGCAGTAAACTTCGAACCTCTACTCAGATGTAGCCAATGGACAGGACATTCTCCACAGTTGAGTGGAGAGTGGGGACTGACTTTCATACAAATTCTAGTGCCCCATTTTTGATCACGTCTCATGGATGGGGAGGCCTGGTGGCACTCAGAGGAAGGATAGCAGGTTACCAAGAATAGACTTGATACCCTATGAACATATACAGGGGGAGGAAGTCCCCCTCAGTCACAGGTATAGTAGAGGGGAGTAGGGTGAAAGCAGGAGGGAGGGAAGAATGGGAGAATAAAAGGGATGGGATAACAATTGAGATGTAATATGAGTAAATTAATAAAATAAAGTAAAATAGCAATGTGAAAAAAGTGGAAATTAAAGAAGAAATTTTTTAAATGAAGGAAAAAAGAAGGAGTTTCTTGTTATTTAACTCTTGGTTTCTAGAAGAGAGCAGTGGGCTTCCTGTCTGGAGGAGAGTATTACTAACAAATCTTCCGGGCATAAGAGCATTGGGATCAACAAAATACCAACTTTAAGTAACTAACCTATTTAAAGTATTTAGTCACATCCAAAGTATATAAGGATATGTATCACTAGAAGAGTGGCAGGGAGTGAGAAATGAGATGGCCCAGCATTCTTTTTAGGGTTTAATATGAAGGATATAATTAATAACAGCAAAAGATGATGACCATTCACCTTCAGTCACCCATAAAACTTTACTGAAATAACAATATAGATCTCTCCCCACCTTTTTTTCAAAATACAAACAAGGAAATAAAGAATGAGAAGGGAATTAAGACAAGCCTGGACAACAGATGACCATCTGTTATTGTGTTAGCAGATGTGAAGGAAGGATGAAAACTGAGTCATAAACCAGCATTGGCAAGCCTGTCTCTGCCAAAGATGAACACATGATTCTATTAAGCCACATCTATGCCATGCTTGGGCTATCGATACTTCTAGGACTGAGGGTTACTGCCTAGTTTTTAAGTCCTTGTTTGTTCTCACTCATCATCCCATTCTCTTCTTCACTGAGCTCTACTTATAGCTTTAATGTAGTTATATATAAGATGAGTTGAATTTCTACTTTTTAGTCTGTATTGCCACAATTCTGCCTATCTCTCATAACAATCTAAGAATATGTAAACTCTGAATGAGTTCTATACATTACTATCTGCAACACCAGACACAAACAAACAAGTGTCTAAGAGATGGGCACAAAGCACAGTGAATGGGTTTATTGTATAGTTCTGATCATGGAACTCAAATGTACACATTACAGTCCTACTGTGTCTGAGGTGATTCTTCACTACCCTTCAACCTTTCCAACTTCACTCTACTTTATTTGACCTTTCCTCCAATTCTTCTGTCAGACACAAACAAACCTTCCTTAGAAAATCAATCTGTGTTCTTGCTGCCATTTGTTCCATCAACAATCAAACACTATATAATTCCTCCCATCATTAAAACTAAACTCTGGAAAACTCATTCAAGGTCACCAGTGTTCCACATCAAGTTATCTCTGTTGTTTTAGTCCCACATCACTGGACAAAACCACCCCAGTATGGATATCATCACGTCCACCAGGCCCCAGTTGCACTTATATGATCCTATTTTAAAATGAATTTTACTAAACCATTGGGTACTTAGTCTCTGGGTTACAATCCAACATTATCCTCTCAACTCAAGTAAGTTGAGCTCTGGCAACTTAGAATGCCTTGACCTGGTTGTCCATCATCTTTGGGGCACTATCCTACATTCGGGTACTGCAAAATGCTCAGAACTCACACTGGGAGCATGTTAGTTAAGTATTCCTGACGGTATTAATCTGTGTTCTCCAGAGATAAAGAAGCAATGGGATAGTTATATAAAGCAAAGTGTGTTTCTCAGAATTGACTCACCAGTTACAGATACAAAGGAGCCCTAGACACATGGTTGATGAAGAAAATCCAGGAGAAGTGGTAAAACTTCCAGGCTGAGTCTGCAGGCTGGAGACCTAGAAGTCTCAGGCATGCATGTTCCTGTTAAAGTCCTAAGACAGATGGGGGACATTGATGTCCCCATGCAGAGACATAGAGAATTTCCCTAGCCTTGTGTTCTATGTAAGACACGGATACTGGGGAGAATTATGTATTTGTTTATTTTATATAGTCTGCTGAGTCTAATGTTAATCTCATCTAGAAATACTCTCAGAGTAATATTGAAAGAAATGTGAGGGCAGCTTAACCACTTTGAAGTTGACCCAGAAAGTCACTGTCATCCTTCCTCAGTCTCAGGTTTACATTCATCCCCAAGGAGCTCAGGATCTTTTGAAGTAAAATGTGTTTGGAAACGCAGAGCTACTTTCTGCCTCCCTGAGTGCTGGGATTACAGGGGTGTGCTACCACACCCAGTCCAGCACATATACCTAGTTTTAACTGATGTGCATATGAAGCAGTTTCAGACTTGCTAATCTAGACCATCGGAAACACTAACCAAACTAGAGAATAGTCTTTGTGTCTTAGCCTTGTGCCATTTAGTCAAAACTATTGCTTTAGAAATTATTTAGGCCTTCTTTGGTTGAGGGACAGCTAGGTTGTCTCCAGATTCTGGCTATTACTATTAAGGTTGCTATGAACATAGTTGAGCAGATGTCCTTGTTGAGTGGTTGGACATCTTTAGGATATATGCCCAGGAGTGGTATGACTGGGTCTTCAGGTAGAATTATTCTCAATTTCCTGAGATAGCATCAGATTGATTTCCAAAGTGGTTGTACAAGTTTTCACTCCCATCAGCAATGGAGGAGTGTTCCCCTTTCTCCATGTACTCGCCAGCATGTGCTGTCACTTGAATTTTTTATCTTAGCCATTCTGATAGGTGTAAGATGGAATCTCAGAGCCATTTTGATTTGTATTTCCCTAATGACTTGGGATGTTGAACATTTCTTTAAATGTTTCTCAGCTATTTTGATATTCCTTTGTTGAGAATTCTCTGTTTAGCTCTGTATCCCATTTTTCAATTGGGATATTTGGATTGGTGGTATTTAATTTCTTGGGTTCTTTGGTTTTTGGATATTAGCCCTTCTGGAGGAATCTTCATCCCAGACCTCAAGCTATATTACAGAACAACCATAATAAAAACAGCATGGGACTGGCATAGAAATAGATTGGTTGATCAACAGAATCAAATGGAAGACCTGGAAATAAACCTACTCACCTATGGGCATTTGATTTTTGACAAAGAAGCCAAATGTGTACAATGGATTTCAACAAATGGTGCTGGTCTAACTGGATGGCTACATGTGGAAAAACACAAATAGACCCATATTTATCACCATGCACAAAACTAATGTCAACATGGATTAAAGACCTTACTTTAAAAACGGACACTCTAAATCTGTTAGAGGAAAAAGTGGGGAAGAGTCTTGAACCCATTGGCACAGGAGAAAACTTCCTGAACAGAAAACCAACAGTTTAACACTCTAAGATCAACCATTAATAAATGGGACCTCATAAAGCTGAAAAACTTCTTCAAGGCAAAGGAAACAGTCAGCAGAACAAAATGGCAGCCTACAGACTGGGAGATCTTCACCAACCTTACATCCAACAAAGGGCTAATATCCAAAATATACAAAGAACTCAAGAAATTAACCACCACCAAGCCAGGTTAACTCCTGGCAACACCTAGCCTACCTCAAGAAGACGATGAACATCAAAGAACCTCCTTATGGAGGTGGCTTCAAATTTGGCAAACAAGCCACTGGGAAAAATGCCCTCATTTCTGCCACAGACAGAATTCTGCCTAAAAATGGGCAAGCTTGGATGCAGGCAGAGTAGACGGCCAAACTCTGCCAAGACAGGGTAAGCAAGTCCTCAATAGTTCCTGCCTCACAAATACGTCTGTCAGATATATTAGGCCAGAAAGCTGAAGAAGATGCTCCAACATTATAATGTTTTGGGTAATTGTTTGGGCAGCAAACTGTCTCTGTCATTTTTTTTTTTCATTTTGGAAGCTGCTAACCTGCACTTCCGATTCCTTCAGGTAATTAAGTCTTATTCCTTCTCAAGTCTCTGATGGGGTTGAAGACCAGATAGTTTAGTCTTACAACTAAGCTTAGTTGTTTAGGGTTTAAAATGTTTTTAAGTTCTAGAGAGATGTTTTAAGTAGATAGAGATGAGATATGATAGATGCTGATTTTCATTCAGAATTTTATACTCACCAAGATAGGAAAGATGTTTTCTGCAAGGTTGCCAAATACAATTAGCCAAATATCCTTAATGTAACACTGATGTAATTCCTGATTGTTTTGTGGTTCTCCTTGCTGTATGTAGTTTGCATGTGTGTGTGTGTGTGTGTGTGTGTGTGTGTGTGTGTGTGTGTGTGTGTGTGTAATAATATAAATGTATATGCCAAATCAAATAAAATCTTTAAAAAAATAAATTATTCAGCTTAGCTGAATACTCTTCCTCTATTCTTTTCAGCATGTTAATGTTACCTTTTATGATGAAATTAGTCACATTATTTATCATTTGTCTTCCATTTGGAGTTTCCCTATACCCTATTTTTTAAAGAAATTTTTAGAAATTTTAGTTATTTTTAGAAATTTATTAACACTACAATTAACACTACTAATGAATAGTTGTATGATTTTAAGTATTCATAGTTGTTATTTGTAAATATATAGAATCACATCTTTAACCACATAGGTTTATTTTTTATCTATGTGGGGTGAAAACTATATGTTAGTTTGTATGCAGTACTCCCAAGCACTGATCTGGACAGTTATAGGCAAACAGGCAATTGGTCACACAGTAAAATGTAACAGCAAAACAGATCATTCTTCTGAATTCCATATTCTGGTAAAAATGTTCAAGTACGAGTGTTACTGAGGACAAGAGGCTAAAATGTGCTGAGTGCCAACCACTGCTGGAGTGACAAAGCAGGTGGCTTGCACCCAAATTCAAAAAGAGAGATGGTACCGTTGTAGTGATAACTCAGCCTATCTCTGAACATCTCTCTAGTATTGCCTATAAATAGCCGTCTGGCTCCTTCATCACTCTAAATTCATGGTAACCATTAGCTTATTCTCTGGTCTGCACTTTCAGCTTTCCCAGCAAGGCATATAGATGCAATATTGAAAATATATGTCCTTTTGTGTCTGGTTTGTTTTACTTTTGAATCCATTCAAAACCCACACCTCTTTCTGTCCGTATTTGTCTGTCACTAGTTCACTCCTCTTATTGTTGAATAGTGTCTATTGTCTGGATAAACCACAGTTTACTTACCCATTTTCCTAGTGTGAAACATCAGGATCATTTGTAGTTCTGGCAACTCTGTATAAAGTCCTATGAATATTCACATGTAAATTTGGTATAAGCACAAGTTTTAGTTTCTCTAGAGTAAATGCCTGAGTGGGATTTACTGTTCTTAAAGAAACTTTTATTATAAATTCGTTTTTTAAAAAAACTATTGTACAGTTTTCTACAGTATCTGTGCTGTTCTACATTCCCACTAGCAAATGATTTGAAAGTGGCCTTCATTTTTATCAATGGTTAGTGTTGTACCTTCGTCCATACAGAAGGGTGCTTGGTGATAATTTCACTGTGGATTTAATTTCCATTTTTCTAATGATTTCAGTGTCTGTTATTTGTATTCTATATATTTTCTTTCATTAAGTACATCTTCAGATCATTTGATTGTTTTTAAGTAGGAATTTTTATTCCTAAGAAATGAATTTAAGAATTTACTTTAGTGAAGTCCTTGAAGTTGTCTGGCACTAGCGTACCTGCTGTCCTTCTTAAATACTTCACCCTTCCTTTTCCCTGTTCCTGAACTTCTAACACTTTAATATTAGATTATTAAAGAAAAAATTGTTTCTGATATATAGAGAGTTCAAACGAAGTGACAAGATATATGGAAAGCAAAAAAAAAATGTCAAATAGAAGTCTTAAAAATAAAACATACGGCATCAAAATAAAAAGAAAACACAGCACAAGGTGTTGGTGTATTGATGGGATGTTCTTCTTCAGGAAACAAAATTATTAAATAGAAGTGAAGCTGAAGAAATACTAAGTCAATGCGCCCAAAGAAAAGGCAAACAGAGACAGATGAGTGCTGTAGGGGCCTTATCCAGTCTAACCTGCCTATGGTGCAGTTCCAAAGAAGGAACATGTGATGGAACATATTTAGACATAATAGAAAAGGCTTTACAAATAAGAAAAAAACTATTTCAATTCTCCGATCCAAGAACTCAGGAAATCTCAAACAATTTAGCACGAATAAAATCACACTGAGTATCACCAAATCAAATCTTAAAAGACACCAGAAAATGGAATGGTCATGCTGCATTTAAACAAATGAAAGCAGATATAGGAAATCTTTTTAAGCAAGTGTAGCCAGCGGTAAAGAAAAAAAAAACCTTCAGAGTTATTATCCATAATATTTAGTTCTATAGACAATTTCAAGCAATGTCATATACCAGTTTATAATATTCAGAACCCATCAAACCAGAAATATATTTTTATAACAGTGTTGGTAGGTAGTAACTATATAAGGGATAGAGCCTTGCCACAGACTGAACAACACACATAACTATTTCCCAGGAAGTATAACTTTGTGAGTCAGTTGTTTTTCTGTTGCTGTCATAAGATAAATCTGATTTTAAAAAACCAATAACAACAACTTAAAGAAGAAGGAGTTTATTTGGGTCCTTGGTCCTAGTGAGATAAATTCAGTGATAACAGCAGCATGAGCTGGGTGATTGGACACACACACAGAGAGAGAGAGAGAGAGAGAGAGGGGGGGGGCAGGAAGTAGATGAGGCTGTAAAATCTCTCAAAGTGATACTCCCAGTGATACTCATCTTCTCCATCAAGGCTCTACCCTCTAAAGGTTAAAAGGTTCCCAAACACCAGTAGCCACTGAGGAGCAAGCACTCAAATACAAGCCTATGAGACCATTTCTCAGCTGAAGCACATTTTGCTATATTATTTTTTTCCTTTATTAATTTATTCTTGTTACATCTCAATGGTTATCCCATCCCTTGTATCCTCCCATTCTTCCCTCCCTCCCATTTTCCCCTTATTCCTCTCCCCTATGACTGTTCCTGAGGGGGATTACCTCCCCCTGTATATTATTTTTTAATATTCAGATTGTCAGTATAAGAAATGGTTTACATAAGCTTTGTTTCTTAAAATGAATTTTAGCTATCAAAATAAAATTTGAATAGCACTACTTTGTAGGTCTTACAGGTAAAATTTGTTGGCCAACAAATATTAGACACATGAAATAGGATTTTTATTTTAGTCCTTTTTAGCTTCAAAAAATTGCCCCACAAGTGGCAAAATTGTACCAATTTGCATGATAACAAAAACTGGTGACTAAATTCATATGTCAAATTTTGTGAGTATCTTTATTTTTATACCTATGCAATATTTTTGATCCTTATAAAATTCTCCACTTAGCTATAAAGATTGTGTTTTTAACAAGTTATAGAGAATTTGCAAGCAAAAATCAGAAGTTACAGAATTATGGGTCTAGGCCTATCATCAACCTTAATTGCTGATATAGTTGGAGACAGTAACCAGCCTTCTACCTAGGAAAACCTGGTGTGGAAGGGTGAAGAGAGCTCATCCAAGTGGCAAGAAAGTGAAATCTACAAGTCCATGGCCAAGTAGCTCCAAGATTTCAAGGGAGAGGTTTGGCAAGTCCAGAAGTTTCGAGTCCACAGTGGGCTCTGATGGGAGAAGCTTCAAGGTCAGTGGGTTATTTCCATCACAAAGCTCCCATAGGTCAAACTCTACCTGTTTGTTCCAATTGGCCAATACCAAGAGTAATCTGTGTCTTCCTCTAGTCAATCCCTGCAAGACACCCTCCTGGCATCCTCTCTGACCCAGAAAAACTGTCTACACATCACACCTCCTGCTCTGGCCTGGCTGCATTCCACTATCTACTTTATGCTTCTATTGTAGATTCATTCTTCACTTGCCCATTGCCAGATAAAACAAACATTCAGAATGGTGAAGGCTAAATAGTTCTTTTTTTTTTAAGTGCTGAAAAGTGGCAAGATTTACATGGTGGGAAAAATGAATAAGGATAAGGATATGACTGAAGAGGGATGGTGTTCCTCCAGTTTTGTGGAAAGCTCCTCTCTTCTGCCAGTTTTATTGCTATAGGAGGGAACACTCAGTAGTGGCAGATTACTAATATTTTACTGTACAAGTGTCAGTCCCTGAAAACTCCAAAACCATGCCTCATTTCTCTTATGTGCTAATGATGTTATTACTCCCATGCCATTAGATATATATTTTTTAAACATCTGTTTCTGAGGAGGAAAAAAAACGCTACAGATCATGTGAAATATAACCCATGATTTATAGGGTTTGAGCTGGCAATATATTTCATTGTCTAAGTTGTACCTGCCTCCATTTAAGCTTTTCTCTTTTATGAATACAGATAGTGGCCTATCATTGTATTACTAATGTTGACTATTTCCTTTGTTTTGTTAGATTTTGTCTAGATTGAATGTAAAGTTTTGGGTTATTCCTGAATAAGTAACTCATATATTTGGATAAATGCTAAACTTTAATCTTAACTTTGCATTATATTTTATAATGTTAAATTATATCTAAAAAAGCCTCAACAATTTAGGGCCTCCCTGCTACTAGTAAGCATTTAGTAACATCCAAGGGACCATCATTTTTAGTAATTCTCCTTAGAGATTGCTATCAATAATTCATGTTGTCTTTCCTCATCATCTGGTAGATGGAAATATGTCTGTTTCTTTTATGATCAAAAGCTCTCTTCTTAAACAAATATGTACAATACTTGGCAAAGGGAGCCAAGCCCTTGGCTACTATAGGTCCTGCAGTAGTCTACAGTTTCATGGCAACTGTCTACAAGAAAGTGTGTGGAGCACTAGCTTTATAGTTATCATATACTAAAATAATGCTTAATAATGATATTTCCTGAAGCTCAATGCAGATGTATGTAGTTGGTGGTAGAATATATCATTTCTGACTTGGATAAGATTGCTGTACCCAGATCACGAGACCCCCAAAAAGACCACCATGATTCGATACTGATACAAGCACAAGAAGAACTTTTCATTTTCAACTCAACCAAGGCTCTGACCCTCACCAATGCAGCGGTATCCAGAAAGAGCCTCAAACTCTGAGCTGAGAGTAAATTTATAGGTTCTTATCCCTTCCAGCACCCCAAAGCTGGGGAGTTCCAGCCTGGAAAGCACCTATTGGTTAAGTTATGAAAATGATATAGTGCTTTATAATGATTGGTTGTGAGAGGATGCCAAAGCCATAATGGCTCTGCGCTCTCTCTCTCTCTCTCTCTCTCTCTCTCTCTCTCTCTCTCTCTCTCTCTCTCTCTCTCTCTCTTCTCTCTCTTTCTCTCTGTCTCCTGGTTTCTTATTCTTAGCAACCTTATCTCCTGTGGGAGAAAAGGAATGCAACAGATTGGCTGTTAGTTCCTCCCTGTAGCTGGCCAGATTGTCTCCTGTAGGCCAATTTCCTAACCTTTGTCACAGGTGACGCTGAAATCTAATTTTATTTCTTCTGTTATATCATTCCCCATTCTGACAGGTTCATTGAAGGGCCAATCATGGGTCTTCCTGAAACTTATTCCTCTGAATTGGCCTGTTGTAAGACCAGGTACTGTGCCTCATGACCACAATCTGGATGATGCCCAATCTTTGCTTGATATAAGGGACTTGATATTAGCACGACTTGTTTAAACAGAACTAAAAGCCTATTTTCTTGTAGCCATTTGTCCCTCATGCCAGAGAGTTGCCCTTGACTTAGCCTTTCAGCCTATAAAGTGGGGAAACAAGTGAAGTCATTCTCTTCTGTAATTGCTTCCTGCTGACATTAGGGGCACTGTTACCTGGCCTAGAAAGGCTGAAAGCTAGTCAAAGGCTAATGGGGCACTTATCAAAATCATCTGTTCAGCTGATCTAGTTGTAGAGACAGGGAGTAGCCATCTGCAGGACTGGTTTATATCAGGTTCCAGCAGGTCCAGATCTCAGCATCTCTGGATGGATCTGTTAGACAGGTAAAAATCTGCTGAGTCTAGGGACAGGAGCTAAAATTGTGTCTATAAGACAACTGGAGTAGGCTTATGCCTTTGAAACCCATACTCCAGTAAAAGCATGAACATTCTTTTTTTCAGTCTAGAAGACTTGATATATAGATTGAACAGACACATTTTTAGCATGATGAGAAGTACCCTTAAGTCTATATTCAGAATATAACCAAAGAGAAATTAAAATCTTGAGCCTGGGACTGGTTAATAAACAGTCAGTGCCCTAGTAGCTTATCTGAACTCTACTTATCCCATTTTTCATGTATTTAAAATCTGCAACTTGCATTTATGTATCTCGAAACTTCTCTTAAGATCTTTTAACTTTTATAACT
Organism: Acomys minous; assembly: GCF_964271855.1. Taxonomy (NCBI): domain Eukaryota; kingdom Metazoa; phylum Chordata; class Mammalia; order Rodentia; family Muridae; genus Acomys; species Acomys minous. Next base: position 78,717,645 of record NC_140489.1, read on the forward strand.
CACAGTAACCAAGATTTAAACACTTACTTATGTACCAACCAAAATGACAGAGATGACTGACCATATCCTGGTACCTAGACAGTTGTTTCCCGTGGTAACACGGCACCATGGGGAGAGACAGTCTGGCCATCAGGCACAGAGGCACAGAAGATAAGAGGCTGTTTCTGTGGAAGGAGAACATGGAAGATATTGACTTCACCTCGTAATCAACAACATGAGACAATGGGTATCTCTGGGTATCTAGTTTGTCCACAGTTAGGCTGATCCATGTAGCAGTTTTTCTCAGTGGCCAGAGACCACAATCCAGGGTTGAAGTCATCTGCTGTGTCAAATCTTCTCAGATACCTTGGGCAGTTACTGCTAGGATGTAGGATTCTATTATAATTAGTTTAAATATATTTCATGTCATGTTCAGCAGATCTCTGACAAGTTTGAGTGCCAGCATATCTGTGTCCAATCCTTGTCTGTCTTTAGCTATCTGCTCTAAACTACATCTTATGAACATAAAACAGAATGACATAATCTGCAGATAAGTGCTAGAGGACCACATCTGTCTAATCTTAGTATATCTCAATTGCTTGTTTTTAGGTATATATTGGCTGATTATTTTAGAAAACACCTGTGATTAACTGAACTATTATATAATAAGACCATAACTTTAATTATCATAAACAGTTTGTGATAGTACCTTTTAAAAGGACTGGACCTACACATATCATTTTTTAAGAATTATGTAGGCACGATATCTTAAGAGAATTGATATATAGTATGCTGTAATCAGAATATAACCTTAATTTTGTATCAATATACAAAGATTTGAACAACCAAAAAACCATCTACCCCACCTAGGGAATGAGGCATCATTCTCTTGGAATTGTTTAATTAACTATCAGGCAACTGACTCACTGATATAGCTGACCATAAACTGCATCAGTTATTAGTACAACTTTAAATATATTTCTCAACTACTATCAAATCAAAACTTTTAATCATAGATACAGTCCATTGATTAACTGGCAATCTTGCTGACTCTGCCACAGTTTATCATTAAGACTGGACAGCAAAAGCTAGCTTAAAGGACAGAGGTTGCTCTTGGTGCTAATCAAGGCAACTGAATGCAGTTGGCAACCTTTCATAGAGAGATTTGAGTCTTCCACAACCAAAATGGCTGCTAGTCATGTGACTGCCCTTAGTCAAGATGGCAGAGAGCCTATGGCCCCTACCCTTTTAATCACTGAATCAACATAGCGGCTGACCATGTGGCTATCTCAAGATGTTAGAATCACATGGCAGGTTACAAATCATGTGGTCCACATGAATGCTATTTAAAAACATGTGTGTTATAAACACATATACACATATATGTTCTAAATAAGAGTTTGAACTTAAATTTTAAACATCATACCCAATAAGCAAATTGTAAATCCTTAGATAAGAGTTCACAGTATAATCTTAAGCTATATAGCCTGGAGGTGAAGCTTTAATACCTTATTAAAGAAACATTGTTTTACACTCTATCTTTTATAAGTCTAGTTTTAAATGCAAGACAAGAATTACATAAAAACCTTTAGAGACATGTTGGCTTAGGCCACTTGCTGCTTAATGGCTCCAACTCTAAATTACAAGTTTAAGTTAACCTTTTTGTTACATATGTTAAAGATTTTTAACCATCTCCAATAACCAGTAATTTATAACCAAGGTATACAGAACGCAATACATTTCTACATTTAAATAAAGCAAGTTAAATGAAACATATAGTGGCCACATATATTATACATTTAAGATAGACAGTATATATATAATTTTCTCTAGCAGTAATTTCAAGGGAAAAGTACCTTGTCACCTTTTGACACCTTGTCACCTTGTCACTAATTGATGCAGGCAAGAGCTGGGGCTATCCAGCAGTGTCCCAGATCATGGGACCAGTGTCTATACTTGGAGGGCCAGGCTTGTGACCACTGCAAGCTTAAAAAAATTTCACCAAGGCCAAACTGCAGCTGCCCAAAAGCCCTGTGCTACCTAAGTCCTCGTGGCGCTTACTCAGCAGAAGTGGTGGGACATCTTAAAAGACAAGGAGGGAGTAGGCAGATCTTGGTAACTCTGCTTTACCCATCTCCAACACTACACACTCAAGCCATAGGGAGCACAAGCAGATGGGGAGCAGGGAGTGTCATTGATGGCTGAGTGCTCAGGAGTCTTGTACCAGCAAGGATCCAAAAGCCCCCATGTTTGTGATATGGGATCCTGGAGGGCCCTCCATGTTTGGGAAGTCCCCTCCACCCAGAATAAGATCTGAAGGGTTAGGGGGAAGCAAGGATTTGACCTAAGGTGGGAGGTTGCATAGCAGGTCCTCCAAGACCACAATGTAAGGGAACTGGTGTGGGTAAGCCATATTGAGTCTGAGGACTACTCGTTTGACTTCTTTGATTATCTTCAGGCTAAAGTTTCTTTCCATGTGCCACCTGGACCTGCAGAGGGTGGTAAAATTGCTTTCCTTGAAAAAAAAAAGAAAAATTATGGTTTCTAGCCTTAGTCTTCTTGAAATGTGCCAGAATTAAGTACAGGGGTGTAGATGGAGTCTGTCCCATGGTGTATGTCTCAATCTTCTCCAAAAAAATAAGAACAATTACCACAGATAACCAGACAGACAAACACAAAGCCAGACAACAAATTCTTCCAGGTGAGTGAAAAAGATCCAAAAATAAAATGTAGGTGGAGGGCTATCCCTAGTCAACTAGACTATCCCCATCTTGGGACCCAGAATCCCACTATTGGAACCCAGTGTTCCACTCTTGGGGTTCTCCATCCTTCCTGGGTTCTAGAGCATCACCCAGGCCCCTGTGGCAGTCATATCCCAGAACGTCTTCCAGGGTCTATCATCAGCCTCGCATGGCCAAATTATCTGTAAGCTCCACTACCTGCTGCAAGCTCACACTGCTTTGAGAACTCACCAGAGGCCACAGAAGAAAGACACAAAGACAAGACACTCAGGATGCTTGGCGAATGCTTTCCCTGGTTTGGGTCCTCTGGTTTGGGATCCTGGCAGTGTAGGAGATCTCAGAAAGCCCCCAAATGCTGTACCTAGATTTTGAGACCCCCCTAAAAAGACCACCAGGACTCAATACCTATGCAAGCACAAGAAGAACTTTTAATTTTTGACTCAAGATAGGCTCTGACCATCACCAATGCAGAGGTACTCAGTTCCTATCCCTCCCAGTGCCCCAAAGCAGGGGAGTTCCAGCCTAGAAAGCACCTATTAGTTGAGATATGAAAGGGATGTTGTGCTTTAAAATGATTGGTTTTGAGAGGATGTCAAAACCATTTATGGTTCTGGTTTTCTTCTCTCTCTCTCTCTCTCTCTCTCTCTCTCTCTCTCTCTCTCTCTCTCTCTCTCCCTCTGTGCTGGTTTCTTTGATACCAACACTTAATAATTAAATAAAAACATAAACAAATAAAATTAACCTTAGCAACTGTAAAACCTTTGCATTTGCTCTAGGAAATGTATCCAATTGGCATGTCTACAAGAAATGAGCCACTTTCCTCCCATTCTTCTTCTGTGCCATAAAATAAAATAAAATAAAATAAAATAAAATAAAATAAAATAAAATAAAATAAAATAAAATAAAATAAAATAAAAAACCGAAGGAAGAAAGGGAACGAGAGAGAGGAAGGAAGGGAGGAAAGAAGAAAGATTAACATGAAACATGGATGAATTCCAACATCAGTGAAAGCATATATTAACTTTTTAAATGAATTATTGTTCTCGTACACACCCTGAGATTGAGAACGAAAGAACATCCAGGACTAACAAACCTGATTGTTCTGGCAAAGGTGCCATTCAGTGCATGCAGGCATCTCTTGTTTTTCTTTTTCTTTGGCATTTCAACTTCATTTTTTAAAGTTGATCATTTATGTAGCAACTTTTAACATTACTGTTTCATTCATTTTCCTCCAGAAGAACTCCTACCTTCAGGTCTCTTGAGGGTTTCCCAAAGGGCATGATGCCTAAAGTTTGCTTATTTAGTTGTAGGGACAGCTGCCATTCTGTTAGCACGTTCATTAGACCATGGACCTTGCTTTATTGCTTTCCAAGCAAGACGAAGATCTTGGCTTGGGAATATGAATACTTCACAACTTGACCTTCTTAGATCCGTGAAAAGGACTTAATCACATCAGTTCAGAAACCAAATTACAACTAAATAACAAAAAGACTTGAACATGTAATCATATTGTGATTGTTATTTATCTAACTAAAGTTCCCTTAAAATGTGAATTTTTTTTCTAGGCAAGTATTGGAAGTCAATCAAGATGATGGCTGTTTCAAAGGGCTGTGCTTTGCCTGGTTCTCAGCTGCAAGAGGAGACAGAGACCGTTTCTGCACTAGCTTCCCTGACAGTAGATGTGGAACAGCCATTTGCTCAGGAAGATGGCAGGTATGGACCCAGCCTGGGGGAATCACATGTTCAGTATGTCCAGACTCATTGTTTGTACTCTGGAACTTTCTTCCTACTTCCTCTTCTACCTGTTTTTCCAAAACCACAGAGTATATGGTAAAGGCCATGGAGAACTCAACTGTTTCTTCTTCCTGAGTAAAACAGACCTGAAGCAGGTGGGATCACAGAGAAGGAGAAAGGATGAGTGAGAAAAATCACTCCTTGTTGGATAATTTAGTGCAGATCACTGTGAACAGAGCTGCTTGGGGGCTCAGCTTCTTCCCCTCTTTATCTCTGCTTTCCCAGATGTTCCCTTTCCTCCTCCCATCATTTGAAATTTCTGATATAACAAAGTGAACACAGGAAGGCAGAAGCTGTGTGTGTGTGTGTGTGTGTGTGTGTGTGTGTGTGTGTGTGTGTGTGTGTGTGTGCTAGTCATGGGCCAGCAATTATGTGCATATGTGAGTCTCCTTGAGGTCTAAGTGGATAAAGATGGAAGGAACTTGCCAAAGAGACAGGCATGCTAGGGGAGGACTAGGAGAACTGAGCCTGATTGTATTCTGTATTTCAGGAGGAGAATGTTCTTAATTTGTTTTCATATGTACATAGATGGGGGAGGATGTAGGCTTAACCTCAGATTATGCTTGCTTGTTTACTTTCTAAGAAATCATTGCCAGTTTGTACACTTCCTACCCGTTCTCTCATCCTGGTGGCAACGCTACATTCAATATTGCTTTATAGTGCATTGTGCCCCAGCATACTGCATGTGTGAGTGTGAAGCCAATATGGTGTTTTCCAGAGCTGATTGCAAGAAACATGTGTCAGGCAAGACTCATCTGAAGCTCTGGGGCTTGCACTCACTGTTAGGTTGCTTCTGAGAAGGAACTCAAACTCCCTCCATCGGTAACTTAACCGTTCATTACACAGAGCCCCCTACTCCCCAAATACAAAAAAAAAAATGTGAAGCGTCCTGACTTCCTGGCCTTTTACTCCAAGTGGAATGGATTTAACATCTTGTTTGGACCCAAACAGTTGATAAACTGAATAAGAGATTTAGTTTTTACGTCTATGTTCTTTCTTACTATGTCCCCTTTAGGAGACGCTGCTCAATGCTTGGAGCCCTTGCGTATCACTGAATTTGATGGCATTTTCTTGCAGTATCTGGTGAGAAGGGAAAACGCATTTTACATTTTTGATATTATGAACTAGCCTCCTGCTGTTCCCAGCTAAAAGCTGAACCAAGTTCATAATCCAGAGGTGTTGCAATTATTCCCAAGGCCAAAACCAGTTAGTTGTCTGTCATCTGAGGGCCATAAAGCTAAGGAAACTAACATCTGTTAGTGTTGGATATAAAAGAACAAGGCTATTCTTTAGAATCCATTTAATACAGAAGAATGAGGTGAATTTCACCCTGGGTGAAGTGAATTCTAAGTAATTCTGCCCATGAAATTGCAGAGCTTGGAATAATTAACAACAATATGAGATGTTGTGGACCCGGAGCAATATAAAAATCGTGGCACTTTGGCAGGAGGAGTTCCCTCTACAGCATATTTGCTTATTCTGTGGTAAATCATGTGCTTGGCTCTGATGTTCTATAAGAATTAACCCAGCTTTAGTCCACAGTGACACTAATCTTCCACCGGCCACATGTAGGAAACGTGAACACCGGTGTCCTCATGGCAGTGAGGCAGAGTGCAAGCCTGGTTTCATGTCTGTTTATTCTTATTAGACAGATTGTACCAATTGTGATTGTTGTGCTTTTTATGGGAAAAAAATGGTTTGGCTTGAACTATTTTATGTGAATTTTTATTTCCTTCAACAAAGGGACAGAAGAAACTGAGAGCCACAAGACCCCGTGTTTCAGCTAAACTGTGTAAACTTTCATGAAATGGATGGTGGGGGGGGTTGGGATAGAAAGCGAGAGATTGACCAGGGATTGCTATCAGAATTGTCCCCATGCTCAGCAGGCAAAGATAAAGGCAATCCCCCTGGGCCTTTGTTATGAATGCAATATTGTAATCACACAGGAAATTGAAAAATTAGAAAAAAAAATCTGAGTTAAATGGATGGAAAAGAGCAAAGGCAAATTCTTTTTATAGGAAATTCTTGCCAGATATTTTGGAGATATATTGGTGTTTGGAGTGAGATGACTCATTCCATCCTCGGATTCTGGGTAAGGCGGCCCTTTTCTTGGCCAACTCATATCTGAGTCATTTACCACTAGTGAATAAGGGATAAAACGCTCCTGGCTAAGAACCATTTTAAGTATTTTCTGTTCGTTTTCTTGAGTGGGGGGGGGGGGTGGGGGTGACAGCCATTTCATCTTTATGACCACACTTAAGGGCCTTGAAAAACATAGTATTAGGGAAAGACTGGCCAGTGGGAGCTCATGCGAGGAATTGTTCCCAGACACACAGCTGTCATGTGTAATGTTTAGGTGGCAAAGGACTCAAGTGGAAAGGGAATTCTGGGTGGGTCAGTAGGACCTGGAAAACAAAGCTCAGCCAGTACCCATGTGAGGGAGTCAAAGAAAAATGAGAGTATAGGCTTGAGCTTGATTGTATCTGAACTGTTTAGGAGCAGCTTTCTTGTTTGCTGAGACATCATGCCTGTAAGATCTGTGGTGTGCATTTGTAGCTGTTTATTTATCGGTGTTTGAACTTTGAGAAAGTTGGTAGCAGGCTCTGATTTCCTCCTAGAGGAAAGGTCAGTCTGCCCCTAGTGACTTCAGGATGACCAGCTATTAAGTTTTAGGAGCACATTGGCACTCCAGAATTCTTGGCAGAGTCCTTTTTTCTTTTACAGCTGGAAACAAAAGTGAAAGTTAGATGTTCACATCTCAGTCTGCGCTGTCGATTAAAGGGTGAATCATGTTCAATTATCTGATTGTGTCTTTTATGCTGGTAGGAAATCATTTAATTTTCTACTTTTGAAAATCTCGTAAAAGAGGTAGTTTCATTCCTTTGTATCATTTTTTTTTTTTGCATTCAAACATTAATTTTATGTCTCTTTCAGTTAAATAGATAGGTTTCTCGGAGTGATTTTGTGGCTCAACACTTGCACTATTTCAGAACTTAGTGTATCTTTCCAGGGCTCTTCTGGCTTTAAAAGATGTTTTGGGGCTGCCTTTAAAAGTGGCTTAGTCTTTCTCTCTTGTAGCTTTTAATATCCTCTCTTTATTCTGTGATTGTAATGATTTAACCAAAGCTACCAGTATCCTGGTGTAGTCCCTACTGCCCCTGCACAGACTGGGAGCACTAAGTGGCTCATTTTCTTCTCTCACACATTACATCCCGACGGCAGTTTCTCCTCCCTCCACTCCTCCTAGTACTTCCCCCTACCTCCCTTCTACTCCAGATCCCCTCCTCTTTCCTTTCTTTCAAAAAACAAAAATAAAAACAAAAAACAAACAAAAGCAAGCCTCCCAGGGATATCAACTGAACATGGCATAACAGGTTACCGTGAACCTAGGCAAAGACCCTCATATCAAGGCTAGACAAGGCAACCGAGTAAGAGGAAAAGGATCTTTAAACTCAGGCAAAGGAGTCTGAAATATACCCCACCTCCACTGTTGGGAGTCCCACAAGAACACCAAGCTGTACAGCCATAATGTATATGCAGAGGACCTAGCTCAGAGCCATACAGGGTCCATGTTTGTTGCCTCAGGTTCTTTGATCCCGTGTGGACCTGCTTAATTTATTCTGTGGCCTTGTTTCCTGGTGCCCTCAATCTATCAGGTGCCTACAAACCTTCCTTCCCCTCTTCTATGGGGTCTCCTGGCTTTCCCTAGTGTTTGGCTGTGAGTCTCAGTTTCCATCTGTTTCTGGATGATGACAATTGGGCTAAGTATCAATCTATAAGTAATATCAGTAGAAAGCATTTCATTGACACTGCTCCCTAAATCTTGTTTGGTTCTCTACTGGGCATCCAGGGAGTGGGCTTCCTCTCATGGCAGGGGACTCAAGTTGGATCATTTATTGGTTGGCCACTCCTATAAGTTCTGGGCCTCCAGTACCCCAGCACATCTTGCAGGCAGGACAAATTGTAAGCTGAAGGTTTTGTGGCTGGGTTGGTGTCCCAGTCCTAGTGATGGGAACCTTGCCTTGTTATAGCAGATGGCAAGTTCAGGCTCCGTGTCTCCCATTACGAGGACACTTTGCTAGGGTTGCTTTTGTAAACTCCAGGGAGTTTCTACTGTACTGGGTTTGTACATTATCCCCAGCCCACCCCAGAACCTCAATGCTCCCAATTCCAATAGTCTCTCCCAGTACGTTCTCGCTCCTTCCCTTCCACCCCCTGCCTGATCCCTCCTGTTTTACCCCACCCACCCCCAGTGAACCCACAAAATCTATTCTATTTCCCATTCCCAGGGAGATCCATCTCATGCCTTCTTGAGTCCTCTTTGTTACTTAGCCTCTCTGGGTGTATGGGTTGTATCATTATTATCATTTACTTAACAGCTTAATGTTCACGTATAAATGAGTGCATAGTGGGTGGGTCTTTCTGTGTCAGGTTTACCTCACTCAAAATGATCTTGTTCCATCCATTTGCCAGCAAATTTCACGATGTCATTGTTTTTAACAGCTGAGTAATACTGTATTGTGTAAATATATCATATTTCTTTATTCATTCTTCAGATGAGGGATGTCTAGGTTGTTTCCAGTTTCTGGATATCATGATTAAAGTGACAGTATGAGTTGTCATGTATATTTTTTTATCTTAGCCATTCTGACATGTGTACAATGGAATCTCTAAGTAGTTTTGATTTTCATTTCCCTAACAGATAAGGACGTTAGCTATTTCTTTAAGTGTTCCTCAGACATTTGAGATTCTCTGTTGAGAAATCTATTTATATATGTACCCATTTTTAATTGTATTGTTTGGTTGTTGGTATCTAGTTCCTTGAGTTCTTTCTATATTGTGGATCAGATGTGAAATGAGTTGCTGAACATATTTTCCCATTCTTTGGGCTGCAGTTTTGTCCTATTGATGGTATCCCTTGCCTTACAGCTTTTCAGTTTCGTGAGGCCCATTTATTGATTATTGTTCTTAATGGATGTGCTATTGGTGTTCTGTTCAGGAAGTTGTCTCTTGTGCCAATGCAGTCTAGGCTCTTCTCCACTTTCCCTTCTATTAGTTTCAGTCTATCTATATGGTTTTATATTTAGGTATCTGATCCACTTTGATTTGAGTTTTGTACATGTCATAGGTATGGATCATTTTGCATTATGTACATGCTGACATCCAATTAGGTCAACACCAGATTTTCCAATTTGGCGGAGTACACATGTTTAAAGTGTGAACTAATGATTCTTGATTTTCTTAATGTCTCTTGTTGTGTCTTTCTTTTCATTTATGATTTTCTTAATTTGGATATTCTCTCTTCATCTTTTAGTTAGTTTGGCTATGGCTTGTATATCTTGTTGATTTTTCTCAAAGAACCATCTCTTTATTTCATTGGTTCTTTGTATTGTTCCTTTTGTTTTTATTTTATTGATTTCAGGCATCATTTTGATTATTTCCTGCTGTCTGTCCTCTTGGGTGAGCTTGCTTCTGTTTGTTCTATAGCTTTCAAGTATGCTATTAGGTTGTTAGTTTGAGATCTCTTTAGTTTCTTTATGTAGGCCCTTAGTGCTATGAACTTTCCTCTTAGCCCCACTTTCGTAGTATCTTATAAGTCTGGATATGTGTTCCATTGAATTCTGGTAAGTGTTTAATTTATTTATTTCTGCTGTGACCCAGTAGTAGTTCAGTATGGAATTGTTCCATTTCTATGACTTTAAAGGCTTTTTGTTGTTTTTGTTGTTAAAAGTCCAGTTTTCATCTGTGGTAGTCTGATAGGATGCAGGGGGTTATTTCAGTTTTACTGTATCTGTTGAGACTTGCTTTGTGACTGAGTATGTGGCTAACTAAGGAGAATGTTGCATGGGGTGCTGAGAAACAGGTGTATTCTTATGTTTGGGAGAAATATTCTGTAGCTAACCATTAGGTTCATTTGGTCGATATCAGCTGTTAGCTCCAATATTTCTTTGCTTAGTTTTTGTCTGGATGGCCTCTCCATTGATGAGAGTGGAGAACTGAAATCTCCCATGATCCATATGTGAGAGTTGGTGTGTGATTTAAGCTTTAATAGTGTTTGCCTTACAAACATGGGTGCATTTGAATTTAAGGCATAGATGGTAAGAACTGAAAGAACATCTTAGTGACTATTCCTTTTATGAGTATGAAGTGTCCCCACCCATCTCTTTTGATTAATCTTAGTTTGAAGTCTATTTTGTTACATATTAGAATGGCTACAACAACTTCTTTCTTAGGTCCATTTACTGGAAAATCTTTTCTAAACCCTTTACTCTGAGGTAATGTCAATCTTTGATGTTGAGGTGTGGTTTTTGAATGCAGCCGAAGAATGGATCCTGTTTTTGCTTCCATTCTGTTAGTCTGTTTCTTTTTATTGTGGAACTGAGTCCACTGATATTGAGAGATATCAATGACCAGTGAGTGCTAATTCCTGTTATTTTGTTGTTGATAGTGATTGTGGTATGTGTATTTTCCTTCTTCTGATTTTCCTGATATGATATTACTAATGTCCTGTGTTTTCTTTTTTTTTTTTTTTTTTTTTTTTTTTTTTTTGGTTTTTGAGACAGGGTTTCTCTGTGTAGCCTTGGCTGTCCTGGACTCGCTCTGTAGACCAGGCTGGCCTCGAACTCACAGCAATCCGCCTGCCTCTGCCTCCCGAGTGCTGGGATTAAAGGCGTGCGCCACCATGCCCGGCTCTGTCCTGTGTTTTCATAAGCATAGTTCTTGGATTAGAATTTTTTCCTTCTAGTACCTTCTGTTGGTCTGGATTTGTGGATAGATATTGCTTATATTTGACTTTAGCATGAAATATATAGATTTCTCCCTCTATGGTAATTGAAGATTTTTCTAAGTATAATAGTCTGTCCTACATTTGTGGTTTCTTAGAGTCTTCAGGAAATCTGTCCAGGCCCTTCTGGCTTTTAGAGTTTCCATTGAGAAGTTGGGTGTGATTCTAATAGGTCTACCTTTATATGTTACTTGACCCCGTCCTTTTTTTTTCTTGTAGCTTTTAATATTCTTTCTTTGTTTTGTATGTTAATGTTTTGATTATTCTGTGGCAAGGGTAATTTCTTTTCTGGTCCAGTCTGTTTGATGTCCTGTAAACTTTTTGTACCTTTATAATCATGTCCTTCTTTAGGTTAGGAAAATTTTCTTCTATGATTGTGTTGAAAATATATTCTGGGTCTTTGAAGTAGGATTCTTCTCCTTCTTCTCTTCCTATTATTCTTATGTTTGGTCTTTTCATAGTGTCCTAGAATCTCTAGAATGGTTTGTGTCAGGATTCTTTAGATTTAACATTTTCTTTGACCACTGTATTTATTTCTTCTATCATATTTTCAATGCCTGAGATTCTCTCTTCCATCTTTTGTATTCTGTTGGTGATATTTGCATCTGTAGTTCCTTGTTCACTTACCTAGATTTTTCCATTTCCAGGATTCTTTCAGTTTGCATTTTCTTTATTGCTTCTATTTCCATTTTCAGGCCTTGAACAGTTTTATTCATTTCCTTCAACTGTTTGCTTTTTTTCATGGTTTTCTTTGAGGGATTTATTTATTTCCTCTTTAAAGATCTCTGTCATCTTCATAAAGTTGATTTTAAGGTACTTTTCTCTTGCTTCAGCTGTGTTGGAATATTCAGGGACTGCTGTATTAGGGTCACTGGGCTTTGGTGGAGATACGTTGCCCTGGCTGTTGTTAACTGTGTTCTTACTCTGTTGTCGAGGCATCTGAATTTTGGGTAATTATAGGTCTAAGTGCGGATTTCTGAGTTTGTCTTTGTTGGATACATGTTCTTCCGTCATTTCTGTTTCTTCTCAGGTTTTTTGACAGGCATAGCCTGTGGTTAAATAAAGGGTCTGTACCCAAGTTGGGGACTGGAGTTCTGGTAGCTGGTTTGGCCTCTGATTCAGTCTGAGGTCTTCAACAGGAGTTTCGGGGGAATGATATGGTGACGAGGAGAGCTGGAACAACTGAGGGTTGGCTGAGCAGGCACTGAGCGTGGATCATGCTAGGGCAGGCTGGTTTTGGTGGCTGGCATGCCCTCTGGTCCAGAATGGTGCTTTCATTGGAGTTGGGGGCTTGGATGTGGTGAAGATAGGGGAGGCTGGTTGGGGGTGGGCTAGCAAGCACTGAGAAAGAGCGGGTAGTCCGCAGGCAACCAACTTTCTGTCAGCTGACATGGCCTCTGGTGGGGCAAGGGTCTCTCACCTGAGTTGTGGGCCAGGATTTGGTGGCAAGGAGAGGTGGCATGATTTGGGGAGGCTGGATAGGCACTGAGGGAGTGTTGGTAGTCTGTGGGAGAGTGAGGGATGCTTACCTGGGGTTGTGGGTACTCAAGCAGGGGGCTCCCACCAGAGTTGTGGGTTCCTTTGGATAGTCTTTGAAGCTAGGGGAATTGCTTGTGTCAGAGGCTTGGAGTATGTGGAACAACTATCCTTTTGTAAAGATAAGGTGCAATATCCTGAGACCTCACTAAGATATCGGGCCTTCACGTGGAATAGCTTATCCATAGGGCTGAGGTAAAGCACTGGTAATGCTTCCCTGAACATGAGGATGTATATAAAACATAGGCCAGTTTAATGCATGTCCATATCTTATGCACATCAAACATGGCTGATTGAATTTCCTGGACATTTGGGAGTGTGTCTCAGAGGTGTCTAGGAATTGACCTTGCACAAATTATGCAGCTCTCTGGTTTTGCTTTGTGATACATTATTTTAAGCATGAGTTTATCTGAGCAAGTTAACATTCCAGAATGCATTTCACTTTTAGTTTTCTCTCAGTATCAACAAAGCATTAGAGTTAGCTGAAATGGCTCAGGACTAGAAGTTTCGTAGTGAAAAGAAAAAAGTCCATGCACATATCCTCCCATCCTTTGTCTTCTTGGGAAGGCCATGTTATGTATTTTCTACATAATCTTAGAACAGGAATGAACTATAACCTAATATGTTAGGAAATAAATTTAGTAACATTTGTGTGTTGTAGAGTCCTGTCTACATCTTTTTTAATAAAATATCATTTAATTTATTGACAGGAAGCAAAATTAAATAGAACCCTGAGGAGACTGAGATGTATCAAGAGCTTAGTGTCTCATCTTTTCTTCCTGTTCATTCTGTTTCTTACCTCTAGAAGAAGAGAAGGGTTTGGCTCTAGGAGTGGGCAGCTGATTCTATTATTGATTATTAATTATTATTATTATTATTATTATTATTATTATCATTATTAATTTATTCACTTTACATCCTGGTTGACCCTCTTCCTTCCAGTCCCTCTCTCTCTCCTTGCTCCCCTATTCTCCTTCCCCTACTTCTCAGAGAAGGGGAGGCACCACCCACCACCCCAACATATTATGTCCTATCAGGACTGAGGGAATCCTCTTCCCCATGTGGCCCAGTGAGGTAGCCCTGCCAGAAGAGAGCATCCAAGAAGCAGGCAGCAGGGTCCCTGTCAGAGTCAGCCCCCGTTCCCTTTACTAGAGCACCCATAAGAGGACCGAGCAGGCCGCTGATTCTTATGAGCATGAGATTAAAGAACACATGTGAGGAACTGAGCGCAACACCAGATACATAGGAAACTCCCATATAAATGTTGCATTTGACTATTCCCTTCATTTTTGTTCTTCTCCTATTTGCTCTACATGTTCTTCCTCCAATAAACTGTTCATGATACAGTGACCTGTAAGAATATAGACATTCCACTATTCATGGTTAAAAACAGGAGGGCAACAATGCATAACCACTCAGTGGTAAGCTGACTTTATTACCTAATTAGCTAACGCACATCAAAGCATACATAAATATTACATATATCATGTATCCTGAATAAATAAATGAGTAATTTAGAAAACAAACACCCTTTAAAAGGTAAAGGATTTTATATAGGTACTCAAGTGATACTTGTCCCTCTATTTGCTATGACTTCAAAGAAAATGAATATTGCAATTTTTCAAGTATATCATTTTCTTTTTTCTTTTTTGGTATAAATTGACAATCCTCATTTTGGGAGCATGTTGACTAGTTCAACTCATATGGTTTAACTATGAAAAGAACTTGGACTGTTGTATAAAATATCATTGTGAATGGAGATTTGTATTTGAGGACTTCAACAGCCATATTTAACAGAACTGCCTTTAAGAGCCAAGAGGGAAATGGGATGGATGCAGGAAACAAGAGGATGCCCTCCACCATGCAGAATGAGCAGGACAAACATTGAGTCCCTTCATTCCTTAGACGTCTTTGATTTTTTTTCCACGTGCCTAACAAAGTACTCAAACCCAAGTGCGCCAAGGTACTTTGCAGTCGTCCTCTGATTTTATACAAATTGTTTAAAATTAATCACTTAAAGCGAGATGAATACCCTGCAGGTCTGCTTCTGGTGCTGAGTTCTCACTCTCAGCCATGTCCTCGGGATATCCCAGGAAAGTCTCGGTTCACTTTCCCCGGCTTCTAGGGCCTGGCTATATTCCTTGGCTCACCGCTTCTTCCTTTGTCTCTAAAGCAAACAAGCTACAGTTCATATTTTCTTGATAATTCTTCAGTCATCCCAGTCCTTCTGACTGAAATTGAGCAAGAATTTCCGAGGTGAAGGACTTACATGAGTGACATTCAAGAGAGAGGCAGTAACTCGGGTCCCCTCCCCCCCCCCCCCCCCGCCCCATACTTATACTTACAATATACATTCCTTAATCTCTCATGCAAATATGTCTAGCATGATCCTTGTTCTCATGTCTTATTTTAGATCCTTTTTCTATACAGTAACCAGGAAGCTATTTAAAAGAAGCAAAACTGTAAAAGTAAACTCTGCCCTGCTTTGCCTTCCATCCCCACTCTGTAAAGACCACTTTCTTGTGGAATTTTACCTTCCCTTGGCGTTTGTGCCTAACTTCTAACGCTTTATTCCCTTTGAACTCTGCTTTAGGTTCCAACAATAACCTAGTTTATTTAGTTGAATGAAAAGAAAAAAGAAAAAGACATGACTGTTTCTAGGTGTGGTGGAGGAGAAAGTTTATTGTGGATAAAAGGGAGAGCAGAGCCAGAGGCAGGGACATCTGGCAGAGTTCAGAGTTAACATGACCCTGAGCCATATGAGGAGATGGGGGCGGGGAAAGGAAAGGGGAGAAAGGGGGACCATGTATTTCAGCCAGGAGCCCAAAAGAGAGTAGGTGAAAAAGACCAGGTAGCCAAAATGGCTGAATTATACAGGGAAGGGCAGCCCAGTGCCTGGGCTGGAGAAGGTCAGGATAAGGGGCTGGGTATGCCAGCCAGGAAAGCCCCCTAATAGATAGGGACTAGGAGGTGCAGGGAGAACCCGATGACCTCAGCCATTTTAAAAGCTAACAGTTTTTAACTGAAATTTCCCTTTCATGTGGCAATTTGCCCACACAGTGATATCGTCACCTGTACCACTCTCATATAAGCAGCCGTCACAAGATCAATTGAGAGTATGTCTACCATTCTACAAAAGCCCTGATCTGCTTCCCCAGCCAGCTCCAGTCCCACCAGAAGCATAACTACCTTTTAACACCATCCATTCATTCTCTTATTCTTAAGTTTCATTTAAATGGAATTGTATGCTACAAACTGGTTGGTAATCTGGCTTTTCTCACTCCACTAAGAATAATATATTTGGCATCTGTCCCTGTCTCTGACAATCAGAATTCTACCCATTTGTAATTTCTCATTAGACCAAGTATATTAACATATCCGAATTTGTTTATCCACTTACCTGTGGATTGGTGCTTGGCTTGCTTCCAGTCTCGGGCTATTATGAATAAAACTGCTATGATTGTGAATTTTTTTTGTGTGTGTGGTGAAAGTAGAATTTACCATGTTAATGTTTTTCAAGTGTGCCATGCAGGAGTGTGAATTGTGGAAGCACAGGCTTGCATCCATTTGTAGAACTTTATTTTGCAAAACTCAAACCCTATCTCCATTACGCAACTCTTCTTCCTTACACCCAGATCCAGTCAGTACCCCAATTTCTGCTGTCATTATTTTTTTAAAAAGCAGTACAGTAATCTAAATATAATCTTTATTAGCTAAGAGTTTATTCCCTTAGGAATAAGAGGAACTAACAATGAGAAGGAATAAAAGGAAACAATAAAATGAGGTAGGGCAGGATGATGGCCACTACTAGGAGATGTGTGGGAGAGACAGCAGGATGGAGGGGCAGGCCATTGTCGCTGAGCCTGGTAAGAGGTCCATACCCAGAACACTAAGAAAACTGATTCAAGCAAGTTATCTTGACCTTTACAGGGACAGATGGACACACACACACACACACACACACAAACACACAGAGAGAGAGAGAGAGACAGAGAGAGACAGAGAGACAGAGAGACAGAGACAGAGACAGAGACACACAGAGAGAGACAGAGAGAGGGGGGGGGAGGGAGGGAGAGGTCTTTTAAAATATAGAAGAGTTGTGTGAACTCCTCCACAGAACTGAGTTTTGTGTGGCAGGTAGGTCGCATGTGTGTGCAACTCTCTATGTGTGGACTTTCTTTCTTGCTATCTCTCTTGCTTACCTATATGATATGTGTGGGGTTGTAGTTTAAATTGAGAACATTTGGAGAATGTCCTTTATGGAAGTTCTTTTTTTTATTCTTATAGATTGTTATATTATAGCTCTTTTAAAAGTGATAACACCAGCCCTGCTTACATATAAACATTTCAAAAGGGTTTATGGACTATCTCCTATGTGTGTCAAATTGTTCAGAGAGGAAAATTACAAAGCAAAACATAGGTGGAAGTGGAAGAAAGTAGAATTCATGAGGCACAGGGTACGGAGTAGGAGCGTAGTTTGGGATACTACAAAGATCCTATGGGAATAACAGGGTGTACTTTGGCCAGGCACTGGAGTCTTCTGAGGTGTGAGGTTTGCTGATAGAAAAGCCTTTAGACCAGTGGGTCTACCTAACACTGCATAACACTGCAACCTTTTAAGTCAGTTCCTTATGTGTTGGGGTGACTCCTCAAACATAGCATTATTTTTTTTCCATAACGTTATTTTTGTTGCTACTTCATAACTGTAATTTTGCTAGTGTTGTGAATCATAATGTAAATATTTGTATTTTCCAATGGTCTTAGGCAGGTCCCTGAGAAAGCATCTTTTGAACCACCAACAGGGTCATGACCCACAGGTTCATAACCACTGCTTTAAAGTATGCCACAGCTCAATAGTAACCAAAGCAAAAAAACTCTGGAGAACAATAGGATTCTGCCTTATTATAAATTAAATGTATTTACATAATTAAACTCATCAGACTGTAAGAACTCCCAGGGGACAGGGGGCAGAATTTTTGGTCTGTTGTGTTGGTCTGTGTGTGTTTCTCACCTACACCAGCCCTGGGCACTTAGTAGACTCACTGTATCTGATCTCAACATTATTCTTTCCTTCCTCCCTTGACTTTGTAAAGTGTCTTAATCTATGATGCAGGACCGAAGGCATCCTTCCTTGAATAGCAAAGCTCCTCTTTACTCAGTGGCTTGCAGAGGTACAGGGTTACCACATCGTCTGACCAGCTACACTGGTGGCATAAGTTATCTTTGCTGGGCATATTTTATGGTTAGTTCTGATCTCCTTGTGGGTGAGATTACTCTTTAAATTTGTTTTGTTTTACTTTTTTTTTTTAACAGAGACTTGGTATACAGCCTGGGTGCATCTTGAACACACTGTATAACCCAAACTATCTTCGCAATTCTATCGATCCTTCCCCAGCCTCCCAGAGGACTGGGATTACCATGTGTAATCTGCGGTGTGTGTCACGGTCCTCAAATTGCAAATGGATTTAAATTCAGGGACGGAAGCCCTTCATGCCTAGCCTGGCAAGATGTGCTCACTGGTATAAAGTAGCATGGATGTTATAGGAAAGGCCAACTGCTTTCTGACAGGATCGAAGGCCCTCTCCAGGAGATGGAATTCACACCTAACATTGTTAGAAGGACCAGGAAGGACCTAGGGGAAATAGCTGTTAGCTGAGATACACAGTGCATGTCTATGGACGACTGGGGTGAGAAGCCCTCATATGTCCAAAGCACCTCTTCTCATCCCCCCGCCAACACTGTCACCGTGGCAAGGCGTGATGACACACATTTGTAATTCCAGCACTTAGGAAAGGGAAGCAGGGGCCTAAGGCCAGCCTCGGCTGTAGAGCAAGTCTGAGGCTTCCCTGGGCTACATGAGACGCTGTCTCAAAAACAAAAATAAAGGAAACAACAAAACAAGCACAGAAGCAAAAAGCCACTGTCACCTGCCACTAACTCACATGCCAAGTGTTTCTAAGGCACCAAATGAGGTCATGTAAGATAGTTATTTGGGGATAAGGATTCGGTAAGGATAATTAATACCTACAGGGTGTAAAGGGCAGTTTCCTACCATCTCAGTACAAGGGAGGCTGAGCAGGGGGTCTTGTGAGTCTGGGATACAAATAACACAATTGCTCTGTAATTCTTTAACACCTTACAGTTTATAAGGCAAGCTCTCTTATGTTAACACACTTGCTTCCTTCAGCCCTGAAGACACACCAAGAGGACAAACCTCTTCCATTCTAAAGAGAAATTTGAGAATGAAGAAGCTGACTTTACTCTGTGTTAAATTTTAAAGACTGACAGTTGAAATTTGAACACAGGACACTCACTTTGAAATCAAAGAGTTTTTTAAGTTGCTAGATACTATATTGTGGTGATGTGACACACAAAGAGAGATTGGCAGTTGTGTGTTTACAGACACAGTAAAGTGTGTCTTTGAAAAATACAGTGTCTTTTGTTTCTCTGTGTAGCCTTGGCTGTCCTGGACTGGCTTTGTAGACCAAACTGGCCTCGAACTCACAGCGATCCTCCTGCATCTGCCTCCCAGCGCTGGGATTAAAGGTGTGCACTATTCGCGCCCCACCCCCAGCTGTAGAAAGTGATTTTAAAGAGATCACAGGACTTTCTGAGCCGATATCACTCCCGCAAACATGATGAACATTCCTAAGATCTGCAAGAAGTGTGACAAGCACCACCCACCCCACAAAGTGATTCATTACAAGAGGGGCAAGGATTCCCAGGGAAAGCGGCGATATAACAGGAAACAGAGTGGCTGCAGTGGGCAGACTGAGCCTGTTTTCCACAAAAAGGCTAAAACTACAAAGGAGATTGTGCTGAGTCCAACTGTAGCCCTAAGAGAATGTTGGCCATTAAGAGACGCAAGCAACTGCAACTGGAAGGAGATAAGAAGAGAAAGGGCCGTGATCCAGTTCTAAGGCGATGGTGTTATGAAGACAATAAAATCATAAGCATATGAGAGAGAGAGAGAGAGAGAGACAGACAGACAGACAGACAGACACAGACACAGACACAGACACAGACACAGACACAGACACAGACACAGACACACAGAGACACAGACACAGAGACACAGAGACACAGAAAGAGCCCACAGGGAAAGAAACAGAGAACTCCATTTTGCAGGTGATTAGATTGCAGTGTGAGAAGGCTGCTCACATCTGCAAAGTCTCCTTTGGGCCTGTGGAGAGCGCATGCTCCTCCACCAAGAGTCAGAAGGCATCCTTTGCTTCTAGCAACTGGGGTGTGTCCAATGGAATTCTGGTCACACCGAGTCCCGGATGCCTGTGTAGGCAAAGGTTATCCCACTGAGGCTTTGTGTTAGAAATGGGGTTTGATCTTCCTTAGATAACTTTGCAAGTTTGATCCACAAATTGTCAGCTTTAAATAAGTTTATACAGAGTTCTAAAAGATTCTGTAAGTAGAAAAAGAGAGAGAGAGAAAGAGAGAGAGAGAGAGAGAGAGAGAGAGAGAGAGAGAGAGAGAGAAAGGAAAGAAAAAATAATCTCATAGGAATGCCCACGAACGTTCAGAATATAGAAACTGAGGATGTATTTAGACAAGGTCTTTAAAACGATAATGTATTTTGTGTTCTTAATTTATAATTTATTATGTTAAAATGCTATATTGACTGAGAATCACGTTATTACAAGATTCATTGGAATCTTGGCTCTTTCCCTGTTACGCCTGTAAAAGAACACATCTGAGTAGCCTGCCTGTCTCTGTAATCACTGCACATTGAGCATATGGCATTTTCCTGCTATTAAAGTGATCCATTATAGAATGCCACCAAGTAGACAAAGTGAAAAAGTGGAAAGCATTTGCCCACCTCTTATTCTATGGCCTGGAGATAGCATACCCCCTCTGGTAGCATAGGCCCACTTAGCACTGTATTTAGATGTCATTTGACGTAATGCTAGGTGCACGGCACATGATGAAGGGATGGATGCAAAGTGTTCCAGGGTTTGCTATATACACCCTCTTCTTTGTCATGATTACTGTTTTTACTCTTCGGAAGTTCTGCTAGGAGCATCTCCCTCCTGGTGGTTCTTACCTGAAGCTGAGGTTTCACAGAGCATAGTGCTGTAATTAGCAGTCACCACATTCTTAGCTTGCAGCGTTCAGACTCAATCTGTCATCTCAGCATCTCAAATCCCCCTAATCCGGCTTCCCAAAACGACCCAGCTGCTTAATGCACTTGGGTTCCTGCTACAATTTGTTCTTTTGACTGAATTAAAAATCATTGTAAAAGTTTGCCTTAAAATGCTCTCAATGTGTTACTAAATTAAGATTAACTCTCAAGTATAAATTTTCAAGCAATTAGCTTTGGTTTTTAGCTGAGCAGAACACCCCACTTACAATGCCGAATACAAACGATTTATATACTACCATAGTGCGTTTCTTATAAAAATGTTAGGTCTGCAGCAGAGATTTGCTAATCAAATTCAGAATTTGATTTGAAATGCCTCCGGCAGAAGGCCAATCCAGCTCTGAAAGAACAGAAGCGAAACCCAGAGCCTGGATGAGCCTCCTCCAGAAGCTAGCTGAATCTTTCGCTCTCCTTAACAAAAATGGTTCCAGAAATCACCGCAATTGCTCTTAAAATAGGATATCATAGCTAATTTTTTCAATAAATTATTGGACTGTCCAAGACACAAAACATGTACATTTTGAGATCTAGAGTTATAAAATATTCTGACATGTTTTAATATAAACAGGAACATTTGCAATGATTGCTTGGATCTAAAATGTTTTTCCACTTGACATTTGTTTATACTGCCTAGGAAAGAAACTCTATTTATGGATAACTGAATGACACAAATAAACATCGGAGAGGGCTGAAAAATCAGCTTTGATTGTGCGTGAAAGTCTACAATGCCATTGTGTACTCTTGTGCCTTATTCTGATTGCCTGTTTATTTTTACAGAACTGCTGGTGAGCCCATGGAAGAGGAGCCAGCCTTGTGAAGTGCCAAGTCTCCCCCGATATTTCCTGTGTGTGACATCATTGTGTATCCCCCCCCAACAACCCCAGCACCCTCAGACATGTCTGCTGCCTGGGTGGCACAGTTTGATGGAACATAAACACTGGGCACAAAATTCTGAACAGCAGCTTCACTTGTTCTTTGGATGGACTTGAAAGGGCATTACAGATTCCTGAAATGTAACCACTGTGATTCTAAAGTTACAGTAACCAGGATTGGAAGAAACTGTTCCCAGCATGCTTTTGTGCTGGTGACCCACTCCCAGACACAACGTGTGAGCTAGGAACCTTCCATTCAGCATTAGATATTGTTCAGTTCAGAAGCTATGTCAGCCAGTAAAAATTTTGGGCAAAACCTGAGACACACTCATTCATTCCTGACATTCTGATCAGTGTTTTATTGTGTAGTTTACTGTCAAGTAGACTTAAATTGTTTACGGGATTTCTTTTCAGCTATGAGTGGATGGGAATTACAGACAGATTGCTGTGGGTTTAGGGGAGTGTTTTCTTTATGTTATGTTTTTTGTTCTGTTTTGTTTTGATTTGGGGATTTATTTTTTTGCCTTTGTTCTAATATACTTCCACCTCTCCTGGGGAGAATTCAGGATGGATGTGGGGTAAGGCTTTTCTTCTGATGGAAAATGAATGACAAGGTATCTGACCATCCACAAGGATCTTGCACACTATACAGTACAAGGCAGTGTTTTGTGTCAAATTTTGTTGGAATTTTACGTCTGTCCCAAGTTCTCACAGGATATGGACTTGTAGTTTTATCAGGTAATGAGATCTTTCCACCCCCATGCAGTGACTTCTGGACGTGCATCTTTTGGGAGATGTGCAGTCCTTGAAAAGCACAGACCCTGTCGAAGATGTTAGTTTGTTCCAACTCTATCCAGCATACCTTCCTCATCTTTCTTTCTCCACCCCTCTGCTTCCTTTCTTGCCTGTCACCCTTTCTTATTCTAGAAAAATCACCCCCAAACCTCCCCATCACTCAGAGGATTTAAATCTTTGAATTATTTTGTTTGTTTTTCAGGCTAACCCACTTTTGTTATCTGACTCTGCTGTGAAACTGTTTCAATGCACATGGCTTAAGTGGTGCCACTGAGTTTTCCAGATCTTAGAAACGTGTCACTGAAGATGACAATGATCTGAAGTGGGGACTTCACTTGAAAACGAACACAGAACTTAACCTTTGCACAGGTAGCCCTTCTAACACAGATTCAAAACAAAGGGCATTTATATTTGAGATGAAAAACAGTTTACTAGGTAAAATGCAAGAGTTAGCTGCTGCCTCTGCAAGCTGCATTTCAGTGTGTAACTCAAACACCTAAAGACAGTGAGGCAGAATACCTCACATATTTAATATCTGACAATGCTTTTGAACGTTGATGTTTCTTTTTATATATTTTCCTAACTCAAAGGATATATTAAAGCCATCAGTGAAGATTGTCATGCGCTTATTCAGAAATCTGAAAGAAACCTTAATTAAAACAAGGTTTTAGGGAAGGCCGAGATATGAAAGACATGGAACAATGTGGTTTTAGTTAGGGAGGACTCCAACCTGTAAATCAAAGATGAAAGATCTCACTCACGTAGAATTACATAACTCCCCTTTGTTATACAGTCAGACCACATTTTTCATGCACTTGGTTTTTTTAGGATTACCATTTTAATTTTAAAGACTTTTATTACATATACAAAAATGGGCTTGGTACTAGGTTTAACATCTTAGAAATTTGAGATACCCTTTGAAATAGGAAATCTGAAATGGAATGTAACTTGGTATTAGGTAAAAATTATTTTCATTGCATAAGGGTTAAGTTGATCTAGATTCATAATTGTAATAAATTTCTTTGTAAATTTCAATTTCACGATGTTTTAGAAAAGTCCATGCCAGTTATATTGTTAGTGTGCAATTATCCTTGCTAGATCACTTCTCTTTCTCTCTGTCTCTCTGTCTCTGTCTGTCTCTGTCTCTGCCTCCCTCTTCCTCCCCCCTCCCATCTCTCTCTCTTGGAGAAATTTACTTAAAGAAAGCCAAAGGCTCACAAAAGGCCTTCTCACTTTTAAGGGGGGAAAGTTGTCATAACCCCAAAAGATATATAATTATGAAGTTTTAAAATCAACTCTAGAACTATACTATTGTTACCTTTCAGTCCTTGCAAATAGACCTTGGATAATGAAACAATGCAAGACAGCACACGTGTACTGCTTTACTGTTGTTCCTGCAGCAACACAGCCTTGTAAGGTGACCCTTCACTCTGATAAACCCCAATCACTGGGACATCTTTAGATTGTTAAAATACTTATGAAAGAGTTAATCACACACTTCCTCCCCACCATATGACAGCATGCTTAGGCGATTGTAGTACAGATTATTAGGACATTGGAAGAGTCAGAGAGACTGGTGAGGACTGGTCACAGCTAAGTGTAGTTGTTAACAGGTGATGCAGTGTATTATGTACACCCTTACAAGATGGAGTTTGTGGCTCCTCAGGACAGAACGGGAATCTCAGTGTTCTAAAACTCACCATCACTTTTAAACCAATAGTTTTCTTCACTTACACATCTAGTTTTCATTTTTCCCAGTGATTCCTCAATGAAAGCTAGGGAAGAAGCAAAACGGTGCCACGGGTCTCATTCTGACCTGCCCTTTGAAAGATGAGCTTATGAACTCCCTCACAGTCTAACGAAACTCACACACTGTGAAATAAAATAATGATTTTTGAGAAACATATGGGTAAGTAATAATGCTAAGTTTGAATAATAGAAACAAAGAGAAGTGTTAAAAATCAGTTTTGTTTTCTACATAGTTTAATGTTTTATTTTAGACTGGAATTAAGCAGCTACAGTAACGGGTGAGCAAGTACGGACAACAAAGAAAATTTAGGCTTTCATTCTACTGACTAGTAAATGGGAAAATATTGGAGAAATGGTTTTAAATATTTTAGCAAATTTGTAATGTCCAAACTGGAGAGAGAACTCAGATTTTGGAGTGATAGAGATAACCATTTAAAAACACCCACAGTCCTGGGAACAGGAACAGAAATGGTGCCTTCAGTGCTGGCTATGACTCTTGTGGCACATTTTCACTCATGTAGCTAAAAAACACAGTGGCCTTAAAAACAGGACATCTTTTCCCACAGAGATTTCAAAAACTTTGGGACTAGTCTCTACTATAGAGCAGACTTGTCTTCTTTCTAGAAGTCAATCCCAAATCTTTGTGAATTTACTGGGCATCTTTATAGACTCCATGTGGCGGGGGGGGGGGCAGGGGGGGAGACAAGAACTTGAGAGTCTGCTGGAAGGAACGCCTTCTTCACTTAAGCTTTTTAAAATTTTATTTCAGCATTTATTACTAAGGCAACTTTAAAAAAAATTCTCATTTCACAATCTCTTCTCTGTTTGTCTCAATGGAAGCAAATGTTAAAATCTAGAAGTCCGAAAAGAAACCAAAATGCCCTCGCATAAAAAACAAATCATTCTGAACTTAAAAGTGTGACACTGTCTCCTCTACTCTTGTGTGTCTGGTCACTCTCCTTCTGCCTGTGGGAATGAGATCATGTGCTTGCTGAGAGGGAGTGAGAGAGAGAGAGACAGAGAGCACAAATGACACTGCTGTTGTGCTACTTCCACAGCGAGGACATTTTCACCTGCAAAAGACATGAAAAAGCAGATTATGTGAGGTAGAGAAGAAAGGCTTTGCGTTGTCTTGAAAGCTGGCCATTGCTGTGGCCACACTTCGCACCAGCCCTTCCCTGTTCCCGAAGAACAGAATCATATTTTGGTCTCTAAGTAGAAATGTGCACTATTTACTGCTCTTTAGCAGAACTATTATGGAGGACGTCATTAACTTTCTCAATACCATCACTAACACGTGTAGATGTCTGTGGGGTGGTCCTACTCTCCAGAGGTATTTACACTGGAAATCAAAGACTTTGTCTCCCAGCATTAACATCTTGCTTTTGCTCCTTGCTTCAGGAAACACTGAGGGACTGTCTGCACCCGGGGGTAAAATTTTAAGTGAGCCTGATATATACCCAGGACTACTGAATGTAATTTCTCCAAACAAACTGGAGTTCATACCTACCTATAACATCTGTCCCTGGTCTCGTGCACTATATTAAAGAATGACTGCGTCTGTTATTAACAAATATGTTGGGAGTAGCTCTGTCAGACAAATCATAGACCACTGATCTGAGGCTAATTGGACTTTCTTTCAGTGATAGGATATTAGAGTGGCTATAATTTATCAAACTGTCTTTATTCTAGAAACTAGAACAGTTAGCAAACACACAATCCACCATAAAGTGCCAATATTCCTCATCAATCATATCCCTTCCTCCCTCGCTGTGTCCCTTGATTGCCTGCCAATCAATACCAAATTGGCATAGCTAAACAATCAGAATAATCCAGAGCTCTCTTTACTTTATGTTTCCTAAGCAGAAACGAACCTGCAAGATCCCACTTGGCACATGTGTCTTCACGCACTTTATCTAAATCCTAGTGTATAGCCTTCACATGTTTTTACTTACTCCTTATCCAGAGACACCTGAGTTAGCTACCCTTGCCTAAAAGGACACCTGAGCTGGGCTTTATTCTGTACTTGGGACCTGCCACTTTCTTTTATTAATACACAATTTTATTCTTCTGTCAAATATAGTTTCCACCATTTTTGCTACTACTCAATTGGGTAGTATCAGTTGTTTTCAGGGCCCCTGTGATTAAGTCCCTTGACCTTCACTGCAATACCCTTTGCCCTTTCATGGAGTTGGCACTTTGTAATGAATGATGAAGTTATTGCAGCAATGTCTGGATTGAGGCCTTTATTAACATTTAGTAGAAGCCGACTTACAAAACAAACCTCAAAAGAATAAAAAAGCTTTAAAGTCTGAAGAGAAATTTAATTCCCTGTGTATGCAAAAATTATTTTCAGAAATTAAAAAAAAAAGCCTCTTATCTCTTTCTAAATTGTTAGATTCTCAAACTCTTTCTAGATGAGTAGCCCCAGGGCAGATGTGAGATAAACCTTCCCTCCCAGTGATGGCTGGGCAAGTGTGCTGTCAGAAGTGAGAGACCTTTCTGTAGGTTGTATACCAGGCAAACTGAGTCATTAAAAACAAATATCCTAATATTTAAAATCAATTGGGCCGTTCAGGCAAAAAGAAATCCAAAAGAAAACGTGTTACTTTGTTGATTAAGGGCTCCACCAGGATTACTGGAGTGAGTGCAGATCATCTGGGGTTTCTGGTTTGTGTAATGTGGATATGACTTTTGTATTGTGTTTGTGTCTGTTACTGTAATAAGATCAATTGGTTGTCCTCTGTGAGCAAGTAGTTTTGCCCTTAATTTTTTTGGCTTTCATCAAAATCTGTCATCCAAAACTGCTAAGAAAAAGTATGCATTGCCAAACAAAGTTGTTCTGCCAGTGGTGTGTTCCCAGATGTGCCAGATAGTTACCTAATAAAGGATTAATAGCAAACTACAGCACCATTACTGAACATGCTTTTGGAATGTTCGCCTTCTTTCTGCTTTCTTTTTATTTATTTATTTTTTTTTTAATTTTTGTATTTGGAAACACAGTGTCATGCTCCAAAGGATTGTTGATGTTGTTAGTGTCACCACTCCTTCAAGAGAATAATGGTGCCCTTTGTGTCTTGTGTTTTCTACTGATTAGATTTTCCTCTAGTCCTATGTGAATAAAGCTATTTGAAACAAGTGTGTTCTAAAGTTTCTACATCCTAGGTGCCTGCCGTTAGAATCTGTGTCACAAACATGTGACAGATATTTTTGATAAAATATTACTAATTATGAGGTATTGTGATATACTCTATTCTACTTTATGAAACTGTAGAGGTTTGGGGCTAGAGATATGACTCAGCAGTTAGAAGAACTGGATGCTTTTGCAGAGGACCAGGGTTCATTTCCCAAGACACATCGTTGCTCACAATTATCTGTAACTCCCGTTCCGGAGGATCTGATAACTTCTTCTTGCTTCTTCTTCAGGCACCTGGCACACACATGGTATAGATCTATACATGCAGATAAAATACACATATGAAATAAAAATAAATCGTTTTTTATTTAAAAACTGGGGATATTTGCTTGCAAGTATCTCTTAAGATAAAATGAGAATTCGAAGCAGAAATAAGTCATATCAAATCAAAACAGTGTTACTAGCTGACATACTAGTGCATGTGTGCAATTCCAGAACTTTGAAAGCTGAGACAGAAAGGTTGCCACCACTTTAAGGCCAATCTGGCTACATAATGAGTTTCAAGTCAACCTGGGCTGTAGTAGAAGACCCTGTCTCAAACAACAACAAATTACAATTCCTGGTTTGACCACAGTTTGATTGTCAAGATTAAAAGTTAAAAAACAAAGTGCATGTTCCTCTATGGAATGTTATACTAAAAGTCTCTTTATCTATCAAATGAGTCTTGTATAATATGGGCTTTTTACAAGAGACAACAAATTTAACACAGACGCTATCATTATAGTCAGTAACAGATACCTACATCTTTCTGGCCTTAAGAAGTTTATGTTCTTTCCAAATGTCATCTACTAGCCATAAAAGATAATATACTAAGCATATGTCAATGAAAAAGACCTCTGTCTAACCTTTAGAATGAACTGTGTGCTCAGACTCTGCTAACCTGGGGGTTGTATTAAATGCAGTGTTAACTGAATCTGGTCATCGTAGCTACGTTTGTATATCCAGTTACAAAACAGGTACTTCTTCCCAAATTCTTACTTGCTTTAATCTAGAGAAGAACTCCAAATTGTCTTTGGAACACATACTCCAAAACTTTTTGAAATCTTCTCCAAGACCAACTCTTATTTTTGTATTTTATAACCCCCTGCAATGTTTAACATTCCAAAACATAACTGTTTCCAATGGACAATGGTTTGTCTTCCTTCTGGGAAAAGATAGACATATTTTGTCTAACCAAAAGTAAACTTGAGACTGACTGAGTGAGTAGAGTTGATTTCAGTGGTAAACACCTTTGTCTTAATCAGATTTGTCAAACGGCAAATGTTACTTCATGGTTCTTTGCCTCTTCTAAGTTTCTATGGTGACAGAGATAAACTAAAAAGTGAAGTATAAGTAGAAATATAATAACCAATGTCCCATTCACTTAATGAGTAGTTGTAGTTGAAAGTACAAGCTCAAAGCATCCCTTTCATTACTTAACACTTTTGTATTTGTCTTCTTAAGCGTTGCGGAACAGAAAGTGCTCCCAAACACTGCCATTACTCCCAGGCATTGTGATACCAGCAGGAAAAATTCTTCCCATCCTTGTGGTCGACCCCAAATTGGTCACTCTGTGCATATCTTAATAATTATTTTGAAAAGACAGAAAAAAGGAGGTCACGAAATCTTTTTGCTGTGCAGGAAGCAGGAGAAATGAAAGGAAAAAATATTTAAAGTCTAAGTATATATATAAAAAAGAAAAAAGAAAAGAAACCACATTGAACTCCATATTGAAAAGGTAAGCAATATAATAATAAAATATAACATAACCCTACTTATGTATCTCCTTTAGTTGTTTTTTACAAATATATACCCTCTTTCTCTGGACTTTGAAGCCCTATGGTCTATTTTATGATTTTTGATTCTCCGGTCTTCAGTGGAGCTCGTCTTTTGTTTTCATACTTATCTTAATCCAGGCATCATAAGGAAGCTGCATATATATGCACTCTTTTTGGCCTTGTGTGACTTATACTAGACTTAAGTCTCGTATAAAAGATGAACGTGTACAAAACCATAGAGAAGTAAAAAATAAATTGATTAGGTATAGGTTAGTTTTCACAGGGGCTTTAAAGTATCAAAATTGTGATAGCGTTGTCATGGCACAGAGACCACTTCTAAAAGCAACCTGTTGTCTGAGAGTACTGCAGGCTATGCCAGTTGAGGATCTGATGAAAGAAGGACACCATCTCACGCCCAGATCAGTATTTTGAAAAGTAAGTGATACTGAAAATTGTATTGTATTAAGTGAAGTTGACTTGGTTATTGTAAATCTTAATTAGAACTTAATTATTTTAATCCAACATAACCAAAATTATGATTACCTATTTTCAAAAAAATAGAAAAAAAGCAAATTAACAGAATTAGAAAGCTCATTCTAATAGCTGAGTAATATTCCATAGTGTAAATGTACCACAGTTTCTTTTTCCATTCCTCTACTGAGAGACACTTAGGCTGTTTCCATGTTCTGGCTATTATGAATAAGGCTGCTATGAACATGGTTGAGCAAATTTTCTTGTGTGCTGGAGCATCTTCTGGGTGTATTCCAAGGAATGGAATAGCTGGGTCTTGAGGAAGCCTTATTGCCAGTTTTCTGAGATAGTGCCAGATAGATTTCCAAAGTGTCTATACTAGTTTGCATTCTCACCAGCAATGAGGAGTGTTCCTCTCTCTCCACATCCTCGCCAGCATGTGGTGTTGCTTGAATTTTTGATCTTAAAAACAAGGAATTCCCGAAATTTGTGGACAAATGGATTGAGCTAGAAATGATCATAATGAGTGAGTTAACCCAGAAGCAGAAAGAGTCAAATGGTATATACTCAATTATATCTGGACACTAGCCCAAGGGACATGTCCCATGAAAGTCTTCACTTACCAGGAAAGTGGGGCAGAGGGGAGGACTTCCTATTGGGACTCTAGATGAGAGAAGCATGGGAGAATGGGGAAATAGAAGGATCCAGAGGGTGAAGTAGATATGGGAGGAAATGGAGAAGGCGTGCCTATAATAAAAATGCAATGTACAAAAATCTCAAAGAACTAATTTAAAAATTGTAAAGGAGAAGAAAAATACTAAGCAGAAAAAATAAGGACCCAGACCTCCTGGCTTTCTTTCAAGGAGAAGGAGCTTAAGACACTTCCACGAGATAAATCAGGTGACACTGATTTCAAAAGAACCTGGTAGTCAGTCCTCACCACAGAACAAGTTCACAGTTCTCAAGCTGAGATGCAGCTGGGGAGTTTGGCACAAGACGTGATTCAACAGGTAAAATATTTCCTATACAAGCCTCACGACCTGAGTCTAAGTACCAGAACATTGTTGTTAGTGGCGATGTTATTTTATTTTATTTTTTAATTTTATTTTATTTTATTTATTTATTTATTTATTTTATTTTTTATTTATTTATTTATTTATTTATTTGGTTTTTCGAGACAGGGTCTCTCTGTGTTAGCCTTGGCTATCCTGGACTCGCTTTGGAGACCAGGCTGTCCTCGAACTCATAGTGATCCACCTGCCTCTGCCTCCTGAGTGCTGAGATTAAAGGCGTGCGCCACCACATCCGGCGATTTTAAATAATGGCCTGAGCCCACTTAGGGCTGTGCATATGTGCATATATGGGACCAACCACTGGTGAATAGATGACTTACCAGTGGCCAATCCCCAATGAAAAGTGACTCTTCCTCCATCCATGGACAAAATTGTTTGTTCAGCCCACAGCCCTTTCAACAGCCAGGTATAGCTGATATAGAGTCAACAGATATGGTACTGCCCCAGAGCCTCTCAGAACAACAGCAACAACAAAAGTATTTCAATAGCCCAGTAAATAGCAGCAAGAAATGTTAAATGCAGTTGAAAAGTTCTGAATGGCAAAGGAAAGATCTCAGAGTAAAGAGGGAACCTACAGAGTGGGGAAATGCTTGCTAACTACAAACATAACAGGAAATTATAGCAAGAGGGTTATAATTAAAAATGTTGAATGGCAAAATAAAAATAATTGAATCCATGCATGGGCAAATTCATTAAACAGACAATTCTTAAAAGAAAAAGTGCAAATGAACAAAAAAAAAACATGAAAAAAGAGTCAACATTATTAACCATTAGAGAAATAGAAATTCAAACTTCATTAACATTAAGACCCCCTGTTTACCTTAGTCAATATGGCACCATCAACAAAGCAAATAACACCACGTTCCGACAAGGGTGTGAGGAGGAAAACATCATTATGCACTTCTGGCAAGAATGTTAACTAACGGGCATTGCAGAAAGAAGTTTGGAGAAGCCTCACGATGGATTTTTTTTTTTTTTAAAGAATGACTGTATGATTCACGTATTCTGTGGTCCCACACATTCTCATCCCATGGTTCCATTACTCGAGAGAAGCCTGATTAATACAGGTATATCTCCTCGTTCTCTGCCTTAAGTTTTGACACGGGGTTTCTCAATGAGCCCTGAGCTCGCTATTTCAGCTAGGCTGGCTTGCCAGTAAACTCCTGGTGTCTCCTCCAGTCCTTCCCGACTAGCACCAAGGTTGCAGATGGCACATCACCACTCCCAGATTATTACCTGGGGTCCGTGAATCTAAAATTAGGGCCACCTGCTTGTGAAAAAAGTATATTATGCTTTGAGCCATCTGACCATCATCTTAAAGGCACCCGAGGATAACCATCGTGTTTATGCTCTAAGATATCCAGGTGTGGTTGGCACACTGGCGAAGGATTTTCAGAGAAGAGAACGCAGGCCTTGGGACCCAGCCTTCCCATTCCCAGCTCTGTTTCTCTAACGGCTTCACTGTGACATGTGGTAAAGTCCATTATTTGATTGTGTCCTGTTTTTTTTATCTGTTTCCTTTTTTTTTTTTTTTTTTTTTTTGATAGTTCAATAATCTATATCTGTGTTAAGGAAAGCATGTGCGATATTTCAACTACTGCAGTGGTTACTTGAGCTATTTAAGTGCAGCCTCAATGTGAAAGTCAATTGTCTCAATTATACCTCAGTATCCTACGTTGTGGAATACAATGACTTTCATATGCACTAACGCTTACATGCCCTGTTATATCTTACATATCATCACTGTCTATCAGAGTAGTAAAATTACCCTTGGCACTGAAGAGATAGCTCAGTGGCTAAAGCGGGTGATTGCTATTACATTTTACTTATTACAATAACAAAATGAATCGGATCTAGAGTACGGCTCAGTAAATAAGGGCACTTGCCAACAAGCCTGACAAGCAGAGTTCAACCTCAAAGGTATATGGTTGAAGGAAAGGCTAGCTTATGAAAACTATCATCTAACCTTCACAGTTCACAAGCATGCCTTATGCTTTGGGATATGTGCACCTAAACATACATGAACACACACAGAGAGGGGGAGGGGAGAACTGATTCATAAAAGAAACCAATAATTATCAAAACATTATCATATTGCCTATTTCTTTTGCTCCATATTTTTCTTCCACCCTTTTCTATTTCCCTTCCTTCCTTCCTCCCTCCCTCCCTCCCTTCCTTCCTTCCTCCCTTTCTTCCTTCCTTTCTTTCTTTCTTTTTCTCCTCAGATGGAGCATTAACTTCCTTTCACGTTTCACTTCACTAGTTCGAGGCAGATTTATTAGACCTCACTCTGTAAAGATGTGGTGACCTGGTTTAAACTTCTAGGTTATCAACAATGTTTCTTCGGCCCTTGATAGCATCACTTCATTAAACCATTGTCTCCTCTTTCACTACTAAAATGTCAATAGTTGCCTAATTATCATGGGCTGAGTCAGAAATGTCTCCTACAGCCTTGTGTTTTGAATACTTGTTTTCAGCAGAATGTGTGTTTGGGGAGGGCATTGGATCCTGAAGGAAGAGATGCCTTGCTGGTGGAAGGTGGTCATAAGGGTCGTCTTTTGAAAGTTACTCTCTCTGTTCTTTGCTTTACTGTCACATGAACAGCCTCCACCACAGACTTTGAGTGCTATGAACCGAGCTACATAGCCCAGTCTTCCCACCAGGTTAGACCAAAACCTCTAAAATCACATGCTACAATAAATCCACCCTACATTTTTTTCTGTCAAGTAATTCTGGTTAAGGTACCACTAAAGTAGTTAAAGCATTAATTGTTATTCTTTTTGATATAATCTCTTCCCCTTCTCCCTTTCTAGTCCTTTTCATCTCTTATCAGTGAGCAGATCGGACCATTTTTGTGTTGAACCTGCACAGGATTTAAAATGTTTTCTAATCCAGAAGATTCAGCCGGATGTGGTGGGGTGATTCTTGTCAACAATCCCAGAACTTGAAAGACAGTGTGGGAGCAGATGATCCCAGGCTTATTCCACGGAACTGATGATTGAATGCCTGACCTCTGTGGATCTCTTTATCTCTGACAGTTGGTGGATTCTTCATAAGCACACACACACACACACACACACACACACAAAGACACGTTAGTTTCTGAAACTGCTCAATTAAAAAAAGCTCATCTGTCAGGGTAATGAAGAGCTGTTTCCAAAACAGTTCTTCATAAAAGCAAAGTGATAAAAGACGTCCAGAGAGGGAAACCAAAAGTCAGAAACACATAAGCAGCTACAGATTGGACGCCTAATGATTTGATGTTTAGGCATGCTATGGAAATTACCTCTGCCAAAAGGAGCGTGATAGCCTTTTCTTGGGGGCGGGGAGTGCGTCTAATCTTCCTGCTGGCAGCAAAGAAAAGGGAGAAGTGCTACTTGTCTTAAACTCAGAAATGAGGATGAGATTACATGGACATCACTTTCTTCTTTCTCCAAATATGACAGGAAAAGAGCTACCCATTACTTGTTGGAGAGTAAAAGGTTTGGGCCAAAGCTTGGCAGGAACACACAGAGCTGAGGTTTCATTTCTTTGCTCTGAGTTACATATTGTGGCCATGTTAAAGTTTAGGCTTCGCATTCCTTTCTGGTGAAAAAGAGATTTAATGAATATGCTACATGTTCGATCTGCCGAATGCCTTGCATCTTCCACTGATTCCAGCTATCTTTTTTCTTTTCTTTTTTTTTTTAAAGCTATGTATAGATTATGTATGGATATCTTTTTGACTAAATGAATTCATGGAAAAGAGGAAGAATCGTTACTGTGGGACAAAAATATTTCCTCTCAAAAAAGAATGTACAAGCACACAAAAAAGATGTGGGATTTTTATGAATCATATCCTGTAATTTTTCACTTTTTTTCCAGCTACCTCCTTCTCAGAACAGAATCCAAGAAAACCAAAGAAAACTATTTGTACTGTGTGCAAAAAATTTTGCCAAATTGAATTACATAATTCATCTAGCAGATTTGATGAGTTCCTGAATGTAATTTGCAACTTTATATTTTGGGCACAAGGAAATAATGCACTTGTTACATATGAATAACATATTTGTTAAAATATAATACTTTATAATTACTTAAGAATGTTTCTATATACATGTTTAGTGCAGGCCCAATGCTTGACATTGCCACACACACTTCAGGATACCAGACTGAATATGCTTGTATGTAGAGTCAAATCAACAAATTGGCAGAAATTAAACATTTCCATAAAGTCATACTATTGGGATTAGTCAAGCATATTCATTAAATGTTTGACTTAAGTTGTGGGTAAAGAGTTGGACTCACATTGGAGAGTATAGAATTATTATAGCTTATCCATTTATTTCTAAAATTAGATGTTTTAAATTTGGGGGAAAGTCACATGAGCTTGATAATAGAAGAAAATGTTTTAGGAACTTCCTTCTTACACACATATAAAATAAACAACAGCAGATGGACAATGACAACTTGATAGGAGTTTTAAAAACCAGTCAAATATCTGCAGAAGCCAAGTGAGTGCCCAACAAAGACATATCTACATTTATGCAATAGAAAATATCCTAGTTTTTAAAATAAAATAATTTTTATTACTTCTTTAAGAATTTCAACAATTTGTTTTGATAATATCCATCCTATTCCCAAACTCACGCCAGATGCACCCGCAACTTCCTTCCAACCCAACTTCAGGGATTCTTTGTCTTTCTTCATTTTGAAAAAACACACCACGTCAAATTTGTGTTGCCCAACTCCTTCTGGTAGTAGGGCCTGGCCTGCGATGTGGTTGGCCCACCAGGGTCACATCATTAAAGAAAAAAAAAGCCTAGCTCTCTTTCATCTACAGCTATTCAATTGCAATGGTTCCTTTGCTAATGGTAGTTATTGGTGTTGGGATTTTGTCTTGCTTGAGTTTGCACAGGTCTTGTGTGTGCTGGCGCAGTTGCTCTGAGTTCGTGTGTGCATCTGCCTAATCATGCTCAGAAAATACTGTTTCCTTGCAGTTATCCATCACCTATGGGTCTTCCACTCCTTCTGGTCCATTTTTGGCAAGCATCCTTGAGACTTGGGAGAGTGTGTGATATAAGTATCACGTGTAGAGCTGAGCATTCTTCAGTTGCTTCTTATGTGCACGCTGACCAGTTGAGAGTCTGTTTGTTAATTGCCATCTACTGCAAACAGAAGCCTCTCTGATGAGGGTTGAGGGATGTACTGGTCTATGGGTATAACAATAAGTCATTAGGAGTTGTTTCAAATTGTGCTCATTTTTCAGAAGAGTAGTATTAATTTCTTTCCTCCCATCTATTGACTATCTATTCTCCCAAAAATCGTCCAGGAATAGGTTCCATCTCATGCACTGGGCCTTAGATTTTATCAGAAAGTGGTTGGTTCATCCCATGACACTCATGACACTCTGGCAAGGGGCTTCTCTTTTCATGCCAGTTATTATTGTAGCTCCCAGGGTTCACAGCTGGCCGAGATTTAACCATTGCTTTTCTCTTTCGGTTATGTGCATAGAATCCCCAGCACTGTGAACACAAATCAGCAAG
Source organism: Acomys minous (assembly GCF_964271855.1). Lineage (NCBI taxonomy): Eukaryota > Metazoa > Chordata > Mammalia > Rodentia > Muridae > Acomys > Acomys minous. The sequence continues at coordinate 78,754,069 of NC_140489.1, forward strand.
GAGGAAACTTCCTGATCAACACCAGCTTGATTTATCTATATCTATGATAAAAAAATATATATAATGTTTAGTTGTGGTTTTGTTTCCCCCACCATGGTAGGGTAACTCTTTTAAAACTATTTTTATACATGTATGTGTATATTTATATATTTATACTTTAAAATGCTTCCACTGCATTTGGTTCCCATATGGCTTTTTTCCCGCATTCCCATCTCTACCCTGTCTTCCTGTCCTTCACCTCATTTAGTACTTCCTGATCTATTATTCTCTTTCCTCTTTTTATATTGTTCTTTTCTATCCTCCTGTGAAAGGCCCACTCCTCTCCTATGGCCCCTCACTTGGTTTTAAACCATTATGAGTATTCCAAATGAAACACACACATCTAAAGAATCAGAGCTAACATCCATATTTGAAAGAATGCCATTTTGTCTTTCTGGGTCTGTGTTTCCTCCCTTAGGATGGTTGTTTCCAGTTCCCTTCATTTTTCTGTGAACTTCATAATTTCATTCTTCTTAACAACTAAATATTTCATTGTATAAATATACATGTTCATTTGATATTCATTGGCTGATGGATATAGAGACTTTTTCCATTTCCTGGTTATTGTAAGTAGAGCACCAATGAACATGAAAGAGCATCACTTTAGAAAAATATAAAGTCCTTTGGGTATATGCCCAAGAGTGGTATAACTGTAGTGTGTTGCAGATCTCTTTCCTGCTGTTAGAAGAAAGTGGTGATTTTGAGGGTATTTGTACCAGTTTACACTTTCACCAGTAGTGCATAGGAAAAGAGGCATCTTATTCAGTTCAGTTGCTGAAACAAAATGTCACCATCTGACCAACTTAAATGCCAGACATGTATTTATCAGAGCCATACAGCTAATAAGTTTAAGATAAAGGTGTCACCTCGGTCATGTTGCAGTGGGTAGCGGCTTCTTGAATTATAAATGGCTACAGTCCTGCTGTTTCTTAGTAGCAGAAACTTCTGATGTTTCCACTCTTCTTGTGAGACCATTAATCCATTATAGACTCTACTATAACTTTTACAAATCACTGAGATAAGGCTCTGACTTTCCATCATATCTCTCTCTCTCTCTCTCTCTCTTTCTCTCTCTCTCCCTTGCAGTCCTGATAAGGCTATTTAGCATTCATGTATTGCTATGTACAACCAATCAGCATAACATCAGCAATGTAATGGATCAATATGATATTTTACACTAACAGAAGAGAGTCAAAATCCCTACAGTCTAAACTGAGGTAAAGCTAGAGAGTTTTTGTACTACTGAGAGGTTTATTACTTGCCTTGTCTACTGAAATAAAAGTGGGAAGTCTTTATTGGCAGGCATGGAGAAAGAAGCATTACTACCTTAATAGTTGTATACCAAGTATTAAGAACTGCAGGAGTGTTTTAGTGGGTATAACTGGAGTCACTGCCTAACTGAGGTCAAAATAACCCACTGTCTGTCTCCAAATTCTGTTTGTATTTTTCACAGTAAACAATGTAAGTTGCATGAAGATGCAGTTGGAGTCACTACCTCTGCATCTTTCAGGTCTCAGTGTCCTTCTAAGAATACAGAGTAGGAATTGGTCACTGTCATCCTAGGATGATCTAGTGCCTGTATATATATATATATATATATATATATATATATATATATATATATATATATATATATATATATATAGTCTACTGGTCAGGAAAAAATGAGGATGTTGGGACAGCTCTGAGTATATTTATTTATAAATCACTGTGAGTAACATATAAGCTAAAACTCTGTTAGTCACCAAATCACCATATCTGCTATTCTGACAGGTAGAACACAGGGTTTGGGAGACTGCTTAAATTACTGGTGGCTGAAGGACTGTGTCTTGTTAAAACTGGAAAAACAATTAATAACCCTAAATGCAGAGAGTCCCACAAATTCATACAGCAACTGCAAAAATAACAAAAAAACCTGTTTTTGAAGTGGGCAAAGAGGTTCCACACACACTTCTTCAACTACAGTATTAAAAAGGCCACAAAACATATGCAAAGGAGTTCATCATCAGTGTCCACCACAGCAAGGCAATCCAACACCACAACAAAAATCACCTTGCATGTATTAGGGCAGCTATTGCTAAAAACAAAAAGCCCAGAAGAGAAAGTATTAAGCATTGTCAAGAAGTGGGGAGGGTTTGGAAGCCTTGTACGTTGATGGGAATGCAACCTTGGGTAGCCAGTGAAAAACACTATGCTGATATCATCCAATGATTCCACTTTTGGATATGGACCTAAAACCTTGAAAGCCCAGTCTCAAACAAATCATACCAAAAGAATGTAAATGTGAGAAAGGGACTTGTAGGAAGGGTATGCATGCCTGTGTAGGAAAGATGTCATGTGGCTACGGTAGGCATTTCATACATGTATGAAATGGTCAGCACACAAGTTCTATAAAGTTATTTCAAATCTTAAATAGTCATATACTAATGTTCGTAACATCTTATTCACAATAGCTAATGTGGGTACAACCAAAGTGTTCATAGGCAGAAGAATGAGCAAACAATGTGTGGCATAAAACATGTTATGTGGCTTCAATGAGAAATGGAAAATGTTTCATAAGGAATAAAATTATGGCATGTACTAGATATAAATGATTCCTAAAGATATTAAGACTAATTAAGTAAGCCAGTCAAAGAGCTGCACATGGTATAATTAAATGAGTAAATGATTTGCCTACTAGTCAGACCCAGAAAAGTGGTTGTCAGGAGCTATAAGAAGGAGAAGTTAATGTAGAACTCATAGAGAAGTTCAGTTGGAAGAGATGAAAAAACCTAGAGATGAGTGGTGATAGTGATTGTACAGCGACCTAAATATCTTTTATGCCATTGAGCAGTGTATGCATAATATTAAATCTATTAAAGTTTGTGTTACATGTATTTTTGCAACATTGCAATTGTGCATTTTACTGAAACTTCTCAAAAATGTTTGAAACTTGGAAACTCTTAAGGCAGGTGAAGAACTGTAGGTGTGTGACCTGGAAAAACTCAGCTGCCGCTAGCTTACTGACATCCATCCGTTCAAGATGTAACGCACCTTTTCCAAGTGCATCCAGCATTCTAAGACACTGAACTGAGAGTTCAGAAGGTGAAAACAAATGTATTTTATTTCTACTCCTCGTGGAATATAATTGTCTGTTGTACCATTATTCTACACAAAATATGTGTAAACATTATAAGGATCTTAAAAAATGTAGTTGGGCACATAAGTAAGACAACAGTCCTCAGTGAGGTGGCTGGCATACCTGGTAGGGCATCAGCAGGACCACCAAGATCTGGATTCGATGTTCAGTCTCTCACCACACTTTAAACACTTTCCCTTTGCCTCGTTATTTCGCTTGGTGTAGTTTCCCCATGAGAGTCTACTGGGAAAGTTAGATAAATTTACAGTCTTCTGTGCCAAAGCAGTTCCTAAACTGTAATCCCTGAGATGGCCAGATCTTTGCCCCAGTGTATCCTCAGCCATATAGAATACACGCATTGTCATAGGAACATTATTTGCACTGTAACAACACCGCAAATACCTTTAAGAAAACCCATACATCCTATGAAATGTACCTATCTGCAATAGTATATGAGCAAGAAGAATTTACAAGGTAAAAAGGTGTATGAACACAGGTAAAAGAAAGCCATGAGGAGGTTAAAAAAAACACTTCAGAAGCGAAGAAAAAGTATGTTTCTCCTTTACACAATACCAAAGAAAAAAAACTTTGAAAGGAAGGGCTACCTACTACCTGGGACACACGTATATCTTTCTCTCCTATTAGAATGTGGAATTTGTATCTTCCTACCTAACTTTACTGAAGTATGGAAAAACAATCATAGAAAAACAACCCTCATTTCCCTTTGTTCACATAGGATGAGAAAGTATGGACGATTGACCCATTTCCTTCAAAGCAGACTACCCTGGAAAGCAGCAGGCTGGTTTCTCAAGGTTCTCAGAAAACTGGGGAGCCTGTGCAGATGAAACTGGGTAGCTTTCCAGATGAGTCTGTGACAGAGTGAGGGCCATTGCGCCTTAGCTGGGGGTTTAACTACCAAAGGTTTTTTTCCCTTAGCATTTGCCACAGGGAGACTTTCCGCCCCTCGAAGGACTGCAGCCTGGAATGTTAACATGATAGTTGGGATTGCTGAGAGCCAAGTTACACTGAGGGGGAGTCTGGCCTGACTGCTGCTTTAAGAGCTAAATGCAAAAGGCACTAAAATATCACTAAGAGATGGTTCTAGAGAACTAGTTTCCACATGGGACTTCTTATATGTCTGGCCAAAGGTCAATTGGCCCTTTCTCTGAAACAGATAGCACCCCAGAGTGGCGATAAAGCACACTCATCAATTCCAGGAGCCTGGCATTACTACAAATGTTGTCACAGATGGTTGTACGTCTTACAATGTAAGTTCAGGTCTCAGTCACCTGGACTAACATCACTCTGGCTGCCTGGATATGACAGCTAGGCATATTACCAGAACAGGTGATATATACTTCTCTTTAAAAGTTGAAACTTTCTTTAAAAGCAGTTCTTCAAAGAAATTATTTAAGAAAAATCACAACAAAAATCCCAAAAGAAAATCTGAATAATACTCTGCTCTTATGAGAAGGTTTGGTGGTAAAGACTAGAAAAGATGGGGAAAAGGACATGTAAACACATCCATATCTCTGCTGAGGGTTAATGGCTGATGCTAAATTTGAAACATCATGTCCTGTACAAATAGTATATTCTTACATGTAAAAAGGATCTCATATAGAGTGTTGACTTACCCTAAATCTCCTTGGAGAATGCAATAAAATATTTAAGTAAACATGTTAAATGAAACAAGAAATATCAAGTAAATCAAATTTTTAATTATGCTTAAATTTTTTATTATTTTCAGTTTTATTGGTATGGATATTTTGCCTGTATGTGTGCCTGAGACCAGAAGAAGGTGCCAGGTCTCAGGGAAATAAAGTTACACGTGGGTGTGAGATGCCACATGAATTCTGGGAAGTAAGACTGGATCCTCTAGAAGAGTAGTTAGTCCTCTGAACCAATGAGCCGTATCTCCAGCCCATCAAATCTTTAAATATTTTATGTCATTTTGGGGTGATTATCAGTATCCAGTATAGGATTCCTACCATCCTAACTGATTTGTAGTATTAAGAATTGATTGTAAAACCCACCTATATTATATATATTTTATTAATGGAATATTAGTGATGACAAACTATCTGAAAATAATTATGACTAAGAATATTAAAGATCATTAATTAATCATTAATCAAATATTTTAAAATATTGTATTTTTGTTTGTTCAAAATTCTGTAAGTACAATTATTTTTTGTTTTTTTTTTTAAGATTTATTTATTTATTACTATGTATATAGTGCTCTGCTTGCATGTACTCCTGCAAGCCAGAAGAGGGCGCCATATCACATTACAGATGGTTGCGAGCCACCATGTGGTTGCTGGGAATTGAGCTCAGGACCTTTGGAAGAGCAGGCGGTGCTCTTAACCACTGAGCCATCTCTCCAGCCCCTGTAAGTACAATTATTATGTGGGGCTACTAGACAGTTATCCAACTGTCATTTCAAAACTAAATGACTTGCATAGCATCTAGAGCATAACTACTTTATGGTTAAGCTATGATAAGCCAATGCAAATAAAAAGTATATAAAACATTATGGGGAAGATAAAGAAAACCTATAGCTTATGAAGTCAGTAGGAATCATTTCTATGGTACTCTAGCTGCAAAAAAAGAATGACTAACATCGATAAGGAAAAAATCAGATTTTAGCATGATGGTGAAATGAGGAGGTAGGTAACATGATGCTGAGAGGGCATGGCTTGACAGAATTGGTTGGTTCCAGGGTTCTGTGTACAGAAAGCAGTAATTGCTCAATGCAGAAGAGATTTGAAGATGAACTTTTGAATTAAGTTATCCTAAATCCTATGATGATTTGCCCCAAAATTATTTGCAGAGGGTTTAGATGGGCTGAAATTGAAGAGGGATGATGTCACAGAGAGTAAAGCAGTAATAACTTCTCTTGATATAATAGAAACTAGTAAAATAGCATCAAAATACTGTGTGTGAACTGGAAACACTCACACAGGAAAGGCAAGGAGTTGGAAGGTTCTCAGATGGGGATAGTGGGTGTTATAGATGCCCAGAAGAGTATAATTTAAATAAAGATACATAGTTATGCTAAGCAATGAATGCAGTAACCCCATGCCACAATAGCTTCTTCATGTGTAAGAATTTAGTAAGATTCCAACAACCTGTCTTCTACCCTTGAGTGTTCTGGATCTTCATATGTTTTCTCTTTATATGCCCTTGGAAATTTTTTACAAAAAATTCAGCAGACTTCACATTTCAGTATAAAAGGAAGGCAATTATATATCTAGTACTGGTTTTAAGAATAAGATGTTTTACATAGTACCTTATTTATAACGAGTATTCACAACTTTTGCTACATAATGGCCTCCTATTTGTTTTAGGCTCTTATCCTCATAAGTGTATGTTAATGTGTAAAATTCCTGTAATAAGTTATGCTTAATTGGAAAGACTATTTTATTATGTTTCCCAAACATATTTTTGAAATGCTGGGCATTAAATATGAGGTTTCACTACTCTAGAAAGGTACTCTGTCACTGAGCTACAGTGCCAACACTATCATGTGCTTTTAAAAAGTCGGGAATAAGAAAAAGATAAAGAGCTTAGATGATGCTTAGATGACACACAATAAGTCACTCAGATCAAGTCACTACATGGCTCTCCAAATGTAACATAACTCCTTTGGCTCTTTAAATAATTGTTTTGGTTTTGCTTTTTATCTTACATCTGTGACCAGTTTCTGTGATTTGCTTTAATCATTGGGTAGACATTTTTGAACATGTTAACTTATGTTAACATAATGGCTGGCCTTTTTTTTAAAAAAAAAGTAAACTAAGGGGTCTGCTATAGTCCCTAAAGCTATCATGAAAAATGGAATCTGTCAGGGTTGGGAAAATAGCTCTGTGGGTAAGGGTGTTTGTTATCAAAGGAACGGAACACAAGTTCAAATCCTCAGTCCCCACATAAAATCTGGGTATAGCTACGGGTACTGAAAGAGAAGGGTTCTGTTTCAGTAGGAGATGCTGTCTCAAAAATAAGGTGGCAGTCAATACAGGAAGACGTTTGCACGTGGGCACACATACTCAAGTGCACATGTGTGCATGCACCAATTCTCCCAACACACACACAATCACAGAGAGAGAGAGAGAGAGAGAGAGAGAGAGAGAGAGAGAGAGAGAGAGAGAGAGAGAGAATCATTGTTTTTAAAGACAATGATTTAGGATTGTATTGATACAGATTTATTTGTAGGATTTCATTTTCAAATTTAATTTTGAAATTCAGTTGCTTTGACAAAGTATCTGAGAAGACTATTTGCCTCTAGTTTCCCCCAAATTTCCTGGATTAGTCCTAATTCCTATAAAGTCTCAAATGTTTTGGAAATGTGTGATGACTGGATATCAAGGTTCATAATTTTATGATAGATGAGCTGTGAGATCTTTGTAAATTTAGCTACTATGTTAACTGAGGACAGAATTTCTGAACAGGACATGCTACGGCTTCCCCTCACTACCTCCACTTTACGTACAACACATTTAATTCATTGGGCTTGATTTAGTCATCTATTCATCCCTGGACACAGATGAGTAACAACAATGGGAAGTCCTGATGGCAAACGTCTTAAAATGCCAGGTTCTGTGCTAAGCCCCTAAGGCTCTCACTCTGCATCACACATGGCATACATCCTTACAGTGCACTACCATCTTCCGACTCTAAAAATGAGAACACTGAGCTCTACTTTACATTCTTGAGTCCCTAGCTCAAAGATTCCAGGACTGAGAATCAAAGCCAAGGTCCTGAATGTTATACTTTAATTTATATCGTGGGATTAAGGCTCCCTCACAAACCTCATCAATGTTTGTCTGTCATCTATATTCCATCGTGTCTCTAAATTAAATAACTGGTGGAAGTGGAGGTTAAAGTATGTTTTCATCTAACCACTATGGTTCCTTATGTATTTCTATTGGCTAGTGTTAATAATTCAACAGGGATGAAGCATAACTGTGGAATTAGAAGCATCCTTTAACTGCCTGCGCAACATCCAACACCTTTCTTTGTTAATTGAGATTGTCCAGACATTGGCTGCAGCATCTCGACCTCAGAGAATTTGGTACTTGCAACAGGAGTTTGTCTGAGTGCTTTCCTGACTCATTTCCTCTGGCCATCTCTCATTTTATTGATCTGGAACTAGGCTTGTGGTAGATGATAGAAGAAAGTAAGACAGAGGGTAGATCTGCTACACTGGACTTCTAGAAGTGATTTTTTTTTCTCTAAGAGTGCAGCACAGGTCTCTGTAATTTTTCATTCTTCCTGCCTAGTGTATGGCATAATCCTTGCTGATATAACAGCCATGTAATGGGCAAGAAATGAGAACCATGAGAATCAAAGACATTATGGGAATCATGAGAGTGTCCAAAGGATGTGGATAGAACCAGTATCCCTGATGCAGATGGTGAACATCAACTCCAAGCAACCTAGCACTGGTGTTTATGTTACAAGATTGGTAGTGTCTGCCTATGAACCAGATAGTGGGGGAGGAGGTCCTCCTCGGTCATAGACCTAGGGGAGGGGGATAGGGTGAAAGCACGAGGGAGGGAGGAATGGGAGAATACAAGTGGTGGGATAACAGTTGAGTTGTAATCTGAATAAATTAATTAAAATTAAAAAAAAAAGATTGGCAGTGTCCGGCAGGTAACTGCTTAGGCTATAGCAATGCTGATATATTTATTACACCCTAAATCACAAACTCCTGGACCATATTCGCTGACCCTGCCCATGCCCAGCAGCAAACTTTACATCCTTCATCCTAAGTCATCAGCTAGACACAATGCTTTGGGGTATGGAGCAAAGAAAGGCCAAAACAATGACCTCTAAAAACTGGGCATATCATTTTAAGTCGTGAAACCTCCTGTAGATCTCAGGATAGTGGGTAGTTTTAAGATTTTGTGATACACTTTAGAGCAATAAATATCTAGAATTTGAGTCTGCAGTCATGCTGACAGCAAAGACGCTGGGTAATCAGAGGGAGAGTTTTCACCCATGGAATTCTGTTAACAGGAGGCACCTGTGCAGCGTCTGACCTGCTGCCAATATTAGGGGTATGGGAGAATGTATGAAGAATTCGCTTCTTTATCCCAAACTAGTCCAAGTGGCTTTCAAGGAGTGACACAGTAAGTATGAATCCCTTTACACATACGGATTGGATTGACTTTATTCATCTGAAAGATTTCCCCACCATGACTGTAATAGGCCAAGGACATAACAGTGGGGGTACATCTCTGTATTTCGAAAATCTAAGAAGGCAAAACTATTCTGAGAGGTATGTTTAGGTTTCCTGAAAAACTTCTGGCATTTCATTGGATTTCAAAGGACCTGGAAGTTAAGAGCTAGGTATATTCGTATGCATTTGTCTTCTTAAAGATCATCTTGTTGCCTTTTGACTTTTATGTAAAACTCTTCACCAATATAAACAAATTCTACAAGAAAAATGTTGATTTGAATGCTGAAAAAAAAAACCCAAATCTGATGTTAGAGAAGACATGAATGTGTCTTCTCTCAAGCACAGCTGGTACTGTGAGTTCAGTGTGTTTTCTTTCTCATTTGTAGCTAGAGAAATGTTAGTCATTTAAGTGTGTGTAATGTGGTGTTCTAGGATACCCAAAATTACAGTATAAAAGACTGTAATCAGTACTTGCACAAAGGAGCATAGGAGAGACAAATGGGGAACACTTAAAGACACACTGCAAAGAGAAGCCATTTCTACTAGCCTGAAAGCCATTTTAACGACATCCAGTCAAGAAATAGCAATGCCAGCAGATTGTTCTTATTCCTTTCATGCTTTTAAAAGTATGTATGGATTTTTACCAGCCTTTGCTGTTTTGATTTTCTTGGGCATATCTACATGTCATTGAAAAGCTAAATAACTGTTGGAGATACTGAGGGTCAGATGTCTGTTAGGTGTATAGCCTAGAAAAATTGAAACTGAGCACTGTTGGTAGTAATTAAATAATTTTAGATGGATTGTTGATATGCAATTTTCAGCTATGTATACACACACACACACACACACACACACACACACACACACACACACTTCTTTAAGTAGCCCCTACATGAAATTATCTACAGTGAGCATTAGGTCTATTCCTATCTTTACTTCTGAAAACACTAGCAATGAAATAATGAAACAATTAAATTTGATTTTATTTCAAACTTTATAGACTCTACATGGCTAGAATAGTCAAACCAAAGTCCTTACAGGTGTTGAAAGACATCTGCTTTAAAGGAGTTATAAATAGCACATAAAATGCAGCTGTTAAAGGTTAGCTTGATCATACTGCATGCTATCATGAACTAAGTGCATAATTCTACCTGTTCGATGTTCATTTAAACATACATTACATTGTCTCTCTAACTTTGGGTGAAATTTTTAAATTTTTATTAATAATATTTTCTTTATGTAACAATCTCAATACTTCTCAACTACTTTTTATATTAGTGACTATATAAGTAGTGACTATTTTTCACTAGACCTGGTGGCACTCAGAGGAAGGATAGCAGGCTACCAAGAAGAGATTTGATACCCTATGAGCATATAAAGGGGGAAGAAGTCCCCCTCAGTCACAGCCATAGGGGAGGGGAGTAAGGGGAGAATGGGAGGGAGGAATGGGAGGATACAAGGGAGGGGATAACCATTGAGATGTAATATGAATAAATTAATAAAAAATTTTAAAAATAAAATCTAAGAGAAAAAAAGATAATTTTGCCAGATTTCTAAATTTGAAAACATTATCTTTATTTTGTCACTCACCACAGTATTTGTCAACTCAAGTAAATTAGTTATTGGTGTAAAAATACTGTTACTTGTTATTTACTTTACTTTGCACTTATCTCATAGTAATACATATGTATATAACACATTAATATTATAGATATTTAATATCTATATTTTTTTACCCTTATTGGATATTTAGCATGTACTAGATAGACTCTTGGGCTGAGTAAAGCCTTTGTCCTAGTAAACCTTATCTTCTTCTTTTTTTAAATAACAAATTTTGATATTAAAAATCCAACCTCATATAATTTTACAAAGTTTTACACACAGTAGAAAGGTAAAACTTTCACAATATAAAACTCTAGTATCAACCTTGAGCTGCTACTCAAATCATAAGCTCTGATGTCTCTGGATAGATTCAGATAATGACATACATCTATTCTGTGATTCTTTTATGCTTGCATAAGTCAGGGCTCAACCAGAAAAGCAGAACAGGAGCAATTGGGAATCCGAAATACAACCTAACTCTTAGGAGTATGGGCCAAATATTATGTATTTTACTGATATTGGCCTTGATTGCATGGGTGTCCTGTAGAAGGCAGGGCTATCTTCCTGAAGCTGCTAATATGGTTCCTGAGATGGAACAGGAAAGCCTTATCAACTGTCTCTTGCCCAGAAATATGAGCATTGTGTAAATGACAGTATATACTAACTCAGTTTATGGAAATTGTATCTCTACTTTCTTTTATTAAGTTCTGTACTAATGTTCAAGAGTATTATGGGAAATGTAGTTGAATCTAGTCAAATGACAACTTTACAAAGCCACCACATAGGATTTGTTGTAGTTCATGCGAAATGCTGAATTGATAAAATTGGGATATGTAAACCTTATCTTCTATATGCAGAGTTGGCCAATAAATAGCAACGGTAGCAAATCAACACATCGCCACGTGTACTTTAATAGAGCTTGCTAAGGAAAGAAAAGATGGGGTAGAAGAAAGAGCATCAGGAACGAAGGAGGCAGATGCAGACACTGCAGTTCCAAATGAACAAGTGAGGAAGATCTTACATTGTGATATAAATACTCCCACCATAGTCATTCCCAAGTTGCCAAATGATCACACAATGGCTTGAAAGTTTGCTCAATAGTTAATATTTCTCCCACATTGGTAAAAGCAGATTCTGACAAAAAAAATTGACCAAAGACTTGAAGAAGATTAAGGTATTAGCCAAGCAATTTCTTGGGAAAGAGTTATCTAATCGCTACAAAGATATATGTGTTGTATGAAGAACAGCAGGCAGGTTAATCAGCTGGAGCCAGAGAGAGGTGATGATGGAGAAGGGTCCGGAGAAAAAAAACCTTCCATAACTGTACAAAGAGTTCAATTGCACCCAGATGAAGGAATCCACCTCGGAGTGTTCAGTTATAAGAGACACATTCTCTGAAGCTGTGTTTTGTATTGTATTGTATTGTATTTGTGTTGTAACTGCATTCTCTGTAACACACTTTCAAAGGGTCCTCTGAGGTAATTAGTTGGGAACAGATTTTATGAGAAAAACATTAGAACCTGGGAGATCAGTTTGACAATAAATCTCCTGCCCCAGGTGATGTTTGCTTAGGTCAGGATGGCTGTAAAGAAGAGGTTCTATGTAAATTGTGAGATTAGGACCATGTGATTTTCCTCTTAGATTGGACATACAGTGGATGAGAAAGACAGCACTCAATCCTGGTGTCCAAATACTGATGCTAATGAATAGGAATTGAGAAAGAATATGAGGTAGTCACCTTTTAACTAGATGGAAAAGATGTAAATTCTTCAGTCAGCCCTGAAAATGGCTGGGAGATATATTGGTGTACAGCAACCCAAAGACAGCTGGAATTCTGAATCTGGACTTTAAGAGGAAGACTTCAATCAAGTCCATATGACTTTTTTTTAAAGTCCATACAACTTAAGAGTTGAAAAATATGTTTGCAATAGAGTCACACAGCTGGGTAAAAACACCAAAGGAGAAAGTATAGCCAGGTAAGAAACAACAGCTAGTCAAGAAGTTCATCAACACTAGTAGACTGAAGAGGAAAGCAAAGAGAAAACTGAAGAAGAAGGAAGCAGGAGAAAAGCTATGGTGAGAAGCGGTTTCAGTAGACATAAGAAGAAAACATACTGGACACAGATGCCGTTGTTGTTGTTGTTGTTGCTGCTGCTGCTGCTGCTGCTGCTTTTGAGACAAAGTTTCTCTGTGCAGCCTTGACTGTCATAGACTTACTGTGTAGACCAGGCTGGTCCTGAACTCATGGAGATCCACCTGCCTCCACCTCCCAAGTGCTGGGGTTAAAGGCATGCACCAACCTGAGTACAGATATAGCACCACTTGATACTGAACTGTAGTTCTTTTTTTTTTAAATCAAGTTTGAGTTTTTACATGTCCTAAACAAGAAGAGTCTAGGAATGATAATTAATATCCTAATGATGAATGTTAAAATTTGATCGGCAGTGATACACCTACTGCTACAGTGATTGTTTTAAAATCATATCTGTCTTAAATATATTAATTTGCTCTTCATTAGAAGCTCAAATGAGGTGATTTTTATTAGAGATTCCATTATCAATCAGAATTTAAGTTTCAGACATTTTAAAGACAACTTTAATTATGCTCATAAAGTGTTATACACATTAACTCAGCGCTTCTTCTGCTCCTCACATAGTATTCTATTTTTATTTTAAAAACATTTTTATACAATATATTCTAATCATACTTTTCCCCTCTCCCACCACCTCTCAGATCCTCCCACCTCCAGATCCATCCAGCTCAATGTGCTCTCTCTCCCTCTCTCTCTGTCTCTCTCTGTTTCTCTCTCTGTCTCTCTCTCTCTCTGTCTCGTCTGTCTGTCTGTCTGTCTGTCTGTCTCTCTCTCTCTCCCTCTCTCTCTAAAAAAACAGGCAAACACACAAAACACACATACAGATACAAAGACACACACACACTTAAACACTAAATCAGAAATCATAATATACAAGCAGAAGACCAGTAAGACAACAAATCTCCAAACAAAGCAAAATGAAGCAAAACGTCAACAAAACTACCACTGAGTTAGGTTTGCGTTGGCCATCTTTTGCTGGGCATGGATCAAACCCTTAAGTGTGCTTAATATACCCCTTGAGACAGAGAACACCAAATTTTCCTTTGTAAGCACTTGTTAATTGGAGATTGCTTCTTGGTTAGGGCTGGAACCGGGTGTCCACTTCACTGTCTCATCACTGAGGAGCCATCTTGTTTGAACCTAGAAAGTGCTACAAGGGCTGCTACAATCCCCATGACTTCATATTGCATTGTTCCTGCTGTGCTGGAGTTTTTGGAAGCACTTTCCTTGTAGTCATCCGTGCTCTCTGGCTCTTACAATCTTTCAGCCTCCTCTTCCACATAGTTCCCTGGGCCCTGATGGGAAAAGTTTGATGAAAACATCCCATTTAGGACTGAGTATTCCAAGATCTTTTTCTGCACATTGTCCAGTTGTGGGTCTCTGTTTTACTTACCATCTACTGTAAGAGGACGCTTATCTGGTGACAGCTGAGTGAGACACTGACGAATGGGTATAGCAGAATGTCATTAGGATGTTTATTTATTCCTTTAGCAGAACAATAGTATTTTCCCCCTAAGTCCATAGCCTATCCAACCCCGGGTTCTTAGCCACTCCAGCAGTGTCCGCATGCATACCATCTCATGCAGAGAGCCTTGAATCCAATCAGAGGGTTGTTGGTTATACCCATGACATTCATACCACTATTGCGTATCTATAGGCAGGCCACCATTGTAAAACCCAGGGTTTGTAGCTCAGTTGATGATTACCTTTTCCCTCTGGGAGTGTACAGAGTGCCTTCTAATATCATGAACACTAGGCAGTACAAATGAAGGCTATAGTTAGGCCCCAACCAGCTCCACTTCTCCATGATCTGTAAAATAGCTAAGTGCTGCCTTCAGCAATAGAACTTGCCATCAGTTTGTGGAGATTAACTAATAGCTGAGGCAATAGCTTGAGATATTTGAGGGTTTTCGTGGTGCTTCTTTGTCCAATGACTCAACTAGGTGTAACTCATTTCTAGCACTGGAGGTCCCACTCGGTGTTGAATGATTTCTAATCAGGGCAGTATGTCTCCTTATATTTGGTGACTCCATTTAGATTTCCTTCATGTATGTAGATATTTTTAAGAAGCTTCTACAGTAGTAGGTTTCCATATTGACCTGCAAGAGGCCCTTAGTGTTAGTTGTCCCTCCCCCTATTCCCTTCATCCACCTCTCTTCCACCTGCATCCCCATTTAATCCTCCCTCTCCAGTCCCTTCCCATCTTTCCAAAACTATATATACTTTATCATGAGAAATCCACCCCATAGTCCCTTACTTAATACAGAACCTCTCCATAATCCTGACTTATAATACACCTTTAGCACTTTGCAGTCTGCTTTTATTTGGACATTTTACTCTTGTAAGTTTCTTCTGTTAAATCTAGATCCTAAACTAACTTTAAGATAATGGAGACTGAAGTGATGCATATGCTCAGTGGCTAAGAGTGCTTTCTAACTGTGGTGCTTTGGTCAAAAATGGCCCCAGAGGCTTATAGATTTGAATTCTTGGTCACCAGGATGTGGCACTATTAGATGTTGCCTTATTGGATGGAGTAAGTGTGGTCTTGTTGGAGGAAGTATGTCACTAGGGGTACGCTTTATGGTTTCAAAAAATCAAGCCAGGAGCAAGGTCTCCCCTTCCACTTCTCCCTTTCTTTTTGCTTGCAGACCCAAATGCAGAACTTATGACTCCTTCTTCAGCACCACGTCAGCCTGCTACCACCCTGCTTCCCACCATGACAATAATGGACGATATCTATGAACTGTGAGCAAACCCCATTTAAACGCCTTTTTTTATTAAAAAAAAAAATGTCATAGTTATGGTGTCTCTTCATGGCAATGGAACATTGACTAAGACACTGCTCTTCCAGAAGACCCAAATTCCATGCCCAGCACTGAAATTGGGTGGTTCATATCTTTTTCTAACTCCACTTTCAAGGAATCCTATACCCTTTCTTGGCCATGGGTTGGCCAAGTATCTGAGTAACCCACATCCCAGTTAAGTTGACATACCAAATTAATCAAGACATCCAACTATTTATGTGATCTGGTTTTCTGTTCTCACATATTAACATAATGGCTGATAACTCTTTTTAAAATTGCATCAATATTTTTAATCTTTGATGACTCCGTGCATGTTCATGATGCAATTTGGTCACTTTTACACACACCATCCCTCTCTCATTTCCTTCTCTATGAAACCTTTCTTCCTAACAAGTCTACCCTTGGCCTAAAATTTTCTCTGCATGTGTGATCTGCCAAATTTAATTATGACTGATTGAATGAACATCAATGGGAATTATCTGGTAGAACATGGAAAAATTATCAGTAGATATTCCACTGAAAAGAATGGTACTCCTTCTCTCACCTTCAATATCCATTAACTTCACATAGTCCCTCACCAAAGGGCAAGGCATCAGGATCACCGTTCCCTGCATGATGAAGTGGTGAAGAGTCTAGTTTTCTGCAGGTCTTGAATAGGTAACCATGGCTAAAGTGAGCTTGTAGACACAACGGTTGTGTGATCTCAAGAAGATACTCATATCATTTCTCCCCAGCTCTTACATCAGTTCCTCCCTCTCTGTTGCAATATTCTCTGAATCCCAGAAAGTTGATAAAGATGTCTTGCCTAAAGCTAGTTAGTCCACAGTCACCTATTCTTGGTGTTTTGACAAGTACTGAGTCTTTAAATTAACCAGCTGCAAAAAGTAACATCTCTGTTCAAATGCATTCTGCATTCTGCTATGGTAACTGATTTAATGTAACATTTTACCTCATCGATTACTTTTGTGTACTTTTTTTTATTATTTTGCCAAGTGGATTTGCCTGTAATTCATTCTTCATATATTCTTATTTAGACTGTCTAAATGCATTTTTGAGTTCCTTAATATGTTAGAAGAGAGGCTGGGGAGATGGCTCAGCAGTTAGGACCACGTTAGACTGTGTACATGCATTCTTGAGTCCTTACGATGGTAGGAGAGAGGCTGGAGAGATGGCTCAGCAGTTAGGACCATATGTTGCCTTCATTGAGTGCCCAGGATTGGTTCCCAGAACTCATACTGTGTTGTCATCTTCTGGTCAATGAGATCACTGTGTTCATCTGCACAACACCCCCCCCCCAAGCACACATCCATTACACACATAACTTAAATACATAAATGAAAACTTTTTTAAAATGTAAGAAAGTGTTTTCTGTTTATTTATACTCTGGAATAATGTATACAAAATTGTTTAGATATTGCATTGTTTCTTAAGTGTTCACAGGAACTTACTTGTGAAACACATCTGGATTTGGTGTGTCCTACGTGGGAGAAAATTAACTATGAGCTCATTTTCTTTCTCTCTTTCCTTCTTTCTTTCCTTCTTTCTTTCCTTTTTTCCTCCTCCTCCTCCTCTTCCTCCTCCTCCTCCTTCTCTTCCTCCTCCTCCTCCTCCTTCTTCTTCTTTTCTTTTCTTTTTTCCTGGCTTTTCAAGACAGGGTTTCTCTATGTAGTCCTGACTATCCTGAACTCTTTTTGTAGATCAAGCTAACCTCAAACTCACAGAGATCCAGCTGCCTCTGTCTCCCGAATGCTCTAATGAAAGTTGTGTGCTACTGTGCCTGGCCTAACTCAGTTTCTTTACATATTTGTTAAGATTATAGGTATGTATTAAATTATTTATACTTTTCTAGGGCTTTCTCTAATACTACTAATTTTTCAAATTTAACAATATTTCTTCATAATATTGTCATATTATCATTGTTTATATATCATTATTTATTATATCATTATTTATGATAATCTTTATCTATGCCTTGTCTCATTTTCTTATTAATCTCTCTAAATGTTTATTAATTATTAGCCATTTAATAATTTTAAATTTATTTATTTATATTTCTGAATCTTCACTTACGTTTCTTTCTTTCTTTCTTTTCTTTTTCTTTCTTTCTTTTTTCCCCCCCTCTCTGTGTAGCCTTGGCTGTACTGGTCTCACTTTGTAGACCAGACTGGCTTCGAAATCACAGAGATCTGCCTGCCTCTGCCTCCCTAAATGCTGGGATTACAAAAGTGTGCCACCATGCCCGGCCACTTACAATTCTATAAAGAGTCAGATGGCAAATATTCCATGCAGACATGTGGTCTCTAAAAACTGACATTATAGCATAAAATTAGCTCTATGTAAAACTTCTTACTAATAAAAATTTACTTATAAAAATTAGACAACTTTTTAAAATATATATAAACCACAGGCAGTACCATGCTGATACCTTCTACCTCATCTATTTCTGCTCTTATGTTCAATTTACGTGTGTTTTCTTTGAACATGTCCTGTGATTACCCAGGACTGCTTACCTTCTACACAATTTATTGTTTGGTTATATCCTTTTTAAATTAATTACAAAAATATTATATAAAGTACAGTTCACTACTAGAATCTCACAAGTTTTTATATATAAAGTTTCACTATCCTTATTTATAAATATTTTCTCATTTTCTATATATTATCTTTAATGCCTGGATTATTAAAAATTTGTCTCATTTCAAAATGTAAAATATTTTGCATTTGTTTCTAAATTAAATTTTTACTCAAGACAGGGTTTCTCTGTGGCCTTGGCTTCCTGGACTTGCTTTTTAGACCACGCTGGCCTTGAACTCACAGAGATCTACCTACCTGTGCCTGCCTGAGTGCTGGGAATACAGGCATGCACCACCATACTTGGCTACTCTAAATTAATTTCATTATGATACAATAATTGTTTTTTAACATTATTTTCAATATATTCCCAGGTGAATATGAAAAATATATTGCTTTTATTATACAAAGTTTTATAAATTGCTAGTATACTAAATGTATTTTTGTATTGTTCATACCTCCTTTTTTATCATTTACTAAAATATGTGAATTATAATTTCCCAATATAGTGGTGCATTTGTATAGTTTTTGGGTACTTTTGTATACCGTATAAATGTATAGTGAATAATGTGTGTGTTTTCTGTCTGTCTTAAAAGGTCTAGTTTTATGTCCATTTGACACAAGCTAGATTCATTCGAGAAGAGAGGATCTCAGTTGAGGCTACCCCCACCAGACCGTTCTGTGGGTGAGCATCTCGTGCATTTTCTTAATTGATCATCCATATGGGGGAGCCTTGCTCATTGTGAGTGGTGCCACCCCCTGGTGTTCCTGGGTTCTATAACAAGTCAGGCTGAGCAAGCCATAGGGGCAAGCCATTAAAAGCATTCCGACATGGCCTCCAGCTCCTGCCTCCTGCCCTGCTTGAGTTTCCGCACTGACTTCCCTGGTCAATGGACTATATAAGTAAAATAAACTCTCTCTTCATTTAGCTGCTTTTGGTCATAGTATTTTGCCAGAGCAATATAGAGTCTAAGAGTCTTCAATCTACTTTAGAAATTTAAGTATATTTTGATAAAATTTTTATTTTTATTATCCTACGTTTGGCTTCTTTTCATTTAATTTTAAAAATTGTTTCCTTTAACTGAAGTTTGTATCTTTCTAGTCTACTTTGCAGTTGTATGAGGGCCAGAGGCATGGCTCCGCTGTGGCAGGATACTTGCTTAGTTTGTGCAAGGCCCAGGATGTATTAGTAGCTTCGTTCCACGTTCTTCAGAACGCTAAGCAGAAAGTTGGATAGCTTTAACCTTTAAATATAGTCAAGCCCCTCTCTTTGTAAAGTGAGTAAGAGCTGATCGTGGTGATCGACACCTGTAATCCCAGCAGTCAAGCACATAAGGCAGAAGAACTAGGAGTTCAAATCCATTCATACCTACAAAGCATGTTCAAGACTAGCCTGGACTATATGAGACACGAGAAAAAAATCATAAAATAATTTTAGAGTAATTTAATCCAGTTTAATGCATTTTATATACAAGTCATGTAAAGTGAAATTCTGATAATGATGCTGTGCAGCCAAAACTTTCGGCCATGGAGTGTATGATCTGTCAGATGTGTTAAAGGACAATGACTAGCCTCTCAAGCTACTCAGCGGTCTATCTAACAGGAAACCATTAAATACTAAGGAATAAACCATCAGTGTGAAGGAGCAGTAGAGGGACTTGGTGAGTCAGCACATCTGTATTATGCTTGTTGCAGATTAGGTTCTATAGAAGCAGAAGCTAAGGATTTTAAGGATTAAGAGCTGAACAAAGGACTAGGAAGAGGCAGCAAGAGTCAGGAGGATGCCTGAACACAGGAACTGCAAAACCCACAGTGGGATCACAGAATTCTGTAACTGGACCTGAAATGGATCTTTTCTAATCCCAACTGTGCCAGCAACTAGATGCCATATGCTCAACAAAGTGTGAAGTCAGGGCAAGCGGCTGCGTGTAACTAGCATAAACTCAGAAGGGGCTGAGCTGTGGAGGCTGCCTACTGAGAAGCAAAGAGCATGAGCTCCCATAAGAAGGTCTAAGCAGCATGTATCTATTTCTCTTAAATAGGCTACATGTACAGTGCCATTGCATAGTCTTTTTTTTTTTTTTTACCACAATTCCAAGACAGAAGGTAGAAACGGGTTTCAGTTACTATATCACGTCTCTGAAGTTTCTGTTTAAGTACTGTGGAGGGTTGCTTTTCATCTGAGTCAGAGAATAACAAGCCAGTTATCTAGGAGACAGGACTTTATATCTCACAAGCCAGGAAGTACAGTTCTTTCTCAAATATGCCTATGTGTATATATCTTGACAAAGATGCTATGTGCCAGTATATAACCCTTATTATGTAAATTTAATGAAAAAGAAGAAATTCATGTCTTTAAATACATTTGCTAGATTAGGAGAAACAGAGAAAATATTTAATGATGAATTCCATAGCAACAAAGAACATCGGTGATTTTTAAAAGTCATTCATCTGTAGTGTGAGGCATTTTGTGCTTTGACAAAAATGATGCGGCCACGGAAAAAGATTTTGGACACCTTTTGGCTGTGGTTACTACTGTCAGCAGGCAGGAGAAGTCTGGAATTACATACAAAATAATTTATAGATTGCAAATGTCTACACTGAAGTTTTGGATGCAACTAAGAGAAGAGCCAGTGCTTACCCTGATACCACTTCAACGGTTGTGTTTGCAATTATTTGGGAAGAAGCCACAGAGAGCAAACACATCTCACTCACCCAGATCTGTGATACCACATTTATTTGGCTAAATGAATTGAACATTTTACAAGACTACAATGCATGAGAAAGGCTTTACAAGATGCATCTTCACAATTTTCAAATCCTAGAAATGATCAAGTTTCTTTAGGGAAAGCACACAATAGGGTAATAACTGAGAATTATCTATCCTGAACACTAAAATAATATATCTGTTTGACCCGATTTATTTTACAAATAAAGACACCAAAAACTTGAGTGACAAAATGAGTTGTCTACAGAGGCAAAGCTAACAGCAGGATCTTGGCTTCTTGGGTTTTGAGTTTGAACTTCTTGTGAAAATAATACATCTATGACATATATATATATATATATGTGTGTGTGTGTGTGTGTGTGTGTGTGTGTGTGTGTTAAATATTACTGTAGACCAGCCAAGAGGTGCTTATTTGAGTTCACTGGGTATGTCAAAGCTACATATTCCAAAACAAAGTGCCTGTTCCAAACAATGTATTTTAAAGAGAACTATCAAAGATCTGCATGTGTACCCTAAATCCTATCTCATTAAGTTTATCTGTGGCTATTCTTGTTTTTCCTATGTAGTACAGGTCACTTGTTGTCCCTAAATTTATTACTTTCTTTGTTTATGACGTGCATGATACTGTTTATTCAGTATTATCCTGTTAATCTACTTGTGTGCTCATGGTCACAGCCAATAATCCAGGGAAACTGTTGATTGTCTACATGAAACAAGGAACGATGATTTGGATTACTCAAAATGGTGACTAATCCAAAAACCATTTAACTTTTTAGTTCACTTTCTGCTAACACTAAACATGGACATCATTATGTTTAAAACACTCTCTTCAAACAAATGAACTCACTCTCTAATTGGCTACTTTTCCCTTGGTCTTGTTTAATTATCCACACCCAACTGCACATCTTCCCTTCACTATATTTCATAATAGTTTCATCTTCCAAGAGAAGACTTTATTTTAGAAGCATGGAAAACCTGATACATGATGAAATATATAGCAAATACTGACTTCATTTATGCCTGTCTTCCCTTCCCTCCCCTTCTCTTCCTTTCCCTTCCCTTCTCTTCCCTTCCCTTCCCTTCCCTTCCCTTCCCTTCCCTTCCTTTCCCTTCCCTTCCCTTCCTTTCATTTCCCTGTCCTTTCTTTTCTTTTCCTTTTTTTTTTTGTTTGCTTGTTTTCTGAGACACATTTTCACAGTGTAGCTCTGGCTAGCTGGGAACTCACTGTGTAGGTTAGACTGGCTTAAAACTTACAGAGATCCATCTTCCTCTGCCTCCCAAGTGCTGGGATTGAAGGTGTGCACTGTCACCCCAATGCTTGAATGCTTTCAAATTGGGTTCATCTATCCAATTCTCTAAGGAGACATGATGAGAACAAACTACACACAAAACTCTGATCTTCTGAGGACACATGGTACTTTTCAATTGGAGAGTCAAATGTGCAAAACTACAAATTGAAAAGATAAATACACTAGCAATAGGTACAATTCCCACTGACTGCATTCATGATTTGCCTGTCAAGGTGGCCTCCAAATGGGCTGGCTGAGCCTAGTCCCCTACTGGCAGGCCTCACAGCTAACATTGTTAATCACTAAGCTGCATAAAAGGTGTCAGATATAAATTGAAAAGTCCATAGAGTTCCACTGGGGATATTTGCACAAAGTTAATAATCTGAGGAAACAAGAACTGTGATTTGTATTCCATGGACCATACTGTTCTATCATCTTCTCCTACAAACACATGTTGGCTCAAGTAACTTGTATCTTAGTAACCCTAATGTGATTACATGCTGCAGGTTAGTGGTGAGCACCATGATTATTTCCACTATTCAATCACAGTAATACAGGCTACTAATGGGTATTTACACCTGTGAGTGAATGCTTCCTGGTGGACACTTGCATGGGATCATACTGGATACTCAATCATCAGGACATAAGTTAACAGCTCACCCATCAGCCAGAGTGTGATGTGCATGCACTCCAGGGTAAGCCAAGAGTTCTTTCCTGATACATCCGGCCATTCTGGGCAAAATAATAGCAAAGCACTGACGACTTCAAGGACTTTTCAGTTTACATCTGATACTCTTTATGTGACTTAGTGATTAACATCTTTTGGATTTCTAGTCTTGCATGTTTGAAAAGTACCATGTGTCCTCAGAAGATCTGTAACATTCAGCATCATTCCTGTTCATAATAAGTTGTGTTTCATATGTAAATAATAAGGCCTCAGAAGCTGCAATGACTCAAAAGGAAATGGAACCTACCTCCTGACACTGGCGTGATAGCCCATGCTCTTTATGCTTCCTTCTTTTTAAATAATATTCAAAGCCAATACTATAAGACTTCAATATGTTTTAAACACTTTCTTTTATTTTTTATGGGTGTTTTCATCAGTTCAAACATTGACTTTTATTTAAAATAATTTTTTGCCACGACAGTTTGGAAAAACTCTTCCCACACGCAGGAAATCCGTGCCACAACGTGAAAACTAGGCAGAAACTGTTCTCCATACGGACCCTCAACTAGGATTTTTAAAGGGTGGAGTGGAAACAAAGCAAAGTCAAGAACTGACAGCTGGCAATGCAATAGCTTTTAAGTAGTATCCGCCCAACAAAATGTTTCATGAAAAATTTTAAACAATAAATTCTGTCATCTTGAAAAGATAATCCCAAAGAGTTTCCTGTCTCCTTTGCATTGGAGGACTCTGTGTTCTCTATGCGGGAGGGAAAAGCAAAACAGGAAATTTGTTTTTAATTTTTAGCACATCTAAATACAAAAGGACTTTTAAAAATAACATGAAAATGTATTGGAATTGTTCAACCAATCAGGCATTTAATATGTTCATGAAATTTATATTTTAACAACACAAAGGAATTTATATTTTAACAACTCTAAATTTAAGTCTATAATGATGCCATATTTCACATTACTATAAAAATTGCCACAAAATAACTTATTGGAATATAAAGTATTGCACCAGATACTATCAAACACAAACAATTTTATTTATAGTTTTATCAAAATATAAATCCATTGTCATAATTTGCAATAATAAATATTTTCCATTCTATCTATACATCATGATAATGTTTTTTAAAATTATTGCTTTTTAATCAAGTTTGTTGAGATAACTTAAGCTGGTGTGACAAAAATGTACCTTTTTCAAGTGTTAGACTCCACATTCTGATAAATGTACTCAACCATTTGATCAACAGTATAATCAGGGCATAGAATATTTCTATCAAACAAACAAACAAACCAAAACTATTCACGTTCTACTGAAGTCCGTTACTCCTTCCCAAAGGTCTAGCAACACCACTGATGGTGTTTGGGTTCTTTTATTGTTTACTTTTGTTTGTCATTAAGTTAGCTTTGCCCATTCTAGCATTTGATGAATGGGCATCAGTTTTTTGTTTGTTTGTTTTTGTTTGTTTGTTTGTTTGTAAAAACTTGGTGTCTTAGAGTTACTACTGTGTACTACCATTGCTAACTATAGATTACTGCAGCTTTCAGCTCTCATCAGAGAAGCTTCTGAGGTGGCATAGACACTCACAACTGGTCAAAGGATAGAGAATAAGTAAAGGTATACTGTGAAGTCCTAAATATCCCAACTGCATCACATGCCTTTACACCCCATTTCCTCAAGCGGACTCCTCAGACTGGGCTGCTCAGAAGCCCTGCCTCCTGGACACAGCATGGCCATCGAACTTCGGAACTCAAAGTAGGCTATCGTCTGAACAAGACCTTCACAAAAATCAAACCAGCCAAACTCCAGGTAGATGGAGAAGGGTCATGAGACCCCATCCTTAGCTGAGGTGCTACTGCTGGATTCTGAAGAGAGAGTCAGCTTTCTTTGGGAAAATGGCCCCTGGTAGGTTACCCGTGCTCCAGTGAATGACCCTACACCCATGCAGACAGCACTAGTTGGACTTAGTGGATTATTTAAAATTATGACATGAAGTTGGAAGGGCAGTGTGGGCTGAGAAGAGTTGCAGAGAGAAAGTGGGGTAAATATCATCCAAGTATATGTATGAAATCATGAATCAAATAAAACATAAACATAAAACATAAAACATAAAATTATTTGTCAAATTTTGTCTAATTTGGGTTTTTTGTTTGTTTTGTTTTGTTTTGTTTTGTTTTGTTTTGTTTTTGGTAACCCAAAAAGTTCAATATCCTTTTGTGCATTTCAAGATTTGTAAATCTTTTGTGAAACATGTGTTCAACTTTTTTTCCAACTTGTGTTACCTTATTGTTGTTAAGTATACAAGTTATTTACATGCTAAGTACAAATGCTTTTGGCTATGTGTATCTCAAATACTTTCTTTCAATTTATTGGTGTTTTTTGTATGTGTCTGTGTGTGATAACCTTGTATTCTAATTGGCGTGCCCTGTTTAATTTTCTCGCTGTTTTCCAGTTTCATTTAGTATAATACTGGACAGCATTACTGAAGGCAGCAATCCTTGCTTGGCTTCTGTGGTGGTGTGAATAAGAAGCTCCCCAGCATTTTTGGACATTTGCATGCTCAGTCCCCTGCTAGAGATACTGACTGTGCAGGTTAGGAGGTGTGACCTTGGTGAAGGAGATGAAGGTGGGCTCCGAGAGGTACAAGACTCAAGCCACGCCTAGTGTGGGTTTCTGCCTGTGATTCTGCCCTGCCTGCTGCTTGCTGCCACCTCCCCCTCCATTACAGATTCTTATCCTTCAGGAACTACAAGCCAAATAAACCCTTCCTTCCGGAAACTGCTTTGAATCATGGTATTTTTTATCACAGCAATGGAAATGCAACCAATACATTGGCCATAACTTTGTAGCACAAACTAATATAAGATTGCAGGAATTCCTATAGCCACTGTGTTGAACACTTAAAAAAAAAACTTTTTACTGATTCTTTGTGAATTCGCATCATGTACCCCAATTCCACTCATCTTCCCATTCTTCCATATTTGCCCTCCACCCCTGCAACTTCCTCCCAAAAGAACACAAAAAAAATAAAATAAAATAAAATAAAATAAAATAAAATAGAAACAATAAACCACCTGGCCATAGAAGCTACAGTGTGTCCCTTTTGCAAATGTTCCTTGCAATGAGTCTCTGGTCTGGTTCGAGGCTTCTGGCTTCTACTGCACTATCAATTCTGGATCCTCACCAGGACTCCTCTCAGAATTCCTGTTCTTGCTCGGTGTCATGGAGATCCTGAGTCTTTGGTTCTGGAGGACCAGCCCCTTCAAGTGTGCCACCGTTCATAGATGGGGTAGATGTTGGGATGGGCCAACCCAAAGCCCTGGATCTGGGCCTAGGTGGTAGCTGAGTTGGTCGGCCTGCCAGCTCCTTTGTGCTCTTGCCACAGGGGCCAGCTCTCTCTGGCTTTGCTCAGGTGGGGAGGGGCAGTCCTGTCTAAGGCAGCAGGCAAGGAGTGGGACTGGCTCTCTCACACCCACCACCAGGGCCAGCTCTACTGTGCTGCCCAGGCAAAGTACAGGTCTGACTCTCCTGAGAACAACAGTCATCAAGGGGCGGGGCCGCTCTCCTGGGTGCTGCAGCTGGGGGAAGGGCAGGGACAGTTCTGCTCAGCTCTTGGACATCAACATGGCCCCAGGAGGCAGCCCAGGCCAGTAACATTCACTTGTCATTGGATATCGACACAGCGATACAGCGACACAGCGACACAGCGACACAGCCCTCTGCTGCTGTATGCTCACAAACCCAGACATGAGCCTCGGTAGCAGCAGGAGCTGCGACATCACAGTGGCTTCGGTGGCAGTGCAGGCTACTCATATCAGGCTATTCCTCACCTCCCTTGAGTCTCCAGTCTGCCTCTCTTCATGGTGCACAAACCGTTATGTTGCTCTCTCTCTCCCATCTCTCCAGCACGTACTTGTTCATTATAGTGGCACCCACCTGCCTGCACCTCTGGATACCGTCTTTTCTGGACTGGAAGAGCAGGAACAAACAGGAGAGACCCCATCAACAGGTTGGTGGGAGATGGGAGGCCAGCACAGGTAGGTAGAGGCAGAGAAGGAGGGCGCCATGAACTAGGGCCACACCTATGAAAGATGGAGGAGAGGGAGGGCCACTAATAGTTTACTCACAGGGAAGACGAGTAGAGCTGAGCGCATGGAGGAATGCCAGACCTTGGGGAAAGGGAAACACGAGCACCAGAGCCCCCACCACAGCACATCTGCAAACGTTATGTCACCACCGGGAGCCTCGCCTTGGTGAAGTGGCAGTCCCCACAAATGTCTTCCTGTAGGACAACAGGGACCAACCTCCGAACACACCTCTGCTAGCCGACCCACCGGCGATGGGCAACAACTGCTAGCCTCTTTCTCTCCAGGGCCTACGTGCACCTCCTGGGTGGCTCCCAGACCATAGCAACTACATCCGGAAGACGGTCAGCAAGGCAGGGAGAACCTGGGGTGGGGGGAAGAGTTTTTTGTTTTGTTTTGTTGCTGTTTGTTTTTTGTTTTGTTTGTTTGTTGTTGTTTTACCGGTTTTTTTTTTACTTTTATTGAATGTCTATAATTTATACATCATGCACCAAAATCCCTCTCCTCCCCCAAGTAAAATAAAACAAACAGACAAATAAAAAAATCTTGTCACAGAAGCTGTAGTGTATCACACAGTATAGCCTTTTGTCCACGTATGTTTACTTTGCAGTGTTCCTTGCTACGAGTCATGGCTCTGGTTTGAGGCCTGCACTATCGTTACTGGATCCTCACTGGGACTGCTGTCGGATATCCTGTTGTTGCTGTGTGTTAAGGAGATTCTTAATCTTTAAATCTGCAGGTCCGGCCCCTTCATGTGTTCCAGCAGGTCATACATGGGGTAGATGCTGGGGTGAGGTCCACTCAGAGCCCTGGATCACGGCCCACTCTCTTGCCGTCAGGGCAGGGCCTGCTCTCTTGCTCCTGTGTCATCATGGCAGGTCCAGCTCTCCTGCTCCCAAATACTCAGGGCAGGGCGTTGAAGAATTTTTATATTGGACAATTAATTTTGTCAAATGGACTTTTGGGGGTATAGTCTGAGAAAATCTTATTGATTTTTGGAGTTATCTACTTATAACACAAAGCATTGATTAATGTTTCAAATATAAAATTAACTTTACATTTCTTAGGGATAGTGTATTACTATTTCTATACACCAATTTACTAATACTCTGTAAAGGATTTTTGTATCTATGCTCATTGGGAATATGAGTGTATTATTTTCTCATAATACCCATTTGAACTCCTGTTACTGTGCTTTTATTTAGCACTTATATAAGTTAGGAACTCTTGTTTGAGAGTAACTTAAATTTAAAGGCCTGGGTATTGGGTACACAAGAAAGTGAAGCTTATTAGTGACACAAGGAGTCAACAATGCCAGGGCCATTGTAGCTGAGATCTACTGTGGACCCTCTAACTCTGCAAGTATTGTCGAAAGAAAGCAAGTGAAGTCCTAAATTCCATTTGCATTTGGTAGTGATGATGAGGATCCTTCTTCCCAATGGAGCAGCAAGAACAGAGGCTCACTGTTACACAAGATAGCTGACGGAAAGATGACTCGCTGGATAAGAGTACTGGCTGCTCTTCCAGAGGACCCAGGTTTGATTCCCAGCACCCACATGGTGACTTAGAATTGTCAGTTCCAGGAAATCTGACCCCCTTTCTTCTTGACACCAGGGCATACACATACACATACACATGATGCACAAACACGCATGCAAAAAAAAAAGAAAGCACTCATACAAATAAAATTATGAAATATATTTTTTTAAAATGCATAAGATTAAATAAAATCCTGAGTTTTGTAACATAATGGACCCAAATGTTCAGGTTTCCGTCAACCCTCACTTGTCAGGCAAAGAAGTGGTATCAGAAACTTAAGGAGAAAAAACAAACACCAAAGGTAGAGGTGTTAGAATTGAGTGTTTTAAGCTACACATCATATTGTAACTGCAAATACCTCTGAGACAAGTGTTTGGTAGGAAACATATACAGTGAAAGGAGATGAGCCAAATAATGATTTCAGAATTAAAGATTATAATAACCGCCAAAATTCTGAGTGGATGGGCCGCTAGTTTTATATACAATATTTAAAGAGACTGCGATCATCATTCCCATCTTTAAAACAAAGAAGGATAAAGTGAACACACTGAGCATCAATGTCTTCTCTTGGACTCACTGCAGAACTGTGGTCTTAGAACAAGGCATCTTACTAAGGCTATGAGAATGTGGAAACCACAAGTCACAGCTGAGATATACACACCTGAAGCAGAAGCTACCGGAGCATGAGCTCTTGGTTAAAATTCTATGACAAGCTTGACAGATTACTAGAACCTGAATGTGGCAAAGCATGAGGATGAGAAATCATGGCGGCCAGAGTCTTAGGAGGTCATCTCATTTTTGTGGGCTTACTCCCAGAAGCCCTACCATGTTCTCATGGTTGAAAGCAGACAAAGGTCTCTTGGTCTTCTGTGACTCTGGGATAGAAGGTAATGAGTAACCTTTGTGAAATACACTCTGAATACAAAAAGGCCCCATTCTCTCTCTTCTGCAGGAAAAGACAGAGAAAAAGACATTTCACCCCTCCATCCCCCT
Organism: Acomys minous; assembly: GCF_964271855.1. Taxonomy (NCBI): domain Eukaryota; kingdom Metazoa; phylum Chordata; class Mammalia; order Rodentia; family Muridae; genus Acomys; species Acomys minous. The sequence continues at coordinate 78,783,786 of NC_140489.1, forward strand.
ATTTCCTTCTTGTTTTGCCTAAGGAGGTGGAAGAAGTCAGTGAGAGATTGCCATGAAGTCATAGCTCAGATGCACAAGGCCACTGCAAGGTTAACATACACTCACAAGGCACTAGGACATCTACTTTCCACCTTTACACCTTACACCACACAAGATCATGAGCAACGGATATGGTAGCTGCAATGACTTTCTGTGTGGGAGTCCTGAAGAAAGTCCAAAGCTGATGATAGAGATGAGAAAAGGACACTAGAGGAATTAAACCCCTGATATCTATATAAACAGTTAACATGAAACTCCACCAAGCAATCCTATTTACCTCAACTCATACTACTTTTCAACAATATTCAAAAAATAAAATACAAACGGCCAATAAACATATCCAAAAAAAGTGCAACATCTTTAACCATCAGGGAAATGTAAACTAAACCTCCATTAAGATTCCTTCTCAGCTCAGCTAAAATGGCTATCATTAAGAAAACAACGGTTTCTGGAGAAGATATGAAATAAAGGGAGCCATTTTGCACACAGGTGAGAATGTAAATTGGCCCACTCACTCTGGAAGTCTGTATGGCATTTCCTCGAATAACTAAAAAGGTCTCATATGTGATTCATATAAACCACTCCTGACTACATACCTAAAGAGTGTTAATATATTATCACCATGTAGATACCTGCATGCCCAAGTTCACTGAAGCACTACTCACAAAAGCCAAGTAATGGAATCACCCTGGGTAGCCAACAAGGGATAAGTGGATACAGAAAACATGGCATAGATGCAGAATAGAGACTTACTCTGCCATAAAGAATTACATTATGTTCTTTCCTAGAAAATAGACACATCTATGATCACACTGTTGCTTTTTAACAAAATCTCAATCTTTAGTTTAACCAACAAAGACTCAGGAGCCAGGTGCAAGGGTGAAAGGCTGTTAGCTCAGAGAGGCAGAGAAAGCACATAGCTGACTTTCCTCCTCAGCTGACATCACAGAAAGAAGCTCTCCTCCACGCCATCTCAAAGCCCCTCAAAGTGAATTTCCCTCCCTTCTACTTCCTGTGTCCACCTCCTGACTTCCTCTTTCTCTCTCTATTTTTTTCCAATGATGTTCACTTCCTGTCAACTGGTTGCTTGCTTCACTGCTTGACCTATGGTTTTCTTTATTTAATTCTGTGCACATTATTTAAACAGAAAACTTTTGGATTAAGTGTATCCTAGGGCTGAATCACACAACTAGAAATAAGTTTTTCCAGCAAACAATGTAATTTCTGGGTTAACAGTGTGATCAAATATCCTGCAACATCACACTAAGTCAAATAAGTCAGATGCAGAAAGACAAATAGTGTAGGTGTTCTCTCCATTGTAAGGTCAATGAATACATAAAGGTGTATATGTGTGTCTATGTAAAAGAGAGAGGGAGATAGAGAGAAAAAGGGAGATGAAGGAAGTGAAGTGAATAAATATGGGAGAGGAAACTTTGGAGGACTAAAAGGAGGAAATGTTTGGGGTAAATATGTTCAAACTACAAGATATACTTCAAAGAAATTATTGCATCCAGCACTATGCACAACAAATACACACGTATTAAAGATTAAGAAGGAAATAGCTGTCTACTGGTTTCCAAAAACTCATCAGAAATGTTTACTAATTAAGTTAAATGTCAACTTTATGATTTATGTATATATGTATATATATATATATATTAAGTTCTTAGATTATATAGGAGTAATAACAAGATTACCAAGAAAGCTAAATAGCTACATGTTAAAGGTCAAAATCCTGCTCTACCATAATAGCTTCATTTATTACTAGACATTTTTTAATGTGTGCACACACAGCTCAGTGTATATATAGTTAATGTTCACAATCTGACTGAAGTGAGAGCATTTCTAGTGAATGCAATTGCCCATATGGTGGTGCTTACACCCTTCATCTTTTCTCTTTTTATCTTTTATTCATTCGTTTTTTAAAATTTCTTAATTTGTTTTAAATTATCTTTCAGCTCTAGAAATGATCTGCGCTTTTGTCTCATTAGCAATAACTCTTTGTTTTTTGTTTTGTTTTGATTCTTTAAACAGTTGCTCAAGAGTTTACAATAGACATCTTTAACATGTTGTCATCTGTCTACAAGTAGTGTTGTAATACAGCACATGGAAAGTAAAATATTTACAGCTGTATGCTTGTACTTTCCCCTCCCGCTGCAAATGCTATTTCATTGAGGAACATATTCTTCCTTTAGGAAGTGTTGGCAATCAGATTGCCTGCACACCAGTTTGACCGTTTCAAGCGTTACTATTAAATTATATCAAGGAGTCTCCCTCATGCTTTTTACCTGGCATCTAGTTTCTCTTTACTCTTAGTACAGTTTTTGTTTCATTTGTTTATTTTGTTTAATATTTACTACTGAATATCCAAATAGGTCGATAGGTCTTTCCTCCATGGTTAGATGAGGCTCAAATATTCTTCCCCCTTTGGTATCTCTAGGAATTATGGCTTAGTCTGACTTCATGAGCTTCCAACTCAGCTGCACAGCTTAGTAATCAACTCCAGACATCAGATATCAGACATCTCACTTAGGTGCTCATTCCCTGCCTTCCAGAGCTTTCTTCTCTTTCCCTGTATCCAGCAAGAGTATTGTGCTCCTTGTGGGTACCACTTTCCTGTCCCAGGGCCCAGAAAATTCCTCAGTCAGAGGCTGGAAATATTATAAGGTTCCTTTTGTTTATTTAACTTTCCAAAGACTGAAGTCTTGCCCTGCTGCCGGACGATTCCTGACAATGATTGCTTCCTGTATTCACACAGATTCCTGCTTGTTTGTAGCAGTGGGGCAAGAATGACTATTCTTTCCTGCTACAAACTGCAACCTTTGAACTTCCCATTTTTTGTCATCTGTCATGAAAGAAAGTGGACTAAAATAATTACTCATGTCTTAGAATAAGTCACTTATTAAAATTTATGAGATTTTGTTTTCTTCATATTTAAAAATTAGAAGATAATCTTCTGGACTATTCTGCTGGTTATTGAGTTACTGTGTTAATAAGCCCAGATAGAAACAATGAGATACTGATTTTTTTTTTGATACTGATTTCTTACTTCCCTCCAAGATACAATCCTTCAAGATGAAACAGCATCAAAATAGTTAATTTCATAGACACCATAAACTGTATAATTATTTAAGAGGTAAAATAGGTAAATCAAAAAATACAAATTGTGCTGTTAACCTTCCTCCTCTACTCCATGAAGCCAAAAGGTAAATTTCATATTTTGTATGATATTTCTTATTCTATTCCAAGCAAAAACCAGAAAAAATAAATCCAAGACTTCTTGAAACATTTCAGTTTTGACTATTGTTTCATCCACAAAGATACCGCATTTGGGCAACTTATTTTCATCTTGAGTCTGTGCACTATGTGTTCAGATCTAGTATTATTAGGATGCTGTCAATCACTTCAAATTCTGTGTGTGTGTGTGTGTGTGTGTGTGTGTGTGTGTGTGTGTGTGTGTGCATGCACACAATTACAAGGCAAACTATATCAAGCAATTAAGACTGTTTTGTCTATTCTGGTCCTAGTTTTTTCCATAAAGAGTTTGTAATCAGCTTGCTAATTCCTACCAAAAAGCCATCTAGGGTTCTAATAGCAAACACACAGAAATCTGTACATCATTGGCAAGTATGTGGGATTTCCCCCCCATTTATTAAATACACTTTAATGTCTTTCATTAATGCTTGTCAAGAGACCTGAATAGACAAAACAATCTTAAAAATAAGATCAAAGTGGAAAGACTCATGTTTACTCACATCAGGATTAATCAAGACAGGATGGTGTTGATTTAAGTATAGACATACTGAGTTGAACTGAGAGTCTCAAAAAAAGTTGACTATAGTCAACTGGTTTTTATGAGTTTCAAGGTCATTTTATAAGGGAATAATAATTATCAGATATATTATCCACATAGTTAGCACAACCTGATAGATGCATGTAAAATGTGGGTCTACACCTCAAACCATATGTAAAACTGAACTCAAAATTGAAGAACTGCCTCAACTCAGTACCAGAGCTAGAACTATAAAGCTGTTTTAAAAATGTTTATGACTTCTTATTATTCCTTAGATTTTAAAATGATTCTAACAATGTCAAAAGTGTGAACAACAAAATAGAGATAGATTAAATTGGCTCAAAATTTAAAACTTTCATACTTTAAAAGACACTATAGAGAAATGCAAAAGAAACACAAAGAACTAGAAAAAAATCATATGCCTGATAATAGACTAAGTGGTCAAACTGAAAAATGACTGAAGGGTTTGAAAACACACTTCTCCAATGCCACAAAGTCTGTAAAATTTTGAAATGTTGCTTCATATAAGCAACCAATTTAACCCTTCACAGCCACTAGAACTAATAGAATTAAAAAGTCACATAAAAACAAACATCATCGAGTATATGAGGGACATGGATGGAACCATCATATACCACTTTGGGGAATATAAAATGAGGCAGCCATCTTGGGAGACACTCTAGCAGATTTTCACATTGTTAAACATGGGAAGCTTCTATGACTCAGTAAGCCCACGCCTATGTATATACCCAAGAGGAATAACAACACAGATCACAGATGTTTACAGAAGCAATGCTGGGGCAGCTGGGTGGTACTGGCTTGTAGTAGAAGAAAATGTGTTTTTGTTTTGATCTCAAGTGTGGGATGTGAAACAGACTTATTTGAGGGTGTATGGTGTTTTTCCACTGAAAGAAGACGTGTGAGAGAACAGGTGATATTTGTCCACTGGAGGAGGAACCGCCTCTTGCTGGGGCATGGTCTTTGCCAACTGATAAACATCCTAGTATGGACTCTGAGAGGCAATATATATGAGGCCAAAACAAGAGGCAGGCTTTATTGGTCTTGGCTATTCATCACACCACTTCAAGACGCTCCTAGAGAGAACTGTTCCAGCTGCAGCTCCAGGCTCTGGCTGCTGCTCCAGGTTCCAGTGGCTATGGGTAAAGTCACCTTCACTGAATTGCGGGTTTACTGTTTAACTGGTCTATTGAAACCCTGCTGACTATGTCAGTGGAATTGCTCAAAGGAACTGAATATAAAAAAGGTCTATCTCTTCTGTTCCTATTAACCTCTTTTCTCTCCTATCTAGGGTAGATGGATTGGAAGGGAGGTGCAAGCATTAAAGAACCCCAACTAAAATAGGTTTGAAAAAGTTCATAGCCTACACTGGCTGGCAAATGAATGAGCAAAATATGGCCCACCCTTTGGCCATCAAAACAACACAGTACCAGTCACTTTGTGGCACAGATAGAACACAAAAACATGGAAAACTACCAACCCCCCCCCCCACACACACACCAATTCCATTTGTATGCAATGGTAAAAACAGGCAATTCAGTAGAAACCATTGTTCCTTATGTTGGGAAGAAAAGAGAATAGGTTTATTAGCGTTCAATATGGATTAAAGTAAGTAAGATATAGGTAAGTAGGTGGTTAGACACAGACAAACAGACACACTGAGGAGAGGTTATTAACTATAGGAAGTTTCAAAATAGGCTTTGGGCAATCTGAATAACAAGAAGTCAGAAGTGTGGCTCCATCTGCATGAGGAGGTCCGAGAACCTGGAGAGTTGATGGGGGTAATTCTCAGAGGAGGCACAGGGAGAGGCTGGCACAACAGACAAGGTCCATTATAATCCCATGTTCTGATCTTTTAGGCCCAGAGCAGAGTATTCAAACAGAGGTGAGGGTGTGCATGAGAGTGAATTCATCCTCTAGTTTGCTTGTTTGCTCTGTCAGGATCCCCAGGCTTTGGGATGGTGACCACTCCCACCGAAGACTTATTTTCCTCACTCAGGTCACAAATGCCTGTGTGGGTCTCTTCTGGAAATATCCTCACGGACATACCCAGAAGTAATGCTTACTTACTATCAAGGTAATCCACTCAAGTTGACACTTATCATCAACATTACAGAAGCTGATAGTTAAATTTGGCTTTGAGATGATGGGGCTCTTTCTGAAAGTGACTGTGATTAACACACTTCACATCGTTAACATGCGCATGTTATAGGAGTGAACTGTAAGGTACGTGAACTATTTCTCTACAAACCTTAAAAACAAAACTACTCTCAACATATCACTATAGAATCTAACAATATTTACAAAACATGAATGGATAAACAGCCAAATGTGTTTCCCTTTAAGACTAGGTCAGTTATTCCTGTTTCTGATTCACTGACATGTGACTCAACAACATGGTTCCTAAGGAGTTATTTGGTGACGAAAGGGGCTGATAAACCTTTTCTTTGCAGAATGTTGGTCGGATGTTTTTCTCTTTCCTCTCTGAATCATGATGCTGTGCTTGACAACATTAGTTTTAACTTAGTTATGGAAAGGTTCATTTCCAGTTCCAAACTCAGATCTCGGGAATTGCAGGGGAGTCCTACATTTTGTAAAAATGCGGAACATACTGTTTCCTGTGATTTGAGTGATGAAGTAGATTACATGTGACACTGATGAGTGAGATAGCAAGTTCAAATGCCTGGAGTTTGGGCCATATGTAAAGCAATACATAGCACCCAAAGTATGCTTTGCACTAATTCTGTTTGCAGTGGTTGGGGCACTTGCAGGAAGTGAAGAGGCTGCCACATGTGCATTGCCTAGATGGGTCAGGAAGGACAGTATCTGCAAGGGGTTCTTCTGACTGCATCTACAGCTTTCCACGCACGAAAGTACTAGGAATATGGCCAGCCAACAGAAGTGTTCCGGCTTGAAATGAAGGACACACACGTATATCCCAAAGCCTTCCAGTTCTCTCTTCCTCGACATCTTTACCTCATGGCAATAATTACAAAACATTTGTGAAAAAACTTGCCAAGATTCTTAAGTCAAAGCAGAGATTGATTTTCTCCTAAGTATGATAGTTTATACTTCATAAGCCTAAAAATCCTGGAGAATTCAGTAACTTGAAACACACATACACTCACCAGCAGCAGCAACAACAGAAACAACATACAGGTTCCTGCACGTCCCTAAATATGAGGAGGTGGCCCAGGAAACCTCTCCTCTGACCCAAGACAAACCTTCCAATTACTACTAAGTTAGAGTCAGCTACTCCTTTTTCATTTGAGGAATACCCATCTTTGGACACCTTGTGTCTGCAAAGAAGCACGTAAGTTAAGTCAGAAATATCAAGTAAATGGGCAGGTCTAAAGAACAAAATTGTTCATCCCAGTGAGCAATTATTTTCAGTTCCAACCTTGCAACACTTCACACACACACATACACACACACACACACACACACACACACACACACACACACACACACACACACACACGGCAACTTTGACCACACCTGGAAAAGGACTGAATGAAATAGTTCAGACAAATGCTGTCCCTTCATTTCAATAAAAGCTAAGGGGAATTGTCTCATTTTCTGAGATGACAATAGAAAACACAGTAAGACTGGCTAATAAAACAATAGGATTAATTGCACTGCTAACTAATCTCTTTTATGTGCGCATTTTTCATTTTTTAAAAAAAAAAGTCCTCAGTACTCACTTAGCAAGTGTGAAAACTGCAGAAGGATTGATCCCCTTCCATAATAACACATGACTTAGCTGTCACAAGGAAATCAGAATGACAGAGGGGATCTGGACAATGAAACAGTGCACACAGCCTGCGCGTTAGCTCAACTCACCAACCAATCTTTTATAGTCTTCGGTGTACAATAAGGATCATAAACTCCAATGTTAAAATTCAATCACTAAAGTGTACTATAAAGAGGAAAAACAGTGATTGGCTTATTTTTAGAATTTATTATTTTATTATAATTTATTATGCAGCTGAAAAGAAAGACTGTCGGTAATATACAAACTATTTAATTCCTGAGGCATTTGTACATATGAGGTGAGGAACAGAAAGTCGGAATGCTGATAGAAATTCTGTGAGCATAACGAACAGGTCCTACATGAAGCACTATAAAACTCAAAGGAAACAAGTCTCTCTGCTAATGAGTTACAACTGAGCTGCTCCCTAAAAATAGATCAATCAAGTGATTTAAACAATGTCTCTAGAGAATAGAGATGGAACATGAAGAAACGCGAATATTTAAAATATTAAAAAATCCTTCTAGAGACTTGAGAACAAACGCAGTTTTAACAATGTGGGCACCAAGCCCAAAGCTGCCCAGTGGCCTCTGGGGATGAAGACTTTTAACTGTTCCTGAATGCATAACAAAACAGGCAGCCTTTCTTTCTTCCACCTCCCTTGAAATAAACAGCCAGAGATGCACCCGTGTGAACATACTGTGGCTGTGCTCTGCGGCTATTTGCTGACACAGGGAATCTGAAATGGGCTGACTCATGGGCCTTGTGAAGTGTTCCTCATTGTCCTAACTAATAAGGTCAGCTGCAGTCAAGTTATGAGAAAAACAGTTGAGAAAAGAGGGGCAATTTTTCCTTCCTTTATAAAATACCACCCAGTTTTTCATTACACATGCTGTACTTAGAACGAATACTTATTATTTTCTTCTACTTTAACTATAAGAAGAGTGGAGTTATGAGGACTTTTCTAGAAGAATGAACACGAATGCCATCAGGGTGTAGTTGCTTGGTTTCCCAACTCCATTAGAAGGACCGTTTTGAATACTGGCTTTGGGGTAGGAATGAGATCCTATTGCTTTTAACTGCACAGACTTAGACTGCACATTTGAATTTGTCAACTAATGATGGGGAACTCTGGGTAAATTACTTAATCTTTTCTAACCTTCACTATCTTATTTGTAAAATGAAGGTTACATATTTTACATCATTTGAGAATAGAGACATAGGCATAATGCTTCACTCCTAATAAGAATGTGTAGATCATAACACTGTTGAATAGTCATGAAAACATTTTAATCACCACTCTTGGTGTAGGACTAAGGATGTGCTCTTCATATGCCCAGCTCCCTTGGCTCTTTTGACAGGCAGTCAAGGAAGCTGCCCGACTTAGCCTTTTCTATTTCCTCTCTATGGAAGAGCAGTGTTCTAGGTTAAATCATTCTGAGGGAAAATGGCATTTCCAACAAGCTGATCCAGGCAGAGATTGAAAAGGAATCTTTATTAGTTGCTTTCGCCAATTCTAAACCTTTCTTTCACTCTCCTGTACTGTCTGTACTATCAAAAATGGGTGGCAGAGGCTGGGCAGGGTAAGAGGCCATCAAAGTGTCTGCCAGCAGGAAATGATTCAGGATGCCACCAGTTAGCTCTGTCTCATTCAAACTTCAGAGTAGAACAGAAAGTCAGAATGCTGGACTGTACAGCAGGAAATTCTTCACAAGCCCTCTCCTTCACATCTGCTGCTTCTTTCTAAACCCATCTGCTGTAGTTCAACAGTGTCCCCACATTTCCTCAGTTAATTTTCAGCAGGCAAGTCCCCACTAGTGACCCTATATTTTTGATAGATGAAAGATACCCAAGCTCTATTTTTTTTTTTTTAACATCAAGAGCAATACCACAAAATCACTTGCAAAGAGCCAAGGAGAAAAGGCTGCTATTCACTATTCATATAGAGTATGTGCCCCACATGCCCAGATACCACTTGGTAAGAACAGTTCATTTGTAAGATGCTTCAAAAGCTTTGTTTTTAAGGGTCTTCTTAACTATTATCTCTTATGATCCTCAAGGAAATTGTTCCAGTAAGTGGGCAGCTATGGATTCCATAAGCAAGGAAGAAAGAAGAAAGACCGGTGGTGGAAATGGTAACTGAGCCGTCAATGAGCAAAGAGAAAGACCCAGAGCCTGTGGTTCCTGTCCTATTCCCTTGCAAAGCAGTACAGCAGTGGTGTGCGTCTGTGTTCACTTGCTCTTTGTTTTTAACAAGAGTATACCTGCATTTAAAAAAAAAATGAATAGTTGTGTGAAATTGCTGATCAATCAACTGAAAAGAATTTCTTCGATGGTATATGTCACTATTGCCTTAGGGGCTGGAGTATATGGGACACAGGTGTGCTTTGTTATGTCGATGGGATTCAGGGCAATTAATGCCCTCTCTGCTGTCGCCTATTTAGCACAGAGCAAGGCTGGCCTGTTAGAGAATCCTCATGTGATCCTTGATTGCATTACCAAATATGATCAAAAGACTCTACCTCAATGGGCAGGATTGTGCTGCTTGCTAAACTCAATGGCAATTTATTTAAATATGATACTCTGCAGGAGAACGCCTTCAAAGAAAAGGCACAACAGGCCGTTTATCATTTCCATGCGAGGCATTTGAAGTTATTGCCTCTTGAAAGCACTGGGAGAAGCAGGGATGGGGCAGAAGGAAGAGCTAATGTGATATGATCACGAGTTTTGTCCTCCACACACAATACTAGTTATGGCCTAGAGTTAATGGCTTGGTGGTCCCTTCTGAACACAAATCAGCCTTCCACAGAGAGGGAAGAGATGGGTGTGGGTGGTAAAGAAATTAGGAGCATGGATCGGAGGCAATAATGTAGCTGAGATAATCGGGTGATGCAAGCGCATTGCTATCTAGTGTGTGGCAGAGTGCCGCTAATTCACTGAAAAGCTAACTCAGGCAAATGTAAATTAAAGCATGTGCAGGACTGGACTGTGCAAAATAAGAGCAATTAGCTCTGCAGTATGTGCACATCTGCAGGAATCCTGTGTGGTGCATCTTCTATTAATTTGCTTTATTTGAAGAAGAGAATCAGGTTGACAGAAGGAAACGCACAGCTTTTGGCCACTACAAAGCATTTCCAAACATTGACTAAGTTTGCTATGTAAATGTGTCAAATGTCCTTTTAGCTCAGAATAGAATCGCAGACTCCTTACTAGTAAGGAGACACTTTTTAAGCATCTATGGTTAAAGTATTAGAAGTGTGTTGATGGCATCTTTGGGTACTATACTCTTTTTTGTCCTTGGTATATGTTATTTCTATGCTGGGGGGGGGGGTGAAGGGGTGGGCATTAAAGGCTTAATAATTTTATTACACATTAACTTTAACCCTATCAACTTGGGATTTTCAATATGTAATGTGAGAAAATATAATTTAGCTCCAGAATCTGGAAATGCTTCATTGTATAAAATTTATGCGCTAACATTTTAAATATTTCTGTATTAAAGCATAGAAAACTAGAATTTAGTTGCTAAGACATAAAGATTCAGATGCAAAATGTTTGTACGATGCAAAATCTAATCCTTTCCACCTAAAAAAAATCTCAAAAACTAGCTAATAGTTTATTAAATGCTTCCTATTTTACTAGTGTTTTCTGAAGTTTCTAGTGCATACAAGCAAATTATTAGTTTTTAATTAAAAACCGCATGCTTAATTTCATAAGTACATCTAACAGGTCTCTTTTTAAACATCAGCCTGCTTTTGAAACAGATGGAGTTCTTTTGAAAATTAAAGAAAAATTATTTGGGGAGGAAAAGCCACCCCCCCAAAAAAGTTATTTTTCTTTTATTTAAGTTAAAAGCAGTCTATTTGGGACTTCTTAAATTTACCTTTAGATTACTGGCTACACATGTAACTGCTGAATGTGGAAATGGTTGCTTTACTCTTTGTTCACACAAAATGAAACAACAGGGCTCTAAATGATGTGATACAGTATCCATCAACTAACAGTCATAGCTCAGTTCATAAACCTACAGCTCCAAAGCAATTATTGCACCATTGTACTTAGCCTGTAGTGATGATGCAGTTCAGTCCTCTCAGGAGTGTGTCTATTAATTCAAGGACTTTCAGTACTTTTAGGTTTACAAATTAAGGAGATATAAAGCCCTAAATTCAATCCAGGAGGACATTCTGCTATAGAATTAGCTTAATTATAATAATAGCTTATATACCAATAACTCACTGAAAAATAAGTTTAACATAAGCATTCTTATTAAAATTCAATACATATTTTTCACACTGTATAATAATTACCTATTAGAACAGAAATAGACTATGTTGAAGTCTTGGGGAAAATACATAATTGCATGTGTGGATTTTTTGCCTATGTAAAATCAGATTCAATTTAATTAAAGATTTCAAATTACACATTTCATTCCTCTAGGCTGGAGCAGCACTGTTTGAGAACTGACAGAATGACGGAAGAGAGCACTGACACTCCCGAAACCTTCACAAGCCACATTTTCATCACATAGCAAGATGAAACAGCTCCCTCTTTACCTTGGCCCTAGCTTAAAAATGCATAATTTTAAATAAACTCTATACAACATAATAGTAACTCTGAGTAAATGAATTTATTAACAGAAATTTTCTTTCTTGGCTGCTCTTTGAATTGTGGTTTCTTATGAGCAATGCATAAGATGATATTTGAAATGCAGCATTGAAAACATGCACCCTCTACTGCCAATAAAGGCTTGTCTTTTGTACTAGGAAAGCACTGGGATTTTTTTTTTTTTTTTGAGCTCCCTTCCGGTAACCATATAGATTTCTCGCGTTTTGATTGTGACTAGTAAAGTAAATGGAGGAAAAGTATTGTTTCTTCCAAATGCCAGGAGCACAAATTATGCAGCAGAGTATCACTAAAACCTCACTTGAGGGCCTTGGTTTTGTCAAGTCTGACCATTAACTATATCTATGCCACAAAGTAAAATAGACTTTGCTGTGTTAGTCAACTTCGGACTTGGAGTTGTTATCCCTGTAATGAAGCTGCTTATGATGTTATTTTATGGTAAGGAAACGCCAATGCTAGTGTCTCAGATGAATTGCACTAACCATGTGTTCCCTGTACCACGTCACTCTGCCAACACAATGCTGAGTTCTAAGTTTCCATACCTGTGGGCTACGCTCAAGCTGGCATTCTTCAGGGGCCCTTAACTCCCCGAGACAGAGTTAGATCAGAGCCTCTGTGTTAACTCTCAATTTCCTGGCTTTTGGAGGGCTTCAGCAGACCCGTAATATTTCTCAAACTTTTTTTTCTTCTTGCGGTTTAATATTTCTAAAACCAGTAAATTATTTCCAGTGTTTGTTAAAAAAAAAAAAAAGACAAATTTCTTCGTGGTTAGTGACCACAAACAAAACAAGAAGGAGAAACACTGCAGAACACGATGCCTAGGTTTAAGTTTTAGAGATATCAGATGTGAAAATAAGGAATTATGGTGAAGATGTGGACTAACATTTACAGTCAGGATGCATTCCTGTACCTACCATTCAATTACCAATGATAGGATGCTAATTGTTATGTAAATTTACGTGCTTACAGGATCTCAGGGCACATAACATGAGGATTAGCTGTGAAACTTAATGTCTGCAGTATAAGGCATCTTGAGAATGATTGCAGAAAGACCCAGGCTCCTTGGTTCACGCTATTAGCAGCATCCCTTTCCAGAAAAATAACAGAGAGGAGAAACTCTCAGCAACATGACTTCTAATGTCAAGGAGATGGTATTGGTTTAGAGCTATTGTTGCATTTACTCTTATCTCATGTTTGTAACCCCTGTGTTTAACTACAGTGAAGGGTAGATCCAGAGTTTGGGAGTTTTTAATAGCCCTTCAATTTGCAATATCTAAGCTATAACTTGAGAAAATTCAATATTTTAATTGACCTTATAAATTTAAAGCTTGTCAAATCACAGAGAAAATATCTCCAATATAATACTTTTATGTTAGTTTTGTTGAAGGGTCACCAGATGTTATATCATGGAATGACAAAATGCAAACGTGTGTTCTTCAGCCACAGATTACCTGATACCCAGATAAATTCAGTGACTTGGCTAAATAACACAGGACTAAGAGGCAGAGCTCAAACTAGACTTTTCCTCTTAACGCCTTAAACTAACTCAACAACACGTCAGAAAGAAAGCTTTTGTTTATAGGAAAATGAATAACGTAAAAATATATTACAACTTCAAAACAGCATTTCAGAGGCCAACACAAAAGGCAGCGTTAATGATCTAACTACTGCCTCGAAGAAATATAAAAACAAAGCCCACACTGAGGTTTCCTAATAAAGACACGCTCTTAAGCATCTTTCCTTATTTCATGTTGCCCGCCGAACTGTTTGTTGCTTTCCCTAGAGTTTCCCCATATGTAGAGGAAGCACAAAGCATGGAAGCCTTTGAGGATGAGAGAGACTGATGGCAACAAAATGCAGAGCAGACTCTAGACACTCAGGTTCAGACGGAGTAAGACGACCAAGATCTTGAGTTGTTTTCATCATTACTCTTGCTTGTTTATGCATATTTCTCCTGGAGCTGATCAAAACAGAGCTGGGGACTCAGATGGTATGCACAGATAGTGGACGTGGCATATCACTCTGAGATCTCTGTTCCAGGCACGTGAGATTCACGAGCTGCATGGAGGAGCTTTCTCTTAACGTTCTAAGTCACATTGCTAGGGCCCTGAAATTTCTAATCTTAGAAAATTAGGAGACACACGTCTAGGATGACTCCTTCCGAAAAACAATTATATGTGTGATGGGAAAACAGTGTCAGCATGTGTGATATTAATATCATTCAAGAATTTTATGTCTACATGTAATAATCACTTACTATGAAAGACACATTCCAATGCAAAAGCTCAAATTAAATACAAAGTGAAGGAAAGGGAAACAAAAACAAATATTTGGTTTAATAATTTTTCCCTCAAAAATATAATTATGCTCAGATGAAAACTAGTCCCCTTCTGCATGAAGCCCTCTTAATGAAAAGTATGCATATTCCTTCTATTAGCTATTCTCATTGGAATAAAGTACTGGGACTGTCTTATATTTAAAGTACACATCTCTGGCTCAAACTTCACCATGAATTTTAAAATTAAATGTAGATCATGATGTGTTTTCCCAGGAGGATATTAAACCATAAATGTTAAGTGGAATAACCCCGAATTATGAAACACTAGTTAACAGTTAATCACAGAACGATAATGATGCCAGGAAGAAACAGTCCAGACTTCAGAATTCCTCATCCTGACAACCATGATGCTGAAGCAAATGAATAAGCTTGAGTACAGGAGGCAAAACAAAAAGCAGCAAAGAGTAAATAATTATATTGTGTATGAGTTAAAATTATTAACACAAACACATGAATGAATGTATAAATTCAGATGTATATGTATGACATATAATGTGACAGAACACCATGCCTTTGCTTCCGGCCTTATGTCAATAAATATCTTCAGCTGGGTGTAGTGGTACACACCTATAATCCCAGGATCCAGAAGGCAGAACTAGAGGCTCACCCCCATGTTTGAGTTTGGTCAGATGTAATTGAGTTCCACACCAGCCAGGCCTACATAGCAAGACTCTGTCTCCAAAAAACAATTGAAACAAAGAGCAATAAAACCCTAACATCCCCAAAACAAGTATTCCCTAATTTAAAAGGGATGCAACTTTAAAACCACACTCCCCCCTTTATTTTCATACTACATCCTTTTTACTTTAATTTAGGTTTATTTAAATGTATTGATTAATCTTTTACATTTCCTAAATCTCTGCCCTTTTCTCCCTTGCAGTGAGATATTTCGCTCACATGTCAACTCTACATCCTCTCTGAGTGAAGAATCAGAAAGGAGAAGACTCAGGTAGGCAGGGTGTCAGAAAAACACCACCGCGCTCAGGCTCTGCTGCATGGGCTACTGTTGGTCACAGAAACAAAGGCTCTACTGTACACCCTCAGGTGAGTCACCTAACCATCCTGTGTCACAACTGTTCCACCTGCACATTCAGTAATCACCTCTGCCACCCATCTTCCTCCCAGGGTTGTTTTGAAATTGTCACAACTGGTCATTTGTTTAATCAACTCAAGAAACACCCAATGCCCTTGGACCTCTGGGTACTAAGGGCCAAGTGCAGCTCTGCTGGGAAACCATGTCCAACAGCAAAGTGGCCTGACTGAAAGAGACTCCGGGCAGCCAGATGAAGAATGCCAGACCCAAATGACACCTCAAAGGCCTTTGAGATTCTCAGATGAAAGGCTCTATATAAAAATAAAGTGTTGTTATTACCTAGGCAAAGAAAAATGCATGCATTTTCTGTCAGCATTCAAGAGCCAAAAAATAGTTGTGCCTTCTGCTCCCCTTTGATATTTCGTTTGCATTTAGTTTGATGACAATATAGATAAATCCTCTGTTTGGTGATATTGGACCAGGGTTACATTTCAGTGTGTGGAAAATGACGAAATGAAAGAGAAAAGCCTTTGAAAGAAAGTGAAAATAAATGTAATAGCCCAAAGCCAAATAATAGTCAGAGTCTATTTAAAGTCTATTAAAGAGCAGCCGTCAGGGTATCAAATGCACACTCTCTCATCCTCTGTGGTCAGCCCACTATGTGGACCACCTGCCTTAAATTATGCACATTCACCGCATCTCTGGAGTCAAGAGGGAGAGCAGAAGTCCGGGTGGAGCAGCAGCTTTCTCCATTCACACTAATCATGTCAAATTGAAACTCTCTTCAGAACGCCTCTTTTCAATGCACCATCAATTCCATTGCACCCTCTAAGGCACCACTCCTGACTTTACAACAGCATGCGCATGTGTTCAGTATATAACTGAAGTTTATGTGTTCCCAGTTACTGATTGGCATAGGCCGCCTAGTTACTTGTGACCACTTGCTTTAGGAGGTGACAAAGCCATGCTGGGTGCTTACAGTACAGGAAGAGAAAGCATGACTCTCTGAATGGTTGGTCCAGGGGAGGGAATGGATTCTTCAAGGCAGGTAGCTCAGGGTTGGTCAGGAAGCACATGTGCGGAGTTTATTTAGAGCTCAAAAAAAAAAAAAATCAAATGGAAGCATTTTTGACAGACAGTAAAATGTTCTGATAGAAAGTCCTGTCCATTGGCTAGATCTGGGTAGGGGTTCGAAGTTTACTGCCAGTTGAGTGAAGAGTGGGGACTGACTTTCACACGAACTCGGGTGCCCCATATTTGACCATGTCCCCTGGATGAGGAGGCCTGGTGGCACTCAGAGGAAGGATAGCAGGCTACCAAGAAGAGACTTGATACCTATGAGCATATACAGGGGGAGGTAATCCCCCTCATTCATAGTCATAGGGGAGGGAAATAAGGGGAAAATGGGAGGGAAGGAGGAATGGGAGGATACAAGGGATGGGATAACAATTGAGATGTAATATGAATAAATTAATAAAATATATTTTAAAAATTAAAATAAAAAAATAAAATGTTCTGATAATAAGCTAGCCTTTTTTATTATACTTAACAGTTACTGCTTTTGGGGTATCAAGGCTACCACATATGATTGTAAGAAATGCTCACTGACTGAGGATAACATTTCCCAAGGCTGGATATTAATGCTGCACTGCAGGTTAGGCTATGAGTCCTCCAAGCACATCCCTACACTTAATCTGAACAGAGACCTTGTAGGCAAGTGACAGCCATGGGCTTCATAGCTATTTTAAACATAAAATGCTCAAGGGAAAAATGAATGTTTGAGTCATGGTGTTTTAATAAATATCTTTTGAAACATCACTTGTGCCTCCTTGGGTCTTCATTATAAACATAAATTTGGGGACTGATACAATGTAACTTGTTGCACACAGAGGTACAGGAATTTCAGTGCTGTGACCTTCTTGTTCCTTTTCACATGGATTACGGCCTGTCTGCCTTGTTAGGGGTCTTCTGTTAGGATAAAACTAATGTTGGTTCAAACGTTCAAGAGCACCAGGTGCTGGTGGTAAGCAGGGTGCAGGAACTGCAGCAGCGAGTTGGGCATGCATCTGCATCTAAAGCACCTATGGGTTCGCAGTGGATATCAATGGGTGATGTGTTGGCGCAGGCTGATGAGAAGATAAAACTCAGCAAACACAAAGGAGAGCTTTGGGCCTTCCCTTGACACACATTCCCACAAGCAAAGACAGAACGGTGTTGGTCGTTCCAGGGACAGCAGGCCCCTAATCTTCTGCACCACTCCAACATATCATGAAAAGCAAGCGAGGCAGCCATGACAGGTGCTTCAGGAGGCATGAGATTCGTAGTTAGAGGCTTCTCCTTTCAGTTTTTTTGTTTGTTTGTTTTATTTTTATTTTTTTATTTACTTTCTTTTTTATTAATTTATTCTTGTTACATCTCAATGGTTATCCAATCCCTTGTATCCTCCCATTCCTCCCTCCCTCCCATTTTCCCCTTACTCCCCTCCCCTATGACTGTGACTGAGGGGGATTACCTCCCCCTGTATATGCTCATAGGGTATCAAGTCTTTTCTTGGTAACCTGCTGTCCTTCCTCTGAGTGCCACCAGGTCTCCCCCTCCAGGGGAAAGGAGGAAGTCAAATTATCCCTTTCTCCTTTCACTGTTACACAAGCACTTTTGCGCAGAAGTGACTTAGCCCTAGGTGAGACATTCAGGACATATTTGTTGTCCTGAACATTTTAAAAACATTTCTGTGGATCTACAAGATTTAAAAAATTTTATCTGGACCATTAGATAAATGAGCAGGTCACTTTGCAGGATTACATGAGTGTCATCTCTTACTGTACATCTTACCAGCTTCATTAGCTTCTTAACTAGAGTCCTATCCTGTGCTACTCAGTACATCACTATAAGTTGTTCTTTGTCATCATAACCCATAAGCCACTGGAGGAACATGTTGAATGTAAGATTTGCACTTTACAAAATGTGCACTTTACAACACAGGAAGAAAAGGACTCTGGGATCCTTTGCATGGGCTGGGAAAAATCACTTCAGAATTGAGTTCTGCCCAATATCTTAATAATTCCATAGGGCAAACTGAGCCTCCAGATGGCCTGCCCAACACTTTCTGCACATATTAGTTAAGTCTTCTTTTTCTACCACTCTAGATACATAAGCATTCTTAGTGATGATCAGGCTTATTAGTGCAAAAATAATTGTCTCAGGGCACCTTTCCTCAAGTAAAGCTTGGAAGCCAAAACCTGTAAAAAGTCAAAATAAACTTTAAGTACCCAAAAATGTACATGTGTTCAAGATGTTGCGAGACAAACTTTAATTCCAGTTAAGACATTTGCTTTTATTCTGAACTAATGAAAAGATGTAAAGACTAGTACGCATTTCTGTACTCAAAATACCATTTGCCAGTTGTTAAGTATATATGAGTTATTGTTTCCAGTTAAAATTATTCCATTATCTCTGCTGTTTACCTAGGACTTAATAGTAGAAGGGAAAGAGAGTTAGTCTTGGGGAATAGCTTTTCTGGTTATTCTGGTGCAAAAGTGTGCTATCCCTCCTAAAATCTGAAAACTTTACTTTCTAGTAAAGGAAGGAGCAACATTCTAGGGAAAATGGCTCTAACACTTGTGTTTCTAGCTCTTCCTGTAAATTACATGGCTGAATTAAATGAATCTAAACACTGAGGGAAACAGAAACGTTATTCCAATGATGGAGAGCCTATTTGTAATCAACCAAATAGGTGCATGAACTGCCACCACCAAGGCAGGATTGATTCTAGGACCTGCCTGTTCTGGGTTAAAATCACCTGGGACTCAAGGAACTTCAGAGAACTCCAGGGACAGCTAAAACAGAAACAAGGAAGCCAGCCAACTCTCTTGGGTCCCAGACCAGCAGCCTGGAAGCTACCCTGCAGTCCGGAAGTTGAAGTTCCAATGCCATGCTTTGAATCTCAAAGGTCTTCTGGAACTTTTATGTGGAGAAGAAACTGCAGCCTTTAAATGCAAGTAGCTTATCAAAAGACTACTCATATTTCACTGTTCATCCCAAGCCACCAGCCTTACTCATTCTAGCCAATTAAAGAAACAACTGCTAGTAGCACCTTTTGATGTCCTTTCATCTTGCAGCCTGGCAAAATTATAGATTAGAAAGAGTGTTTAGATGCAGCATATTGAGAGGCAATTTATGTCAGATGGCAACAAAAATGACCACAGCACTGGACACTGTCCCTTCTGCACTAAAATGATCTTTGCCAGTATAAAGGCGGTAGAAAGGTTTCTACAGAAAATAAACAACAAATAGATAAGGATGCTACTGTGTTTTCTCTGGACAGAGAACATAGGTAACCCTGTTGGCCACCTTGCTTGCCTTTCATAATGTTTTTAGAGACTTTGTCAGGAAGAATAAATGTGTCTGTGGTTTGTAGAATCTTTCAGGGATATAAGGTCTTGAATAGAAAATATGAAAGTGTATCATACAATTTCCTCTTAATATCAATATTTGGTATCACATTTTGGGGTATTGTAAGTATTCCCATATGTTTCAGAAATAATTAAAATTTTATTGACATTTTGGCGAGCCTCCGAAAGATGAATATCCTTCAGCTGTTAAACATTTGATAGGTTTGAAGTTGGAAAAGTTTTTTTAAAGAGTCTGTGCTCTTGAATATAAACGCCTCAGCCCCCCAATCCTCCTCCTACTACTACTACTACTACACACACACACACACACACACACACACACACACACACACATATACACATATACACACCCACATAAATATATATGAAACAAGAGGTGAACTAGATCTTTTGATGTATAGACAAACTCTAAAAAATAGAGGCAATTATTTGCAACAATTCTCCCGTTGCCCTTGGATGGATAGGAGGATCTAATCATCCTGCAATTTTGGCCCATAATTAAGCTTCTCCAATCAGGACAAATTTTCTACAAACTGATCAAATCTGATACCTGGTTCCTCAGTTTATAATGTTAGGGAGGATGAGGAAAGTTTACAGACTAGAAAATAAGTTTGTTAAGAGAATTAATGTATTCTCCGACACCCAGGATACCAAGCCTTCCCCACTCACCCCCCCCCCACTTAAGATTACAACCCATGAACCTTCAAATCACTAATATTGAAAGGAAGAATGAAGACCACACCAAAAGTGACCAGATAGGCATTGTTTCCCAAACAGTGCAGATTCCCCCAAATAGTGTAGGTTCCTTCTAATAGTACACATTCCCTAAAGAAGGAAAGATTCCCACAAATAATGCAGTTTGCCCCAAATAGAGATTTTCCCCACAAATAGTGAATAGCTCTTCCCCCATCAGTACAGATAGATTCTCCCAAAGAGTGCAGATACCCATTTTGGAAGACTCCTTAGCATACACCCAGAGTACCTCTGGGGTAAACCTTTCTCTGCCAGCAGATACCACAAATCAAAGTTAGGTCTCAAGCCTCTCAGCCAAGCCTGCAAGGCTCGTTCCTCTTTAATTTGCCTTGGTCACTGAATGACAAAATAAGACATCCCCCACAATCCCAATCTGTTACATAGAATAAATCAGTGGAAATGTCTTCTCCTTAGAGAAAAGCGTCCGCTCTAGGCTACTCAGCGTCGGGCCCGCCTTTGGCTTTGAGCACGTACTCAGCTCTGCTGGCCCTAGGGGTCCACTAAAATCCGAGCAACCGTCCACCCTCTCTGACCTGCCCCCCCTGCCGCGGTGCGCATTCCAGCTTTCCAACCTCACCGTGCAGCTTGCAGTAAAAGAGTCGCTAGGGTTATTTTTCCTGGCCTCGCTTCGCTGTCCCGAGCCTGCAGGGAGCTTTCCGAAAGACATCGCCTCCCCCCCCCCCTCCCCCCAAAGCCTGAGCAGCTTCTGGACGCTGCCGGTTCCCCCACCCCGCGGGAATCAGGACTTCGAACCATTCTGACTCGGCCCCGGGCCGAATCTGGAGGCTGAAACTGCCTGGGGTCCCAGCGGAGGGCTTATTTTTGCCCTACTTCACATGGGGGGTGGGGGGTCAAATCGCATTAACGCCAAACCACCAACTGGGCGGGGAACTAGTGGCTAATTGCACAAAAAAGACTTACTGCAGAAGCCTAACTTTGCAGGCGGCTGCTTCGGTGGTTTCAGGCCATAGTTTAGCCACCTCAGATGCCACCCGACTCCCTAGAAGGCAGCGAAGGCTATTGGCTTCCCTAGGTGGCCAGAGCACACTGTCAGTTTGAGATGGCAAGCAAGAAGGAACCTTAGGTGTCTTAGTACTTTGGCGAGTGGCCATTTGAAGCAGGTTTCCTTGCCTTTTCTGGCGAGTAAGAAAGCTTTGGCATCTGGAAGTGTCAGACATGAGCCTTTTGCAATAAATCATCCTGAAAAGCATTCAAATCAGACAAGCGTCTAGAGACCCTTCAGACACTCCACCCCTCAAATCCCAGATCAAAGAGCAGTTTCTAGAATCATAAACACCTATTATATGCAGAATCCCGCTTATCTACAGGGCGCTGAAACTAGGAGAAAAGCAAGGGACTGTTGCTGCTGCTGCTGGTGGTGATGATGATGATGATGATGATGATGATGATGTGTGTGTGTGTGTGTGTGTGTGTGTGTGTGTGTGTGTGTGTGTGTGTGTGTGTCAGGGCTGGGGGAGATGGCTGTCTGTTGCTGTAAGCCCTGCGCACAGATTCACGAAGTTCGTTAAGTGGCCTATCTTGGGGACTGCTCCACCAGCCGCTCAGCCCTCCCCTCACCCGTTCCCGGAGTCCTCCACAGCTGGCGGGACGCTCAGCAACGCTGGAGCTGGACTTTCGCCTTCGCCTGCTTTGTGTCAACCAGAGGAAGCAGGTGCCGTACAGTAGGAGGGAGACAGAGAACCAACTTGTTCCTAGTGCCTAGAACAACGATCACTCTCAGACTGGACACCAGGCAGCTGACCTGCGTGAGAAATACTGAACCTCTAAACCCAAATATTCCGGACCGCAGAGCACTCCCGGACCGTGTCAGCTCCCGCTGAAATCTCACCCTCCGAGCATGGTTTGCCCACAACACGGGATATTTGAATTCTCCGGGAATAAAGATCAGTTGGGGGGGGGGAGGTAGAGGTAGGAAAGGGTAGAAAGAAGAAGAATCTAAGGACAGGACCTGAAAGCATCTTCGACTTTGAGAGACTAAGTCTCTCCTCTCCCCCAGAGTTAAATAAAGACTCGGTCCCGGCTTGCCTTGCTGTTTGCGCGGTCAGTCCAGAGTCCAGATCATATGGAAATCTCAAACCCGGAACCTGTCTGGCCTCAGCGAACTTGTGAGGCGGAGGCCAGGGGGCGGCGGGGCTGGGGGCGGGGAGGGCCAGGAAGGAGAGCGCCCCCATTCCCAGCTGGGAGCGGAGCCACCGCGAAACCACGGGAAGGGGCGACTGGAACCGCGTGGCGGGGAGCCTCCTCGGAGTCGAGATTACTCGACACGTGTCTTTTACTCCTCACAATGCTATTCTTACAGGTGATTTATGAACGGACCTCTTTGATCAGGGATGGTTTTATCTGTCCACTGCTACAAATGACAGATGCGGCTGCCAAAATGCTTGGTCCCTGCTGCCTAAAAGGTTGTCCTCTCCCCTTCCCAAATGCCGTTGCGTTTTTCTTGGGCGATCCTGGCCCCCTGGCTTTACTCCCCTACCCCCAACCCCGTTTGGAGTTGCAATCCCTCCCGAAGGATTAAGTCAACAAATACCGTTGGGCCTGGTCAGTGGGGAGCCGTGGTGGATGGATTTGGGGAACACCATCTGTCTGGTGCTACATTTGTTTACTTTCTAAGAATTGCTCCTGCTAGATACCCGGAAAGTTAGCTTCCAGGTGAAGGTTCGCCTTCTTATGAAGTTTAGACCCTGTAGGCCCAGTCCCCTGGGCCTGGCTTTGCAGAGATGGCGAGTACTGCAGCAGGAGCTAGGAGACGGAAAGCAGCTTCAGTTCGCAGGCTAGGGCTCTTCAGAACAACCGTTTTGGCTTAATTGGGGAAAGAAGGAGGCTGCGGGAAGGGGGACTGGATCACATTACGGACCCTCCTAGTCCCTAATAGGTAAAGGAAAAGCGGGAGTCTCTGAAGCAGTTATTAAGTGTGTGTGTGTGTGTGTGTGTGTGCGTGTGTGTGTGTGTGTGTGTGTGTGTGTGTGTGTGTGTGTGTGTTAGTATTTCATCAAAACCATATCCTGGAACAAAGAGTTTTCCTTTCATGTTTCTTATATTTGTTACTATTTTGACAGGAATTCTAAAAACAGGGCTTTTCAAGTCAAAGATATTCCAGGAGATGCCTGCCCCTTATTTGCCCCTCCCCCTCCCTCCACCCAACTGCTCTTGGTATCATTATCCTGGTAAGGATTCTTTCTTGTGTTCCTGATTTAGCCTGAGGACATTTAATAGCTGGCTGGATTAAATATTGCAGACTCCTGCCTGGCTATTTGAAAATCCGGGTCGTGGACTGTGCCTAACATCAGAGAAGGAAAACTGATCTATGAGATGTGTTTTAAATTTCACTCAGTCTGCAGAGCGAGAAGGAAAAGGAAGGATTCTTCTCCAGCCTGGGTCTCTTTTCTGTGCTACAAACTCAGAAGTTTTAAAAGGTGTGTGCTGATGGGATGTGGCAAGAGGAGTCAGGGGTGGGATGAAGCAAGAGACTAACAGAAATCTCCTTCAAAGTACACATGGGATTTACAAGAATGGTTTAAAGAATCCTGTTAGGGAGGGAGAACTCCACCCCTGAGGAGTGGAGCACCTACAGAAATCTAAAGGAGCTCATCTCACTGTTAAATTTGCAGTGGGAAGATGTTCTCTGGTACACGTGCTTTCAACAGTAGCCTCCATCCTTTTAAGTTGCAGAGGGGGAAAAAACAGGAAGGGGGGGATGTAGAGAAGTGTTATGGTGGAGACCTGGAGGTTCCCCCAAAGAAAGCTTTGCGTTTGAGGTGGGGGGGGGTTCAATCTTATGATTCCTTGAAGACCAGACAAATGCAAAGGGGGCAGGATCTGACTGTAGGGTCAGAATCCAGGAAGTTTAGGGCCTATAGCCAGATAATATGATATGAATTCTAAAGCAATACATCACAGTTAGTTAAGGCTAGACGTATATGAGACTATGCTATGGAAAGACCTGCCATTTCCAGTGATTCGCCGCCCTCCCCCCTCCACCTCTCATCTCCCTGAAAGCCTGGAAGAAATTCTAAGAATAAGATATACCCTGACAGTAAAGTTGGAATGAATATTATGGAAGAAAGTTTTACTCTAACCTTTTAAGTTTGGTTCAAAGCATAAAGCTCTATGAAAAGCTACATAGTAAATAAGCCAGATACAGTATGAATGGCTTAGGGACAGTATTGTACCTATGAGAAGAGCCATACCACCGTTACTGTACTGTATACTCTTACTGTATGGCAGGCAAACATTTCTGAAAACATTGAAACTCTTATTGTGTACAGAGATCCTCACCTGGCCACACATTAGCATTAACAAGCACTGCCATAAACATCCCTCTTAAACACAGAAAAGGAAGTCTTATTCATTTTCCAAACAAAGTAAGCTGTTAATTCCTTTACATTTTGTTTAGAGGTAAAACTTCCCTTTAAGATGGGGGGCGGGGAGTGTCTTATGTGCACAGGTCTTGGGGGGGGGGAGTCCCTTCTCAATCAAAGCAGTCTCTTGTCTTGGTGAAACCCTTCCCCGTGGACTCCGGGATCCCCTGAGCACTAGTTCCCAGCCCCAGGAGGGAGGGATCACCCGCTCATCTTTCAGCCCATCCAAGCATCTTGATGGTTTAGGGTCTGTCAAGCCTGGCATTCCGGCTCTCCTCTTATCACTCTCTGGCCCTTCAAATAGGCAATTGATTAGTTTCAGCTTTTCCAAACCGAGATCCGATACTTTCCTCTTCGGGATCAAATGCGAAGAAGAAGAGAGAGAAGCCTGGGAGGTGGGGAATGTGGAGAAGGAAAACATGAGAGCTGAGGAGAAACAAAGGCCATGCTGGGCCGGGAAGAAACAGTTAAGATGAGCCTTTGCTTTCCACGAGTGAATATTTAAGAGAGAAAAGAGATATTTCAAAAGAGGAGGTTGCTTATTTATGCCTGGATTTCCCTGCAAGCCTTCCTTGTGCTTAAGGGCGTGGCTCCACTTGCAACTTGCACATCTGTTCTTTTCACGTGACATTTCATAAAAGCTTTAACATCTGGGCAAGATAAACTTCCTCAGGTACCTGCTCAACTTTTCACTTGTCACACTTGCTTCCCCAGCAAGTCCCTTTCACCTCTGCCTCAGGCCTTGGTGGCCATTCCCTTGCTATTCTTTGTTCTAGCCCTCAGTCAAAGTTCCCCCCCAAAAATGACACCCCCCCCCAGTGACAACCTTTGCTAAAGCCATTTTCTTCAGCACACCCAGAGGTCTCTTGTGTAGTGCTCCACTCAGCAAGTAGATGAAGGCAATGCCTTGAATCCAGGAATAAAAGTCTTATTTCAATTCCAGTTCCAGACCAAAAACAAAACAACGGAGGAAAACCTGCCCAGTAAGCAACATTCACACTTGGTCAGCCTGGATCTTACCCTTGGCCCACCGTCCTCGGTACAACCAGAAAGTGGGTAGCTGATGGTGTCCTTTCAGGGAGCTCTCCCTCTATCTGGTAGACGTTTTGGCTGCAAGTTTTACAGAAATGTAATTTCACTCATCCCGCTCCTAATCTCCCCTCCCCCAAGAAGGCTGTCTTCTGGAAGGAACGCTTTTAGCATTGCTTTCGCCTCTCCTAGTCTGAAGTTTTGCTCCTCTGGCCTCAGCCTACATCGCATGTAAAAAACAACGACACAATCGCCAGCTTAGGTAAGAGGAAAAAGAAGGAACAGAAAAATAGTCCACGTAAACAATAAAGAAGCCACTAAAGGCCTCGCTACAGCAAACCCCAAATGATCTTGTTGCAGGGCGCCCACGAAATCCCCACTGTAATTGACTGTTTTCCTTGAGGTTTTCTGACCATGTGCTTTTTGCTGTTATGACTCTGGTACATGAAGATGCATTAGCGGATACTCACACCCCGATTTTTCCCGAGGCTTAACTCTCTGGCCTTTATCAACCAAGAGAAAAGTAGTTCCGCGCGTGTAAGAGATTGTAACTCGCTCCACCTTCCAGCGACCTGCCACAGCCTCCTTGTTACTTTATAGACATCTGGGAATTCCATACATGCCTCAAACTCCAATTACACACCTTCTTCAAAGGACGCATGCTTTGATTTGCTAAGAACATTAAGTGGTGTTGTGTCTTGGGGCCTTGAAACAAAAGAGAATGGAAAACGCACCCTGCACCCAGTAACCGGGTTTAGTAGATCTGTCTTTTGCTGCCCACTAAACACAGAAAATTAATCCTGTTTGTATTTTCAATATTCAGTTTCCAAAGATGAGTCTGAGAAATACTGGCGTTGTTGATGTTAAGAATAAAGAAGAAGGCGACTTCTTCCATTGTGTGGGAGCACTTTCCTTCTACTTTCACTGGTGCTGGGGGTGGGGCACTCTTTATGACACATTAGCAGAAATTTCTGGAAAAGTGGCCCCTGGGGATTCCCTTCCCGACCCTCGGTTTGTCACTAATGCCGGCCTGTCTTTGGAAATTTGAGGTTGGGCCTTTGCCTGTGTCTGTATCTGCTTCCCCACGCTACCGCTGACACTTGGCGCAGCGGCTCCCTAGCAGCCGCCAAAGGCCCAGAGTCGTGGGTCCGTGCCATCCGCAGGAAGCAAGCGACATTGACACTCTCTCCATAGTGCCGGTTGGACTGCCACCCACGCTGGGGAGCCTGGGTAGGTGCCCCTCTGGTGCACCCTAAGCAGGTGAGACCCTGGTTCCCCACCGAGTTCTGTTTGGGTTTCCGTGGCGTTTGTTCCCCGCACCGCCCCCCCCCCGCAGGTTTGTTTGTTTTTCTTCAAATTACAGATGCAGGGAAAACCGCCTGACATCATGAGAGCAGGACAAATGCTCACTTTGAAGGATTCCTGGGCAGGACTTCAAGTGAAATCATATGCCTGAGAAGAACTTGATACTGGTCTAGAGAAAATAACTAGTTCTGACTTTGCCAAACCATGGAATGTGCAAAATGCTCTACTTTTTTGCAAGAGGCCAAGTGTCCCTTAAAAAGCTCCCTTATGAATATGAGACCAAAGACCCCAGGGGCAGGAAGCGTGTACCAATCTTGAATGTGGGAAGAAAGCACACAGGTTGTATGGATTTCTGTTTGAGGTTATTTTATTAATGCGTAGCACTTTAGGTAAGAGATCTACTGGGTACCTGAATTATCCGCATTGCTTAACAGTGAGTGTGCGCAGATCCCGGAAATGTGTGCATGAGCCCACTTACAGCTGTTATCGAAGGTTTGTCAATTAGAGAAAGTTAAAAAGACCTAACAACTATTTTCACAGTAAAAACAAATTCAGTTCTTTAGATGGAAGACCATTTAAGCTAAGTCTTCCTCTTAGCCAATGCATTGTGGTAGGGGAACTAAGGCAGGAGTTCAGGCATTACATGGTAAGATTTAGCCTCTCTGTGATGAAACGGTGGAACGGGTAATTTATCCAATGTGTAGTTTAAACAAAGGTAACTATAATAAAATGAATAAATAGTAAAATAAAATGAGGATTACGGGAGAGGTGAACAAACAGGTTTTCTCTACTATACAGAGTGGAGAATTCAATGTTGCATTAGTGGATGTGAGAGTACAGACATAACCTTGCAAGCTGAATATATCCTAGGAAACAATTTCCACCACCAAGTTGCTTCACTTAAATAATAGGACTTGTGAGCTTTTAAAGAAAGTCTATTTTAATGAAAATTCAGAATATATTACCTTAATTTTTCTATAACTATCAATATGGGATTTCCTTTCCCCGGTTTCTTTTTATAAAGAGAGAGAGAGAGAAAAAAAATGTGGAAATAGAGAGGTGAGTGTGGAGCTACTCTTCTCTCAAGTGTCGAGATTGGGATGCATTTACCTTCTCAGCCACGATGGGACTTCAGTCCTGCTGTACTTCAAGACATCTGAAACATCAAATAGTCAGACCAGCTAGTGAGCATGGATGTTCCCTCAAGAGAGCCCGAGAAATGGACAGGATGGGACAACTCATGCAAGAGACAATTGTCATCTTGGTCTTCTCCCTCATCCTTTGAGGGCACTACCTTTACAGTTTTATCTTACACACTTACAATCAATCCATGAACACACCGCAGATACACAACACAGAACAGACTTTTCTTTTCACTATAAGGTAACATGATTACCAAAAAAATAAAAAAATAAAAACAATAGAAAAATGAAGCCCAGTAACTCTTCATGGTTTCACTAATATTTTAACATAACCAAATGCTACAGGCTTCTTAATTGTAAAATGTGGATAAAATATTCACAACAATTAATTTATAATCATATCATGGCAACACTCAGTACTGCTTTGTGAAGTGGGAAAGAAAATGCTTCAGGCAATAAAACAATCTCTACTTCAGCTATATAAGTGCACCCTACCTGGAGACGTGGGCTCCTTTGAGTGACTGTTGTGAATAAGACACCCCAATAATTTCCAGCTTGAGAACACTCCTATTTACATGTGAATGTATCCAGGTGGTGAAAAATTAAGGATAAAACTGATTTTTAAAAATCACTATTTTAGTTGTTAAAAAAACAATAACTATGTTTTTGTCCCGGAAATATTCTGAATGAAATAAAAATTCAGCATCATCTGTCCTTGCCCTACAGAGCTTCAGGTGTGTGTGGACATGGTACTCATAGAAACCTGAACAGCTGTAGCATTTTATAATTGTAATTGTTCCAGAAGTTACCAAGGATATGAAAATTTTGGTTATTTATTTTACTTCACAGCTGTATATTCCTTATGTGTATTTTAACAGCATATTTCCCATAGGAATAACATTAATATAGCAAATCCTTTTCTCTTTTAACCAATCTGACACTGGGTATCATTCATTCACTCAAGAAGTAAGCAAATCACACAACTGTCTCCTGCTGAATTTAAATGTTCTACACACACAAAGTATAATATGTATGTATGTATGTATGTATGGTTTTCATTAACACACTGGCCTGTCACTGGAATATGTCTTTTTAGGAATCTTCACTGAAATTAAGGGAAGGATGAAAACACACACTAACAAGGAAATAATATTGGTTTCACATTGCTTATAGGAATGCTTTAGTTCAGACTGTAAGCAGAGGGTAGGTGATGGCAAATCTGTTCAACTTTTGCTGCCCAAAGAACTAGCCCCGCTGAAACCAAGCTGTAATAATAATAGAGCTGTCCTTTAAATAGCATGGCTGTCTCTGTTGGTAGCTGGTTTATTTGAGGTTTTCACATCTTTGTTTATATTAGTGCCTCCACTCCCTCCTGGATGCCCCTAGAGTTAAACAAACAAGTATTTACCACCAAGTTACTTCTGAGTTTTAAAAATATAGACCAAACTTTAAAGTTCTTAAAATTTTCAATCATATTTATTTATTGCAGAAAAAATAATATACAAAAGATATTTACAAAACAGTCATAAAAATATGAATGCATTTAGACACCGGATCTATTTGCATTTACCATGGGTCATCAATAAATAAATAGAATGTTGTCTTTTGTATTTTATGTTTTTCTTTTCCCTCAGAGGAAGTATCTTTTTTTTTAAAGGAATTCACTGACTATGGTTTTGTAGGCCAGTTTGATCCCAGCGTTTTTATTTTTAAAGGTGTTGTTAAAATTCCTCTGGTTGTTACCATTTTAAAATGGAGAAAGTCCACAGCGATGCCTTTCCTGTCAGTGGCTGATTGGCACGACCTCTTGAGAACGCATGCACGAAAAAAAAATAAAAATAAAACATTCTTCGTCAAAAAGAGGGTGGGGGAGACACAAACAACTGTTCAGACTTCTATCAGAATGCAGAGGTGAAGGAGGTGCCGCCGCAGCCCCTCTGGGAATCTCTGTCCACGGGGCCTACCTCGCTTTCTCTTTTAAAAGTGTGCCCCACGCCCTGATTCTTGTGAATGTGGGCTCTGCTCTTCTAATTTCCAAGAAAATCTTTGTCATATAGATTTATTTTTAGTTATCCAGCTCCAGAGTCTCTAGACTGTCCATTTTCTCCTTCTCTGGAAACAATGACATCTGCAAAAACCCAGAGGGAGAAAGTTGGTTATTCTGTATGTATGTCTCTGTGGCTGTTTTCTAAAGACCACTAAGCCTTGTTATCACTACCAGCGAGAATTTTCGCTGAACAACCTGGAAGGATTTCAGCCCAAGGGCAAGAGGAAGTGGGTGGGCGGAAAGGAGGAGGTGGAATTTGGAAACATTTGTTTTAAGAAGAAGGGAATTTTTAAGAAGAAAGGCGGGGGGGGGGGGGGGGGCAGGCTCTCCAGGCACAAGGCCCCTAGTCTTGACTTTCTCAGTTTTGTCACGCACACTCCCGCGCATACACACACACCTCTCTCAAGGGTACGCACAATCCATCTCCCCGACCCGGAGCCATTTCTCCGGTGGGGACCAAACTACCTGCCAGAGACAAGGGTGGGATTAGGTGGAGGTGTCTGACAAGGTGGAGGGCAGCAAAGAGTGAGAACACTGGGCGAGGTGGCCAGGGGGTCTCGGCCTGGCCCGAAAAGATCCCGGGAGCCAGTCCTTACCTAGGTCTCCGGCCTGCCGAGGGGGTGGGGAGCTCCGTCTGCTAGTGAGACGCAGACATGGACCAGGCCCCCTCCATCCTCCAGACGGAGAAAGCGTAGCTGAGCCTCTCGTGGGCCACATAACTGCAGCTTGCCATCTTGGAGTCCAGCTCGTCGCTCTGCAGGACCTGGTACAGGAAGTCGATGTACCTGGCCGCCAGTTTGAGGGTCTGAATCTTGCTCAGCTTGTCCGAGGGCAGCGTGGGGATGATCTTGCGCAGCGCAGCGAATGCTTCGTTCAGCGACTGCGTGCGCTGGCGCTCCCGCACGTTGGCCATGACCCGCTGAGTCTGCAGCTCCTCGTACGACTGCGGGCTCCCGCCCCCGCTGCTGCTGCCGCCGCCGCCTCCCGCGCCGCCGCCGCCGCCGCCGCCGCTGCTGCCCGCTGATTTCTTGCCGCGCTTGCCCTGGGCCGGGCTGCCCGGCTCGTCGCCACCTCCGATGCCCCCTCCCGTGGCCCCGCCGGGCCCCGCGCAGCCGCCCGCGCTGCGCCTACTGCTGCGTCGCTTGCGAGCTCCGCGCTTGCCGCTCGCCGGCTGCTGCCGGTCAGGCTCTTCTTCGCTGTTGCTCAGGCTGTCGTCTGCCGGCGAGACTGGCGAGCTGGACACGTCCTGCATCATCTCGCGGGCGGCGTCGTGCGGCCTCGCGGACCCGAGAGCGGGGGGAAGAGCAGTGGAGCGGGGAGCCCTAGCCCGCCAGCTTCCCCGCGCTCGGCGCCGGCCCGGGCGGTGCGGCCCGGAGGACGCAAGGAGGCGGGATGTGGGTGGGTGGGGGGACCTCCGCGGGGAGGGCGTTGGAGGCGGGGAGGGAGGCGGGCGGGGGAGGGGACGGTGTGGAGGGCCCCGAGGTCCAAAAAGAAGGCGCCCGACGGCCGCACGCGCGCCCCGTTTGGGCCTGGCGCAGTCGATGCCGGTGCCGGCGAGCCCGCGAGGTGTCTGAGAGTTGGGCGCGGGCTGCGGGCTTGGCGGCTCTTATACCTCCGTGCGGGCGGAAAGTTTGGGGGCAGCGGTGTCATTGGCCTGACGTGGGGAGGAGGGACTTTTCGAAGTTTTATAGGAAAGTTTCCGCTCTCCAGCCTCCCTCCCCCCGGCCCGGCCCCCCTTCCGCGGGGTCTAACAATTCGTCCTCCGAACCATTCAAAACCGA
Organism: Acomys minous; assembly: GCF_964271855.1. Taxonomy (NCBI): domain Eukaryota; kingdom Metazoa; phylum Chordata; class Mammalia; order Rodentia; family Muridae; genus Acomys; species Acomys minous. The sequence continues at coordinate 78,816,232 of NC_140489.1, forward strand.
CCTGGCCCTGGCGGCCAGCCCCTGCACCCGCCTCCCTCCCCCTCCCACAAAGCTCCCCCCCCCCCTGCTCTGTGGAGGACGAGGGGCGATTTCCTTCCGCGCCGGAGCGCGCGCCCGGCGCCCCCGCACCCGAACGCAGTACCACGAACAGATAGAGGTGACTGTCCCTGCCGCCGTCGCAGTGCCCCTCCCGCCCCCCGCGATATGACTGTGACAGCAGCAGTGGCAAGTGGCTTCGATGCACTGGGTGAAGTTTTATCCTGCCCAGGATCCCTCGGGGACCGTTGGGGGGGTGGCCGGGGCCCGGGCTAAGAGGCAAGAAAAGTGTCAACAACCGAGTCCAAACAACGGTCAGGTAGAGGAAACCTCTAGTCCCCAGGGAGTCCCCGCGGCTGGCTAGCACTAAAGGCCGAGGGCGGTTCTGAAGACGTGGCCACGTCGCGGGCGCTGTGGATTTGTGCCCGGCCTGCCGTCTCACCCCTCCTGGAGAAATATCTGGGCTCTCCTTTCCTGCTATGGTGACCCAATCTAAAGTTTCCCTATTCTCAAAAGACTGCTCCTCTGAAGGTGCTTGAACGCGGCTGAAGTGCTTTCTTCTACAGAGAAAAGCCTTTTCCTTAGGAAGGGAGCGAAGCAAAAGGAGGGGACCAGAGCCTTCGAGGTGACCCCGATGCGCAATGCTGCCAGCCCAAGGCAGAGGGAGGACCTGTGGCCATTTTATTCTGGTTATCCCCGAATTGAGCCCTGAAGTGTAATCTTGAGTCAGCGTATAAGTTTAAGGTGGGGGCCTCAATATCATTTACGGGGCTGCCTGCTCCTGGTCCGAAGTGAAGACTATCCCAGGTAGTCTTCCTAGGAGGTCGCATGAGTGGTTCAAATGCAATCACTCAGCCATGTTGGTGCAAGTACTTCCACCTAATACCTTGAAAGTACAAAAGCTCTAAAGAAGAGTCTCAAAAAACTGGAACCGGAGGGGTTGTTGAGCAAGCAGGAGAGTGGCCATGGGAAGCCTGTGCTTGTAGGGTTCTGTTTGTTTGTTTTATAGGATGACGGTTTTAGGGGAGCCGGTTCAAGGTGATCCCTTACTCAGAAAGGCAATTCTGTGTCCGGAGGCAGGGGAGGCTAACGCCTTGAGCTCCTGCTCTGTTTTCAGGTTGGTGTTCTTGCCCAGGCTCCTAGTCGCCACTCTCCGGGTCAAATCCCCCGGGGAACTGCTAGCTCAGCAAGTGCCCTTTTCGGGGTTAGACCAAAGGTCGCGGCCACCGACTTCCTGAGAAGCTGGAGGCCGGAGCCCTTGCAACGCAGGGCAGGCCACGTGGCTGCGTCTTGCTGAAGCTCTCAGCTGGGTCCCGGAAACGCTGGGGTGTAGAATGCCTGGGGCTAGTCGGAGGGCTCAGCCTTTGTGCGGAGAGCTACTTCTGAGACCAGTAAACCTGACTAAGTGTTCAACGGAGTAGAGATTCCCCTTCTTGGGGTTGCCTTCTACCAATTTTACTGATACCCAGAGACAATAACTACTCCGTGCCAACTGGCCTGCCTCGCCTGCCGCTGCCATATTTTAAAATGACAGCCTGGCTGAAAACCAAATTCTACTTGACCTCCACTTAATTTTAATAGCTCGTAGCCAATTCTTCTCAAAATAAAGCCACTCCTGCACCCTTGTATTTGCATCTTTCACCGACAAGAATTTATCTGCTGGAAACAAATCGTGGCAGAAATTCTACCTCATTCTCTACCAAGCGTTCTGTTTTCTAAATATGAATTGCAGAGTATCCGCAGTCATGTTTTAGAAAGTGGTTGCGGAAATCTCGAGAATTTTCCATTTTAGCTATCTCCATTTTCCCTTTATTAATATCAATCTCAGAAATATTTTAAACTGAATATTAAAAATAACACACAGTGAAGGAATGATAGGAACCTTTTCTCCCTTGGGGGACAAGGCGAAGGAAGACAGGGAGCGGGCAGAGGTAGGAGGAGTACTTCAGAGAAGGGAAGGGCTGAGGTGAAAGAGTTGGGGCAGGTGAGGAGAAACAGAGCAATCGAGGTCATTACAAAAGTGAACCCTTCTCAAGGCGTCCAGTCTGCAGGCCAAGCCTGGCACTGCACCTACAGAAGCTGAAAGCCCCTGTCATTAAGGTAATGGTGGAATCTCGCCCCTCCTCCTACCCCACCCCTCACCCCCCGCTGAGGCAAAGCTCCTGAAGCTAGTGTGCTTGCTTAGAGGGGAGTTTAATGTGAATGAACTAACCAGTCATCTCGGGCTTGGAATCTTTCGAACAGGGTGGCAAGGAATGATTTTAGTTGTGAGTAATAGAAATTCCTCTTAAACCCTTTCGCTAAGTGTGGCTAGAGTTTACATTGTGAGCAGAAGGTAGTGTCTTGCCAGGGGCATCCAAGCTCAGCAATATCTAGGGTTTGATAACCTGTGCTGTGCTATGCGTGGTAAACTGGGGTGGATTCAACTTCTTTTCATGCTTTACCTAAGGCTTCTCTTTCCAGGCGATGCTAGGTAAGAGTGAGTCCTTTATGTGCCCACAAGTCTGATACAATTCTAGATCTCTCCTCGATGTGACAGTAATTGTGATTTGCACAGTACTTCAGCTTAATGTCTAAGAATTTGCTTTAATTTTCAAACCCCGATTTTGGTCTTTTAAGTAAAACAGTTTTACGACTTTCCCTTTAAGGCTTCAGCTGATCTGATGTCAGCTAGGGGCTGCTTTCTTTTGAAATGATATGTTAGTTAGGAACTAACTAACTTTGACTACTTCAAAAAAGAAAGGAAGGAAGAAAGAACAAAACGGTCACTGAAAACAACAAATGCCTTTTGCACTTGAAGAATTCACAAGGAACTTTGCTTTTAGGCTGCAAACTTGGCATGTTTGTAGTTCTTCTTGAAGGGAGGGAGGGAGGGAGAGAGAGAGAGAGAGAGAGAGAGAGAGAGAGAGAGAGAGAGAGAGAGAGAGAGAGATATCTCATGCTGGGCACACAGAGCACCACTGTAATTATCCTTACATTTTGAGTGTGCTCTGGCATTTTCTTAGCAGCCAGATACAAATACTTTTAGATAAGGAAAAGAAACACACTGTAAATCGTTAGCAAGCAGGTAGGTTTTAGATTTGGATTTGTACAAAAATTGAATAGCCTGCACTGATTCTCTAGTCCTCTCTCCTTGGACTTTAGATGACAAGTCATTCACGCCCTAGCTTGGGGTCCTGCCTGTGAATTCATGTCTTTGAATTGCTTAGGTGAAACATAGGTGTTCTCCTGCAGAAGTGGGGGACATACTGGAAGGCTACAGTTCATTAGGTCTCAGATGAGGTTGTGCATCTTAGATTTCATCCTGTTTGAACGTTCTACAAGAATTTCCTGGTTTGGTATTTCAAAGAGATAATTTTTATGTAAGTATAGTATCAAGTCTGCATAAGCACCACGCATCACTCCTGGTTTGCAGATGGCCTTAGTGATGACTGAACATCTCTGTCCTGCTATTGATTTTCTAAGTCATGAATATAACGGATTCTACTTTTATCTCCCTGCATTTCTTTAATAATATGGAACTAAAGTTATATAAGTTGATACTTCCAGTATAGAAGGTGAAAAATTAAAGAGCAAAAGAAACTGAAGGACCCCTCCCCCTAAATGAGCAAATGAAATTGCAAATCCATGTTAATCGTTAGAACATCTAACATTCTGCATTTGGAGTGAGGATGGGATTAAGACTTATATCCTGGAGGAAAAGCAAGACCAAGACAAAAGAATACACAGTCTTACTTTTTTTTCTTCTTGATTCTATTCTACTCTGTTTAGGCTCATGGTACCTGCTGTTTGGAAAGTTGGTATCACATCTCACCGCTGGTTGACATGATTGGAATATACACTCCCCAGTTATTTTTGAATTGTTCTGATAACTGAAGAAACAACCCAAAGAAATAGAGAACTCTTCAGGGCATTTTATCATGACCACAACGCCTGCTGTGTACTATTTCAGTGTCTTATTTTCAGCCACCCAATGCTCAGCAATTTAAGTGGAAATCAGACAGTTTATACTGCTTTCCCTTCTTCCAGTTTTTTTTCATTATTCATAGCTTTCACCTGTCTGAGAGTGTTCCCCCCGCCAAAAGAAATGATAGCTGTTCTTGAAGCCTGCGTCCTATTCTCATTGTTTGAGTTGGTGCTTCCTTAAGAAAGCATGTTGTTTTTGCCAGTGACCACAAGAGGACACAATTTCCTAGGAACTTTGCTTAAGAAACTAACAAAATAGCCTGCAATCCACGAATGTCGTTTTAGAGATATCCACCCTTTCTGTGTCACTTTTACTAATTTTAAAAGCAGAAACATAAGTTAATCTTCAACTGTTAAGTGTTTTTAATCTACTTATTGTGACACTTGGAAAAATTTAATGTCTATGGCAATGTGAAACCTTTAGTGTTGTAGTTAAGGAAACATGTTTATATTTGACAGAGTTTGTGAAAAACTCTTGATGACCTCTCTTTTTAGAATCATGTTTAATAACAAAAAGAGATTTTAAGAATTACATAAGCATGTCAAAATTCTTAGCTGGGTGTGTTGGTATATGTTTAAAATCCCAAGAGTCTCAAGGTTGAGAGAGTTTAGAGTTAGGTATTACATAAATAAAATGAATGAGGTAAATAAATTATTTTGCAGAGATTGTAGGGTTTTCACTGTCTATATTTCTTCGAAATTATTATGCACAATCTTTGGTTAACTTATTCCTACTCTTATCCCCTTCATTCTCTGAAAAGGGCGTAAGACCAGATGAGTAACACATAGCTATACTGCCTATGCTGCAGAGGCAGAGGGAAGAGGAGCCAAAGTTTGAGGCTACCTTCGGAGAACAGTGAGAACCTAAGTTTAAAAAGGTTTTTTGGCAGCTGATTACTTTGTAAATTAAAATGGATACTTCTTGTTCCTGTTTGTTGTCTTCTGGATGAATCGCATCATATTGATGTGTTTCTGCCACAGCAGGGCTGGGGAATCCTCAGTCTGTCACTGTTAAACTCTCACTTTGTATTTGTGTTTTTTGACAAATACATCCCTCATAGAGTTCTAGGATACTCTGCTCTAGGCAATAAGCAATGGGCTAGAGATTTACAAAAAGAAAGGAAAAAAAAAGAGGAAAGCAAATAAGTAAAACAAGAAATAAGTGCAGATAGATGGTTCAGAATCTGGAGAGGAAGGTGGAAGGACAGCCAGGGTAAGTGGAGAAGATGATAAAGACTGAAGCTTCAGTGTGCAAGGAGAGTGCCACGGGCCTAAAAAACGAGGACGAAATTGATACACTGATATCGTAGAGCACCAGCATTAGGTAGGTAGATTTATTTATATTTGTTCAAGGCGTTATTTCTCATCCTTTGGTAGAGCCAGTTAACTGAAGAAAACTCCCAATCATTGTTGTCTAAGACATAATAAGAAAGAAAAGACAGGTTGAAACGCTATGAAACTTTTAATTGCTGTTGACGTTCATCTACTGGGTATGAATTCTATTATATTAGAGTGAATGTTGCAATGTGCTGTCATTCCTGGAGCTCAGAGCACATTTCATTTGGGCTAATACAGGTGTCATTACTTCATTAGAAGTGCTATTGACCTTGGTACAATTTCAGGATGCTCACAGCAGTTGCTTAGGCCTTTGGACCACTGGTTATTTTCCATTGGACCTAACTATGAAAACAAAGCTGGATATTTCTACAGCAGTCAGTAGGGCTCACTATCTTTGCCTTCCTACACAGAGCTTCAGTATATGAGGGAGGCTTATTCTTGTTGTCTGCTGGAGAACTTGAGACATTGTCAGGATTAGACATTAGATTCTCCTAATGGTACATTTTGGAGACTTAAATTCTGATTTCCCAGAAGGGGATCCAGACAGATACTGGGATTCCCAGCTGCACTCTGGGCAGAGTACTGTATGAAAGAATTGGGGGGGGGGTGCTATCCAGATGAGACCTGATAGACTAGTGGTTAGAGGGGGGAAGAGTGTCTCCCCCCAAACCTACAACCCCTATCAGAGGTCTAGGGGAGGGGAATATGGCGGAAGAGGGTGGGAACCAGAAGATACAAATGAGGGGATAATAATCCAGATATAATATGAATCAATTATAATAAATAAATAGAAAAAATTCTGGTTCCCACTGGCACTAGTTTACTGCAGTATGGGTGCTGGTTCTTCTGTACCTGTTGATGACTCTGTTAGGGACTCTTGTATTTATTATGTTAATTTACTTGACGTCAAGGAAGTCACAGAACAATGGAAAATAAAATGCTATTTATGCACATGAGGAAGTAAATAAAGTTCTGATACAATATTTACAAAGAGTGCCCAGGAGGAACACGGAGGACTTAGTTGATCAAGGTGAGTTGTAAATTTTTACATTTGGAAAGTTCCTTCATGCACTCAGAAGGCTTTCCCAGAAAGGAAAAGCTCAGAGATCAAATTTAAATACATACGACATGATGCATGGCTTATGAGCTAATCTGAAAGAGGGGGGGACCTACAGCTTGGTTACTGGGCATTCTAGGGTAGGCTGCGGGCAGGAAGGACTACATGACCACATGTGTGGCGTTTTCCCTTTCTTTTATTTATGAGCCTTTCCTATTGACTGTGTGCTTGAGTGGTCCAAAGTAAAGGATGAGCAACGAGGAGGTGTGGCTAGAGCTAATGTGCAGTCGCTCTAAAGAGACAAGACAGGCACAGTCATCTACAGCTAGGGCCGGACACAGCCCGAGAAAGCTGTGGATCTTACCTGTCTTAGCCAGGAGTCAAGGAACACAGCATGGATGCCACAACTGGAGGGCCTGTTTGTGACCCCTGTGCCAGTACAAGCTCCTCATAAAGACAGGGCTGCTAGGGCCTTATGACTATTTGATGCTCCGTAGTTTTCTTCTCCTTCCGTACTTGAGGCACCCACATCTCCAACTGTTTACAATGATGTCCTTCAAGCTAGTTGTGTCTGGATTGAAACTCATCACTCATCCTGTGTGTCTTCTTTAGCAGAAATGGTCATTTATGCGGAGGGTAGTAGTCAAACATTGCAGTCTTCCAGGATGACGTTCAGCCACGCTTCAGTCTTAAGAGATGCATGCATGAAGCAGGGCCTTCCTGGCCACAGTTTCTCATGGATAGTCTGAGAGGACACGAATTGAGTTTGGGAGTAGGGAGAAACCATCCAACTTACCATTCCTTCTGACGTAAAGTGAAAAAAAAAAGGATGATTTGAGAAATACAGGAAACATTTTATTTGAAAGATTTCACAAATAGTTGTTCACATAGCAAGTCTCGTGAACTTTTTTTTTTTTTTTAACTCTCTGGCTACTTCAAACTCCATGACCTGTCTGCATCTAGAACCCAAGGACATTCTCCTACCTGATAATAATGAGCTTTCTTCTAGTTGTCGACACTGCTTGTGGCCAGTTGAGCTTAACGTTTTGTGCCAAACATGAGTAAAGCAGGCAATGAGGTCATTTGAATGGGGGGGCAGGCGTTCCCTTCGGCAGCCATGCTTTAAGTATATCACTGGCAACTTACTGATACGGCACTGGTTTCCCACTCTAGTGTTTTCATTTATATGTGAAAAGTGCTTGCTGTGCTAACTCCAGGAGCCCCTAAACCATGAATGAACTCAGTTTTGGTTTTGGTTGGGGTTGGCTTTCTTATTTTTTGTAGTGGTGGTGTTATTTTTCTGTCCCGGGGGCTGAACCAAGGGCCTGTGTATTCTAGGCAAGTAATGTACTGCTGCTCTACATCTACAGCCCATAAGAATCAATTAACTTATATGACACCTTACTCAGGAGAGGGTAGGCTCTGGGCTGCAGAAGAGTACTGGAAAAGGTCTAAAATACTACAGATGTCCAACTAAAAAGCAAGGAAGAAATGAATGGTGGCGGCGGTGGGCTTTGGGGCTTCTGCTGTTTCTCCAAGGACCTCAGCACCACGGGTCTGTCCTGGCCTTACATCATTTGTTACTTAGTATGACTGAAATAGATTGTTTGGTTCTGTTATGAAATTCATTCTATATGGAATGCAATGAGATAGTGAGCAAATAAGAACTCGTAGGTCTTGTCTTAGTGTTTTTGTTTGTGTTTATTGGGAGATATTAGAGCTTTCAGATGCCCCTACTAATACAGGGTATGCTTTGATGACACTGTAACATATGAACTAAGAGCAAAGCACTTGTAAATAGTCTCTTTGTTTTACTATAATGAGCCTGTTCAAATGTAGTTATGCTTAGGAGTAGTAATCTCTCCAGGGACTAGGAATCATCATACAGTGTAGACTGGGCAAACAAGGTGTCCACATTGATGAGAAGCAGCCTTCATAGCAAGTTTTCATCCATTTACGGAAACATTTTCTTCCCAATCCATGACATTAACTTTGAAAGCACTCCTTCTCTGAGTTCTGAAGTGACTCAGTAAATACATTTGACCATGGCCCGCTCAATTTCTGCCATGAATGACTGAGACAGTACCATACTTTGTTTCATAGCACTAGAAAGCTATCACACAGGACAAATATTGTAGAGGAGAAAGAGAACTACAATAAAGTGTGAGCAATCTGTCAACCTGGCATTTTATGTTCTTTGCAGAAAAGAAGCTGAAGTTGTTGACTGTGGGCTGGAAAAGGAAGAGGACCTTTCAACTTTGTAGTTAAAACCAAGCCAAACCAAACCAAACCTATACTGTGTGCAACAGAAGAGCGGTAAAGGAGTTGGAAGCAAATTCTAAATGAAGTGACTACTTTGGAGGCTTAGTCATTAAAATAGGAGAGTAATTCTTTATGTACTAAAATACCAAATCTTCTGATTTCTCAGGAGAGGGACCATCTAAGGAACAGTCTGTTCGGGATGTAATATACAGACGTCGCCTCATCAGATGTCTCAGAGCCCCTGGCTGTGTGGTAGACCATGTTAGTCTAGTGCAACTCAAATAATGCTGACACTTCGGGGACACGTGTGAGCTTGTCCTTGTGAGAACAGAGATCCAGGGTAGGAGGCCATTGTTATAAGCGAGGTGAGAAATAATTGCTGTTTGAGCTTGAGTGGCGCCAGTGGAATTGGAGTTTCTCACATTCGGATAGATTCGCTGTATATTTTGAAGTCAGAGCCGACAGGATCCACTAAAGATAAAACCGTGGGAGGGGGAGGAATCCAAGGCAACTCAGGACTTTTGATCTGAGCAGTAGAAAGTGGGGAGCTGGCAACCACTGTGACGGAGAAGGCTGTGGATGGAACACATTTCAGGGAGACAGTTCAGTTTCAGACATGTTAAATTTGAGTTGTCAGCTAGAAATCCAAGTGGAATTGCTGGGCAGGCATTTGGATATGTGAGTCTGAAGTTTGTGAGAGAGGTCTGGACTAGGGAGAAAATTTGGAATTCATTAGCATAGAAATATCATTTTAAGCTATACAACTGGGAGACTACTGTGGGAGTGCATATATGTTGGAAGAAAAAAAAATGAGGGATGGAAAGAAAGGAGACTCTGATTACTATTGTGAAAAAATAAAGCAGAGAAGGGTCATAGGAATTAATGAAAAGGTTACAATTTTAAGCAGGGTAATAGTCACAAAATTAGAGACAAATCGTTTTTCTAAGAAAAAAACAAGAACACATTGAGAAGCAATAACAATAATAGCTGTAATAGAAAAAGTTATTCAAACTTGCAGAACAACAGAGTTAATTACAAAGAAAGCTATGCTGTACCTTGAGTCACAACAATGAAAACAAGTCCATAGCCATGAATGTTCTCAGAATACTGTTAAAAATGAATTATTGTAAAGGCATCAAATAAGGAAAATTGTCTATAAAGAATAGTAGTCTTCCAGTTGTATAGCTTAAAATGATATTTCTATGCTAATGAAATGCTATGCAACTTATCTGTTTTCAGAGCAAATGATAAATGGATGTTGCATCCCAGCCAAGACTGCACAATACTGTATCAGTAACAAGTGTGGAAGGAACAAACTTTTAAAAAAAATCAAAGGTATTTTTAGATCATTGAGAAAAACACTTCCAATGACTGTGATGGCCAGTGAAACAAACATAGAAATTAAAGTCTAACTAATATGATATTAAATACAAAAGTAAGCAAGACCTCTTTGGAAAGAAGATCTTATAAAATATTTAATTATAATTGTGTACTTAACTCTGGGGGCCTGAGGAAGATGATCAAAATAAAAGGAAATTATCAGGATGCTATGTATTTAAGGGTTAGCTAAGAAAGAAAACATGAACACGAATACTTAGCTTTGTTAGCAGCAAAACATGCATACATGGTCTTATACATTTGGTAGGGTTAAATCAGATGTTGACCCTAAGACATCTAATGAAAACTATGAGCATATATATATATATATATATATATATAATGGTTTTTATATTCTTAACCATTTTTCGGATTTACTTCCATCCAGTGATGTGGTCCAGTACTTAAAATATCATAAGATGTCAATAAGAAGACTCTCAGATTGATAAGGAATTTTAGCAATCAAGATAGTAAGCTCCAATACTTCTCTATATACTAACAAGGAACATACCTTGTAGAACAAACAAATAAATAAATAAATAAATAAGGTTGTGTGTGGTGGCACATGGCTTTAATCCAGGCATTTGGGAAACAAAGGTAGGCAGATCACTCTGAATTTGAAGCCATCTTGGTCAATGGAGTGTATATTACAGGCCAGCCAGAACTACACAGTGAGACCCCCTGACCTTGTCTCAAGAAACCAAAATAAAAAAGAAGAAAGGAATGCCTTTTGGGGTGGGGAGTTTAGAAGTCAGAGGCACTTTCTGCTTCTACAAAAGACCCAGGTTTGGGCCCCAGAACGCACATAATCACAACTGCATATAATACCAGTTCTGTGGGATCTGATGCTCTTCCAACCTTTTCTTCTGACGGGGATGAGGAGGACACTTGACACATGACATTCAGATTATATACAGTCTAAACAACCAAACACCAAACCAACAAAGAATAGGATCTGTAAATAGGAAAACAAATTGAACATAAACATTTCAAAAGAATTCATGAAAACAGCGGGGGAAAGGATCCTTTGTACCTCCTAATTACAATGTAAATTCGCAACATTGTGGAAAACAACTTTACTCGTCAGGGAAGCAAAATTCCAACTATACTAAAATCATTACTCAGATCAATGTTTCTATTACAAAGAAATATAGCTCAAAACATGAAAGTCCTTGTAAGGAGATGGGGGAAACAGACATGGTGTCTACACCCACTTTATGATTATCTGAGGGAATTACATGCTAATGTCCTGAGAGGTGATTAGATGGAACATGGCATATATGTTTGGGTGGATTTCACTGAGCACCATTGCACTGCGGAAAGTTAAGACAGGAGGAAGCAACCCCACCCCCTAATCTGTGTGACTCAGCTATCCCACTTCTGAGTATATTATAAGAAGGCAGCTGAGTCATCATATCTCAAAGATACTCATCCATTGCCGTGTTTATGCAAACACCATTCGCTGTAGTGAGGCTATGGAATTAACTTAAGTGCTAGCAATGATCACAGGAAATTGATAGAACTAGCAATCACTGGACAAAACGAAATAAGTCAGACCCACAAAGACCATGCTTTCTCTCATAGGTAGAAGCCAGATTTTGTTAATTTATTTTAAAAATCAATTCATTTTTATTTCACGGCATTGGTGTTTTGCCTGTAAGTATGTCTGTGCAAGGGTGTTAGATCCCCTGCAACTGGAGTTACAGACAATTTTGAGTTGCTATGTGAGTGCTGAGAATTGAAGCCAGGACCTCTGGAAGAGCAGCCAGTGCTCTCAACTGCTGAGCTAACACTCCAGCCCCTAGACTTATTTTTTAAAGATTATGAAGTTATAAAAGGGATATGGGAAAAGGAAGAGGATCAGAAAGAGAGGAAGAATGGGGACAAGGGTGAAGAGAGAAAAATAGAATGAAAAATAATCAAGTATACTACATATGTATATGAAAACACAGTAAAAAAAAAACATTGTTGTTCTGGAAACAAAAGGAAAAGTAGAATCATGGTGTGTGTAAGGAAACACCCAAGCATGGATACACATGCACACACTCATGTGTACATAGACACTGTTGAGAAGAAGCCCAACTATTATTGACATAGGAAGTCAAAGTTCATGAGGATAGAAACACCAAATATCTAAGGGAGAGTATAATTTGATAAAATACATATTAAATTATTTAACAGAGTTGTTTTTTTAAATACTTTCATTTATATAGGTTGTTGATATAGTGGTAAAGATAATTTACTGAAAATAATTTCATCAAAGGAAATTTTCTCGCTGGTCTTATGATTTTGTAGCCTTTCAACATCTAAAACATTATATATTCTTCTGATGATCTTCAGCAAATACATTGTCTTTTTTTTTTAAGCTGAGAAATGGAAAGTTGTTGAGAACTGAGATTCTTATAATCTGAAACTTGATAATAAAGAAAGATCAGTTAGGTTGTAAAGGAAGTGCTATTCTCACAAGAGAACCACTAAGCCCTCAAAAACCTTAAATGGAAAATATACACTTAGCTGGAATGCTTTTCTTCCCCAATTGGAAGCAGGGTGTAAAAGTAAACCATCAAATTACCACCAGTGACAGTTCAGCAGTAATAATCTAACCTGTGTTGCCAAGGAGAGAAAAGTCACTAAATACACAGGTTAGGTACGCTAACTTTTTCACTGTTTTGTATCATTAGACCATTGCTGTTCTCTGAAGCAGCAGGGTCATGTTTGGTGAGGTAAGCCTAGGGTCCAGGAGTGAGCTGCAAACTGAGGTGGGAAAAGGCAGGGCATGTAAACCTTCCTCATGCCATTTCAACGTGACCTCTCCTAGCTGGGCTCCTAAGTTGGTCATCATTGGTGTTTGTTATAGGAATAGAGAGTTGACTAACCTCAGTTATCACTTCTGCTGATTCTAGTCATCAAAGAGACAGAGATACCTAGCCGATCTGGCTAGTAGAGTGAGCAGCAGGGCCTTCGCTTACTGGCTCTGAAGCTAGGATTTAATCCTTTCCCTCACCTCACGGTTTGCATATTGTGATAGTTATGGACCATTATATTCCATCTATCATTGCTGTTTTCCCTGTTGATAGGCATTTAAAGTAATGCAGAATTTGTATGTTAACTATGATTTCTCTATCCTAGCCTCATAACTCAAATGGCTAATTAGCCAACACTCCTATTCAGCACCTGTAGAAAATGGTTAAATATACAGCTTTTGCTCTGTTTGGAGCTCCTCATAGGCCAAGATTCTTAACCAAGCTAGAATTCTGTTGAGAGCACCGTCGAGTCTATAGTAACCATCCAATAAATATTTGATATATGTTTATTAAATTGGTAATGAAAGTTAGCACAAGAATTGGATGCTGAACAGAGCAAGAAAACTCAATGAGATCCAGCCCATTTTAAATGTAAGCCGAGCCTGCCTTATTTCTCCTTTTCCCTCTCTCCTCACCATGACATTTATGTGCTTGTTTAGTTCGGGGCTACCCATAAGAATGACCATGAACATTTGACTTGGGAAAGAGAAGTCAGGAAATTGTTCACCTTCTTGATTATTTTGTCAACCCCTCTTCCCCAAAGGAGACATTTATGTAGCCTAATAACTCCACCACGCTGAACTACAGTATATCTTCATGTTTTTGTTCTCTATAATTTCTGTAGAAAGCATTCAATTTGCATGCCTTTTACAGGAGGAAAGAATCTTGAGGGGGAAAAAAAACTTCTAATATGTGGTCACATGTGAAATGCACTGAACTCAAATGGTAGTGTCAGCGTTAACAAAAAGAAAAGACTTTTTTTTTTTAAAGAAAAAGGAGATAGAGGGGGAGCTGGGACCAAAGGAGAGAAATTACAAGGAATTTATAATGAATTTTTGTATTATTTGTTACATGTAGTTACCTATAATAATAAATAAGGAATGGAGCTGTCATGTTCCAGTTACTAATGATACAGGGGCATCAAAGAAGGGAGGATAGCTAGATTGTAGCGAATTGACCAGAGTTCTAAGAAAATGCTAGATTTATGAAAGAGGAAGTACTTTTAAGAATATTCACAAAACCAGTGGTACAACAATGCATACTTTAGGCTGATAGAGAAAATGCTATAAATCACATATTGCTTAAAAATTATTTCAATTGTTGTATGTTTATTGAGAGATCTTTGTTGTTGTTGCTTTTTGTTTGTTTTTGCTTTTTTTTTTTTTCCAGACAAGGTTTTCCTGAGCAGCCTTGGCTATCCTGGACTCACTTTGGAGACCAGGCTGGCCTCGAACTCACAGAGATTCACCAGCCTCTGCCTCCCCAAGTGCTAGGATTACAGAAGTGTACCACTGTGCTCAGCTTATAGCGAGAACTCCTATTTCTGAATTAAAGGCTGTAAATCTAAGAATTATATTCACTTTTGTCATTTGATTTATTTGTTGATAAATTTATCATAAGCCTTTGTCAAGAGCTTCTTTTCTGCCAGACTCATTATTCCTGTCAGTCTCAGGGACTTCTGATGAGTTCCTCCACATCACTTGCTTGCCCAGACCTTGTGGCATCCCTGACTTTGGTATATTTGTGGTGACAGTATGATTTACTAAGCATCTCTGTAGAAGCATTGCGTGTGATCACGAGCCAGCCCTTGAACCCACAGATTGTGGTCTGATTTCATTGAGATGACAAACCATACATTGTGACATCAGCATTTTCTTTGTCTCCATCTTAAGTTTTTACCTTGAGAACTCATATAAAACTGATTTTAATCTTGTTCAAGAGCAAGGTAATGAAGTTGGAGAAAGGAGAAAATGTCCTGAGTGTAACTGTGACTATCAGGACCGAGATTTTGAGATCTAGTGTAATGGTAGTGGAGTAGGGCTGGGCGGAAGCACAGGATGAAATCTGGACAAAAGACAATGCATTCTCCCCTCTCCCTCTCATTCTTCAAGCATCAGGACTATGATAAATATCTAAAGTAGGAGGATGGGATACATTATGCTTAAGTATAAAGTAGGGACTTTAATGAGATGCATTGCCTAACAGAAAGCCCAGATACTGACATTATAACACCAGGTGGTAGAATGCTCGCACAGGCATCTCATATACACGTGTTTACACACTCACACAAATGCCCTTGTGCTTTTGAAACTTTTAAGACAACACCCCAATCCACATACAATTCACATTTTCCTTTTACTGTATGAACATGCAGCATAATACTAGTGTTCAGAATGAGCTGGGGGGAAACATTCTTACATAAGGTAGAACCAAAAATCTCTTTGATTCTATATAGAGGAACTGACAGCAGTTTTGTAAAAGAGCTTTTTTGCCTTGGGCTTGGGATTACACTTCAGCCAGGCTTTCCAAACAGTGGCCCCACTGCCGTCTTGTAAGGATTACAGACTAGCATCCCTGTCCATGGCATGCACATGGAGCTACATTAAAGTCTTTGTCAAGACTACCTCCAGAGAAAGAGGCAGCCGTGTCAAGGCCAAGTTTTACAACTCCTTAAGCTCTTTTTAACTAGTTAGAGCATGTTTGCTTCTTTGTAACACAAATGTATTAATATCTATCTCAATACATATCCTGAGATATTTGGTTCCTAGAGTTGTTCACTGATATCATTGATGCCCTATGGTTGGGGGACTGTCTCTGCACTGTGCCTGATGGAAAGTTGCAGTAAGTCAATAGCAATACCCAGACAAGTCTGTAGCAGAGAAGGTGAGTGTGGACCGGAAGCATAAAGCCACCAAGGAAACACACTTGGTTGTATCAGCGTCTTTTTCTAAGTTTTTACTTGTTTACTTATTTATTTATTGTAATATTGGAATTGGAATCAGGCCCTTGTGTATGATACACAGGGACTCTACCACTGAGTTATAGCCGTAATCTTACATTATTTTTCAGTTTGCCATTTGCACTTCTGTTAATGAATACTGGGGAAAAAATAGAGTCTCACTGAGAACAATGAGGAAACAGCATTTTTTTTTCCTGTGCTCTTCTCAAAGTTCTCCCAAATGCTCATAATCTCCGTGACTAATGAGCTTTATAATTGATGGAAGACCAAAAAGAATTGTAAATACTGTGTGACTTCAATGTATCAATGGGCAAGTTTTGTTTTGTTGGAATTAGCTCTCTTGGGCCTAATATGACCATATTCTGGGCATGAATTTAGCTCAAGTGGCTCAGACTTAAACTCTTGGTTTCCATGGAGACTTTTGCTCTGGTTTACTGGTATATAACTGTTTCCTCACCTTTTCATTTCCTGAAATAGCACCAAGTACAGTATCTAAATTTTGACTAATATAAATCAAAGCACATTCCTTTCTTTTCAGTAAAGTCCACTATTTCAACACGTGTGCAGGATTTTCCTTTTCAATGCAGTAGACATCTGTTACTGCTAATGGGGATAAAATAGCATGTGTTTAAAAACAATAAAACATATTAAAAACAGTGCACATCTTAAATATTTATAAATTATTTACATTAGAAATGTGCAGGGGTGTTTTTGGCTTTTGGGGTATGGTAGAGTTTTCAAATGAAAAATATGCAAATTACATGAAAGTGCATATGCATATAAAAAGGTAAATATGAATGTGTAAAGTGTTGTGGGCTTACATTGCCAGATACTAGAATGTCCTTTTAAAAAATAAATGTTGCATGTTCCCACTTTTCATGTAACTGTTCCTGTTCCCCACTCACTATAGTTTCCTTGGGTCTAATAGGAAACAATCCTGGATGTTCATTTGGAATACTCAGTATATTCTTGACTAATAAATCACTTAGGGCTAGTGTGGATTATTAGGAGCTATTTTGAACATATATCTGTGAGTCTGTGTATGTGCGTGTGCGTGCGTGTGTGTGTGTGTGTATGTGTGTGTGTGTGTGTGTGTGTGCATGTGTGTGTGTGTGTGTGTGTGTGTGTGTGTGTGTGTGTGTGTGTGTCTATCTATAAGTAATGGCTGAATTCAGGTGTCAGGCATGCTTTAAAAAGAACTCTCCTCGAATTTTAGCTAGAACTTCTATTTCAATGTCCCTGGAACTAAAGGACATATTGATAAGTGCTTATTCTTTTTAAAAAAATGTAAACTCTTGTTTAATACTGAATTAATACTTATCTTTCTAATTTCAACAATCTTTCTGCAGAGAACTATTAGAACATACGGCTTTTTGTTTGTTTACTAGTTTGTATTTGTTTTTTGGTTTTTTGAGATAGGGTTTCTCTGGGTAGCCTTGCCTGGCCTCAAACTCACAGCGATCAGCCTGCCTCTGCCTCCTGAGTGCTGGGATTAAAGGCATGTGCCACCATGTCCGGCATTAGAAAGTATGTTTTATTGAAGGTAAATTTGAAAATGAAAATTATTCTTTACCCAAAGACTACAGTTTTCTCTTACGTAATTTAAAAAAATCTGTTAGATTAAACCAGGCTGTTGGAGGCAGGATAATGGATATCCTTGCAAGGGCAAATGGAAAGCGACCAGAGTGACTGCTCTCCAGTAGCCAGAGAGAAAGGCTGCAGAATCTGTCTTCTCAGAATATTAAATACCGGATTTGAGGAGGTGTTAGAACTAAGACCCAGGAAGTCTTCTTGATTCTGCTCTTCAAACTGAGAGTGCTGCCCACGAGTTGTGTTAGTTGTTCTGATTACAAGAGCATTATAGCAAACATGGAAATGCAAGTCAACACAAACTAAGATCCCCCTGTAGAATGCTATAAATATAAGTATAAATATGTATATACTGTCCTAGATGAAATGGAAAGAAAATGTTGTAATCTTGGTTTATACAATATTTTCTTGTCACTTATTAATACTGTCATCTATATCATGAATTATTGTTATGTATTTATACTTTTAAGGACTGTATCAGTTTTACTAAGACCTCACAATTTAGACATCCATTTTATTTTATTTTATTAAATACATTTTATTAATTTATTCATATTACATCTCAATGGTTATCCCATCCCTTGTATCCTCCCATTCCTCCCTCCCTCCCATTTTCCCCTTACTCCCCTCCCCTATGACTGTGCCTGAGGGGGACTTCCTCCCCCTGTATATGCTTATAGGGTATCAAGTCTCTTCTTGGTAGCCTGCTATCCTTCCTCTGAGTGCCAACAGGCCTCCCTATCCAGGGGACATTAGATCCCCCCATTTTATTATAAACAATACTGACTTAGAGATTTTGTAATCCAATATTGATGCAGTTGTAGTCTGGTTTCCCTAGGCTAAGTTCTTGTGCATGAAAACTTAGAGGAAGCTGTAAGAATCCACAAAAACTTGATAATATTCTGCTTATGCCTTCCTCATCAGAGCCAAGGTTTAAGGTGTTCGTGAACCCTTCTTGACATGGAAATTGCCTGAGTTACTGCAACTCAGGAATCTCTTCATGAGGAAGGAGCTGTGCTCCCAGGGAAAATTCTGTTTTTCTCATTGAACCAACAACCGTCATCTAATCAATGTGTGTTCTGTAGGTTTCCCGAATTGCAATTCCAGACGCCTTCTTTTCTACCAGTGTCGAAGCTGCTGGTCTTAGTAATTATATTCAGGCTGATACACTTGTGTGGGGCCAAGGCTTGGGGGAAACTACCACATTCCTATGCTGGTTTTCAATATATGAAATGACATGGGTACTAACTTAAAAGCCCACTCTGCGACAAAAGATGGAAACTTTCAATAGTAATAATTAAGATAAAAAGTTCCAAGAAAAAGATACCAGCAGCAAAGTAGACATGAACTACCAAAATGTGTGGAAAAGGAAAGAAAACCAATCTTCTGTAGAGGGTTTAGTTAGTAGTAAAAATATTTGCATATGCACAATACATTCTGAAAATATATGAAGGTATTTTGGTGGAAATGTTTCTGAGCATATACATATTAACATGTGTGTAAATCATACAAGGGATCATGGGTTTGAATTAATAAGCAGAAACCTGAGAATGTTCAGGGTAAAGTCCCTGAGGATTGAACTGAGGTATTTTCATGTGGATGCAATTTGGAGAGATTTTTTTGTTGTTTTGTTGTGTAATGGTTTTGAGTCTGGGGCATTTTTCAACCTGTTTCATGTTAACTTTAGTAGCAGTTCATTACATTTGATGAAATGTAGTGTACTAATATAGAGTATGATGTTTAATTTGTGGTTCTGTTATTCTGAAAGCAAAGCAGTATCACACACACACACATACACACACACACACACATACACACACACACACACACACACACACACACACACACGAGCTTAACTCAACTCATACGCACCAATTTTAATGGACTTTGGTGAGATTAGGTAAATGAATGGTGATGAACGAAGTGATGAGGGATGTTCAGTAAAGTCTTCAGCGAACAAAACCACTGCTTGTCAAATGCTTGTTAACTGGAGTCACCACAAGCCTTTGGCCAAAATTATGAAGCCATCATTAGAATATCTGAATTGGGTATATTTCCTGTCTGAAAAGTATTAGTATGGTTCAGAAGGCCATTTACTATCAGCCCTCAAATGAGACACATGGGGATGAATACAAGATTTTAAGCGATTTTTTTTTTCATAGTTCAAGGAGTCCTGCAGAGGAAGGGGAAGATAGGTGGAGCCAGCTGGCTCAAGGGACACCAAGAAAACACAGGCCCACAGACTCTACTGACCAGGACTCATGGGGCTCACAGAGATCAAACAGCCTGGAGGGGTCTGATCTAGGTCCTCTGTATGCATGGTATGGCTGAGTACCTTGGTGTTCTTGTGGGAATTCTAAGAGTGGGAGTGGGGCCTGTCCTTGACTCTTTGCCTACCTGTGGGATCTTTTACCTCCTACTGAGTTTCCTTGCTGGGCCTTGACATGTGATAATATGTGCTTGGTCTTACTGTACCTAGTAATGCCTGTTTAGTTGATGTCCCTGGGAAGCTTGTTATATTTTTGAGGAAAGGCAGAAGGGGTGGATCTGGGGGAGAGGGGAAGAGGGGCAGACAGACTGGGAGGAGGAAGAGAGAGGAAAAACTGAGTAAGGGTATAATACACGAGGTCATGATACTATGACACAGGATGCCCAAGGATGTGATTTGGGGCCCTGTTCCTTTTCTGATGCTTCAAAGAAAGCCTCTGATGCATGAATCCTCAGTCTGTCTTAAAAGAGGTAGAGGGTACCACTTAAACACATCAAACTCCAAAGCAAACCATGGCCTCATGACCCCTGTTTCTCACGAGCTGAGTTGCACTTTTAAGACTTCATATCACTCTAGAACAGGCACGTGTAAATGCTTGGCACTGGAAAGCCCACCAATGGTTATTAGTGGCACTACCTCCAGATGAAGTTTCTAAAAGATTTCTAGAAGTATAACCAATTGAGCTAGCATATCTCCGTGACATATGGATGTTTTATTTTTCACGTAAAAACTCATGCACAAAAATTTTGGGAGATAATTTTAGGGATGTAGAGTTTATAGTGGCCTTTCTGGAAGATAAGAGATCATGATTTTATACATCCAGTGCTGCATCAAGGTTTCTGCACTTAGGAGTAAGGGGAAAATTGGAGGGAGGGAGGAATGGGAGGATACAAGGGATGGGATAACAATTTAGATATAATATGAATAAATTAATAAAATATATAAAAAAGAAAAAGAAAGAATTTAAAATCAGAGGACATAAGAATTAATGCCCCCCAAAAGAAGAAGAAGAAGAAGAAGAAGAAGAAGAAGAAGAAGAAGAAGAAGAAGAAGAAGAAAAAGAAGAAGAAGAAGAAGAAGAAGAAGAAGAAGAAGAAGAAGAAGAAGAAGAAGAAGAAATCATGTCTTGACCCAGAAATAAGCTCACACACCTACAGACACTTGAGTTTTGAAAAAGACACCAAAACCATACAATAGAAAAAAAACCCAGCATCCTCAACAAATGGTGCTGCTCTAACTACACACCTACATGTAGAAAAATGTGAATAGATCCATGTTTAGCATTCTGCACAAAAATCAAGTCAAAGTGGATTAAAGACCTCAACATAAAACCAAACACACTAAGTCTGTTAGAAGAAAAAGCAGGAAAGAGCCTGGAACTCATTGGCACAGGAGACAACTTCATGAACAGAACACCAACACCCCAGGCTTTACGACCAATAGTACATGGGACCTCATGAAACTGAAAAGCTTCTGTAAGGCAAAGAACACTGTCAACAGAACAAAATGACAGCTTATAGGCTGGAGAAGATCTTCACCAATCCTACATCTGACAAAGGGCTAATATCCAAAATATATAAAGAACTCAAGAAATTAAACACCACCAAACCATATAACCCAATTAAAACCTGGGGTACAATTACAATCATTTGCCTGCAAATTTCAGGATTTCCTTGTTTTTAATAGCTGAGTAGGATTCCATAGTGTAAATGTACCACAGTCTCTTTATGCATTCTTTGACTGAGGGGTATCTAGGTTGTTTCTAGGTTCTGGCTATTAGGAATAAGGCTGCAATGAACATGGTTGAGAATGTGTCCTTATTACATTCTCCACTGTTGAGTGGAGAAGAAGATCTAACTCTCACACAAACTCTGGTGCCCCATATTTGATCATGTCCCTTGGATGGAGATGCCTGGTGGCACTCAGAGGAAAGATAATAGGTCACCAAGGAGAGACTTGATACCCTATGAGCATATTCAGGGGGAGGAGATCCCCCTCAGACACAGACATAGGGGAGGGGAGTAGGGGGGGAAGTGGGAGGAAGGGAGGGATGGGAGGATACATGGGATGGGCTAACAACTGAGATGTAATATGTATAAATTAATAAAAATGTATTTAAAAAAAAAGAAAAGAAAAAAAAAAAGAGAATGTGTCCTTATTGTGTGGTGGAGCATCTTTTGTGTATATTCCAAGGAGTGGGCTAGCATCATCCTGAGTGAGTTAACCCCGACCCAGGAAGAGGTAATGGCATATACTCACTTGTAATGAGTGACACTAGACTGACAGAGATATCCCATGAAAGTCTTCACTTAGCCAGAGATTGTAATGGATACTGGGACTTCCTATTGGGACTCTAGGGGAGAGAGGTAAAGAAGAATGGGAAAATAGAAGGATCCAGAGGGTCCTAGAAACCTACAAGAAGACCATTAAAGCTGGAAAATCTGGACCCAGGAGGGTAAGCTCAAACTATGGTACTAAGCAAGGACAATGCATGCAGTAAACTTAGAACCCCTATCCAGATTTAGCCAATTGACAGCACATTCTCTACAATTGTGTGGAGAGCAGGGACTGACTCGGACACCAACTCTGGTGCCCACCATTAGACAGCTTCCCCTTGATGGGGAGACCTGGTGACACTCAGAGGAAGAGTAAGAAGGATACCAGGAAGAGACCTGATAGGCTGTGATCTTATAGTGGGGGAAAAGGTGCCCTTCTAACACAGAGCTAGGGGAGGGTAATAGGATGAAAGAGGGAGGGAGGGGGAATGGGAAGATACAAGTGAGGGGATAACACATAAGAGATAATCTGAATAAATTGTTTAAATAAATAAAAGTAAAGTTAAAAACTAAAAATAACAACAAATGGGATACAGAGCTAAACAGAGAATTCTCAACAGAGGAATATCGAATGGCTGAGAAACATTTAAATGCTCAACTTCCTTAGTCATCAAGGAAACCCAAATAAAAACAGCTTTGAAATCCCATGTTACACCTCTCAGAATGGCTAAGATAAAAAACTCAAGTGATAGCACATGAAGGTGAGGATGTGGAGAAAGGGGAACACTCCTCCATGGCTGGTGGGAGTGCAAACTTGTACAATCCATTTGGAAAGCAATATGGTGCTTTCTCAGAAATTTGAGAATAGTGCTACCTCAAGATCCAGCCTAGCACTCCTGGGCATATAGCTGAAAGATGTTCCACCTTACAATAAGGACATTTGCTCAACTATGTTCATAGCAGCTGTATTTTCAATAGCCAGAGTCTGGAAACAACCTCGATGTCCCTGAACCAAAGAATGGATAAAGAGACTGTGGTACATTTACACAGTAGACTACTGCTCAGCTATTAAAAACAAGGAAATCTTGAAATTTGCAGGCAAATGGATGGAACTAGAAACAATCACCCTGAGTGAAGTTACCCAGACCCAGAAAGAAACGCATGGTATGTATTCACTTTATAAGAGGATATTAGCCATATAATACAAGATAACCACACTACAATATACAGACCTAAACAAGTTGAATAACAAGGAGGATCTTAGAGAGGATGCTTAATTCTCATTTAGAAGGACAGATAGAACAGACACTGGTAGCCTTTGAAGACAAGGAACAGGACAGGAGTCTATCATAGAGGTCCTCTGAAAGACTGCACTCAGCAGGGGATTGGAGCAGACACTGAGACTCAAAGCAAAACTTTGGAGCAGAGCACAAGGAGTCTTATGGAAGATTTGGGGGACAGAAGGGCCTGGAGGACATAGGTACTCCTCAAGGATCCAACAGAGCCAACAAATCTGGGCCCAGAGTGGGGTGCAGAGACTGATGCACCAACCAAGGGCCACCCGTGGAGAGCACCTTGACCCCTTGCTCAGAATAGTCAATAGGCAGCACAGTCTCCACATGGGTCCCATAATAAGAGGAGTAGGGGCTGCCTTTGATATGAACTTTGTTGCCCACTCATTGATCACTTCACTCTGGTTGGGTGGCCTTGCCAGACCACAGAGGAAGAGGATGAAGGCAGTCCAGATGAGACTGGGGTCAGATGGTAGGGGAGAAGGGCTCCCCCTTTCTGAGGACTAGAGAAGGGGAAAGGAAGCAGAGGGAGGGAGGGTGGGAAACAGAGGAGATGACCAGGGGGCTACAATTGAGATGTAAAGTGAATAACTTAAAAATAAACAAATTTAACAAAAAGCATTCATCAGTTTAGCAGCTTAATTGGACATAAAATGCTGTGCTATTAATATGGTTCTCACTTTATCTTAGAAAATCGGGGTAGTCTAATACTTTTTATGTGTTCTCATAAGCCTTTCTAAAAGGCTGAATTATCATCATACATACTCAACACAGGACTTGTATCAATTATGATAATAACATTATTGGCTAAGTATTTACTTTGTATGAACAATGTAGTTATGTTCTTTGTATTCTCTATTCTTCTTTAAATAGTGGTGTGTTTATATGTTTATTTATAGAAAAAGGGGGTAGATCTAAGGATCAGAACAAGGATGCACAAATGTTACAGCTCTATACTTGAGACTGTGTCTGAACTAAGCAAATCATCCAAGACTGAAGAACCCAGAAACATAGGCTCAGTGTTTCACTACACAACAAAGGTCAGAGTAAGAAAGATGTCCCAATGGTTATTTCAGGGTATTAATAATTACTGTGACAAACTAACAGTTCACTTTCACAGAACACTTAAAGAAGAATTGCAGGGAAAAAAAGCACGATGCAGGCATCTGTGAATTGGAATTTGTGATTAGTAATCTACACTTTTATTGAAGTTACAGGTTCAAAAGATTGTAAAATAATAGTTAATATATATTTTCAATTTTGAAGTTGTAGGTTTTGAGGACAATGCTTAAAAGATTAACATTATTTTTTGTCCTAAAATCTCTACTTAAATATAAGGATAACCTAAACCTTTCTAATAAACTTCATCCTTCTGATTTGGTTGGTGAAATCTTTGAAACCTTGGCTCTGCTCTTTAGTAGATGATTAATTTGGGCAAATTGTTAAACTCCTTCATTCTATACTTCCCTTAGTATGCAATAAACAATACTATCTATATTCTAAGACTATTATTTGGTCTCTAAATAGTCATATAAGGAATTCAAAAAGTGTTTAGAAGATGTATCATCCAAATCAAGCAACATATTGGATATATTATTGTAAATCTTACTACATACTAACATGGACTACCTCATCCAGACTTGATTACACAGTTCCTTATTTAGTGATTCTCCTTCAGACTATTTCTGTTTTTTTCTGTCATTTTTCTAAACTATGAGATTCAATATGATCATATAACTCAAAATCTGACCAAACCCAAATATAGATTAGGATTTTAGTACCATTGGAAGAAGCCCCAAAGTTACCTGTAATAAAATAACAGAGCGGTTCTTCGATTCCCGCAGACATGTTTACCCGATAGTCTTGATTTCCACTCTTCACCAGTTGTTTGATCCATTTCCATATCCTCATAGGCATTTTTCCCTTTTGAAGACTGGAAATCATAAAAAAGAAAACCTTGTCCATAACAGCTGCATTGAGGTCATTTACATTTGTTGGCTGCAGGTGGAAATCTCCTTCACAGAGCCTTAAATAGAAGGTTGTAAAATGTGGCCTTTGAGGGAGCGAGACCAGGCCAGCCTTTTGTATAATTTATCATCCACAGAACGTGTTAAGGTGCTTTTGATCTTTGAGGGCAATATCTTTCAAAGTGCTTATATGTAGGCATCAGTCATTTAAAAAAAGGAATTCTAGTATCCTGCTGTTTTCAATGATGGGGAGAAGGAATATTCAAGATGGCACAATGATGGTTCAATTTGACTGAGAGACCTTAGGGCTTGTGGAAACCCAACTGTGAAGATGAAACGATAGAAGGTATGTGGATGGTGTTTTGAGAAAGCATCGCCTTAACGAGACATGATACGTTTTTATCGTGGTCAAGTCCATCATGCCAAATCTGCCAAATTCCTGGCTTCACCAACTATTTTATACTAATTGTCTTTTGCTAAGTGTAGGATAAGGTCTTACTAAATATTAGATATAAATAGTGTTTAAACATGCAGTTGCACTTTTGTATTTTCCTATATTCTATTAAGGAATGGGTCACAGACACAGAATGGGAACCTTGGTGCCATTTAGAAAGTTGTCAAAATTCATAGGCTTTCATTTGTGGAGACTTGGAGTTTTCCCATCTTTTCCAGCCAGTTTGCACCACTTCATTCCCCTCCCTCTCCTCCTCCGCAAAGCTTGGCTTTGTGCTTCAGATTCAAAGAAACCCCAAAGTCAAAACAAAATGGTCAGAACTGCTGACTTGTGTTTTGTAACCATTTTTTTTTTTAAATCTAGTGTTCACAGGAAGACGTGGTGCTGACCAGACTTGGGGCTGAATTCCCTCAAAGTACTGGCAACGTTCAAGAAACTTTGCATGAATGCGAGCCAAGTTATAGATATCTAGAAAAAATATCACTTTTCTAAAAGCATCAGAACAAATATTATTTAACAAAATAGCCTCAACTTTAAACAATCATCTGAGCACTTAATATTTAAGAAGAATTTGCTATCTTTATTTGATAAAAAATAAAATAGTGATCTAATTTATATTTTGTTTTGAGTGGATTCTGTGAATTTTAAAACATAAGTACATTTTCAAAGCAATGTATATAAAATGTAACTTTAGCTTTATTGCCTTTGAAGTTCCTCTTGAAGATCTGCCATCAAGAAAGGAAGGTGTCTTAAAATTTTGCTTATTAAAATTGAATCTCAGTAGTTTTAGAACTTCATTATCAACTTTCTACAAAATCGTTTTTAATAATGGAAATGCTGACACACATGATAAAAGACACCAATGCAAGGGTCTTGATGATATTTGTGCATGGGCTATGTATAGTACATGTGTATTTGGTGTGATTTTTGGTGCTAATTTTGCCGGACTCTGCCTGAGTTGGGTAGAGAATGTAAAGCTGAACTAGCCGAACATTTCTCTGTTGTTGGAAAAGCCTTCTGATTATTTTTACTTTTCTTGGAAAGCTTAATTATGTCTTTCATATATGATTTTATTTGGATTTTTTTATGGCTTACATGTCTGAATACTAATAGTAATCTGATATTTATAGAGAGCTGAGTTTGAGACTAAATGTCAGTTTTTAGCCAGTAGAGGATATATGAATAAATTGCCTCCAAGCAATATCTAAAATGATATTTAGACTCAAAATGACCAAATGACTTTTAGATTTCAAAAATTAATTATAATGATTTTAAGAACTGAGCACATTAGTCCCTTTTAGTAGAAGTATTAAAACACAATGTCCTATGCTATTTTACTAATGTTGATATAGATAATAAAAAATAAAGCAATTTTGGCATACTGTATTTCTGTAACATACTAAGAAACTTTTTGTTTAAGATACATTAACTATACAGATTAAACACAAAGGAAACTAAGATAAGAACACATCGTTTAGACATTTTGAGTGTCTAAACATAATGGCACATTGGTTTTAGTATTGGGCTATGAATAATTTTGTCTTATCTCTAAGGAGGATTTAGTGTTAAGGTTAAGCCATTACATTTCTCAGAGTATTTTATCCTTACAAGGGTTTAAACCATATCTTTGGTGTAATGATTATAAAAATTCTTTAGAAGACTCTCCCTTTGGGGGCATGGAGAAATCTACAAAGAGCAAAGTAATTAGGAAATGTAACAGGCTAAGGAGTGATTGATGTAATTCTCTTAGTAATTGAGAAATAGCTTTCCATTTAGATATTCCCTGGTACCATTTACTTCTGAAAAGAAATTGCACTTAGGAACAGCATGTGTTTGCTATGATCATAGTAGAGAGTGTTAGAACGGTAGGAATGAGGGGTGAGAGCTGACTACACTCAGCAGTGTTAGTGGCTCATAGACTACATAGGTGTTTTTCCTCCAGAACTTAAAAACTGTTCTTTTCAATAACACATAAATATTTGAACTCTGTATTACTTTTTAGTTATTCATCTCTTGTAGATTTCATTTCTATTTATTTATTGTATTACTTTATATGTATGGGTGACCTTACCTGAATATATGTGTGTTCATCATGTGTATGCAGTGTCCATGGAGGTCCGAAGAGGGTGTCAGGTCCCCTGGAACTGAACTTACAATTGTAAACCACCATGTGGTTCTCTGAATGAGCAATCAGGACACCTAACCACTGAACTATCTCTACAGCCTAACAATTGTATAGTTTTTAAAAAGTTGGTATTTATTTTTCAGACAGACACTCTGTAGCCTCCTCAGTTTTGAACCCACCCACATGATCTATAGAAAGCCAACATTTGATTAAATGAATAAATAATAATTGGATAGATAAACATGGGTGTTTATTGACCCAGTAGACCATATGAGCAGTAATGGTTGATGATGAATTGAGAAATAACTAGGTATTTTCCTTTTGCATATTAAAATAAGTAATTATAAAAGTATAGTAAAATACAACATACAGTAGCCTTGGAAATGAAAATATTACAAGGAGGGACTAAGGACATTATAAATGTAATATAAATTCATTCCTTTAAAGCTCAAGTCATTTTAATAAATGTTCTAGAGCATTCGAAAACTATGCTCCCTGGTTCTGTTACTGTTTGGCCTTAGATATTGATAATTTTTCTCTTTTAAGTTTATTCTGACATTCTTATAGCAGAGATAGAAAAGAATACTGGTGAAAATATATAATTAAAAGAATATTGGGAAAGGGGGCCTATTGCATATCTTACAAAGTTTCAGGGAAGGGAGTAGGAGGAAAGGCTTTAAAAGAATTGAGCATGAATAACACTTAACTACATATACATACAAGTATGAAATACTGTGTTAAATATATCCAAAAAAGATTTACTATTTTAGTAAATTATATTCCATAATATAGTGTCAATATTATAAGCCACACATTAATGCTAAATTTATGTGATTTTGTTTTAAAGGTCTTTTAAGAACTTCTAAATCACTCTTCTTTAGAGGCACATTGGGCATTCAAAAGTCATGGCGTCTCTCCATTATCTACTTTCCATGTAAAGACACAATGAGACATACTTCTAAATGTGAATTAACTTCCCTGTCTAGATTTATTGCCTTTCAAACATTATCCAATCAAATTTGAGGGCCCAGAAGATAACTTTTCAAGTATATTTGACAAAAAATATGGAGTGCATTCTAACAGAATGAAAAAAAATCTATCAAAGAAACAATTATTAGTAACTAAAGTAGAGTATTGCAATACTTATGACTTACTCATCTAACCAGAATATATGAAAGACTATTTCCCCGTACTGTTCATATAGCAACAGGAACATATTTTAAGACTGGCTTATGGCATATACCTCCCAATGATGCCAGTATCTGTCTCAAATGTAAAATGAGTGCACTGATACATTACATTTCAGAGCTTTGTATGGTTTTGTGCTTTGATTTATACACTTGCTTAAAAATACTTGAGCCTTAATAGCAACCTCAGAAATGTGTAGTAAGCTTTCTTTGGATGTGTGCATACCACCATGAGAATAAAAGAGAATTAAATGTACTAATAAAAGAATGACAAGCTCCCTGGGGGGGTGTGGAAAAATGGTGTATCTGGGTGCTGATCTCCGAGGGGAGGGGCCTGCGGGGTGCCTGAGAAGGAATGTGAACCAACAGAGCTCAGGAAGGAATCCTGCCCACTTGCTCCCCAAATTCATACAAACAAGGACTGTAGGTGGCTAACGTCAGGTGATTATAACAGAGAAGACATTTATAAGAGCCCTGTTTGCAATATATTTTTAAAAGGGAATGTGTGAGCTTGCCATCTGTAAAGGAATGTGTATTTCAATCATGTCAACCAGTGATGAGATCTGATAGCAACTCTCCAAGCAGCAGGTACCATGAGCCTAAAAAGAATAAAATAGAATTAAGAATTTGCTCTTCCTCTGGGATATATGAGTCTTAATCCCATCCTCAGTCCAAATGCAGAAAGTCGGCTATTCTAATAATTAACATAGATTTGCAGTTTCATTTGCTCATTTGAGGGGTCCTTCAGTTTCTTCTGCTCTTTAATTTTTCACCTTACTTCTGGATTGAAAGATGTAAATTGTATAACTTTAGTTCCATATTATTAAAGAAATTCAGTAAAGTTGTTATACATTGAGGAGACAGTAAGATATAAGATTGGAAATCCTATCTAGTATTTAAAGTGAAGGAAGGGCTCATTCCAAAATGCTAAGTGAGAAAAAAATTAATGTTCAGAAGTATTTCAAGTTTGTAACACATATTGAATTTCAAACTGCATAGGAAATAAAAGAAAAGAAGAAAGTAGACAAAATTTCTAGCAGTGGGGGCTTATTTAAGTGTTCACTTCATTTTGAAGTTTTTACATTTTTCAGTCTTTCTATGATGAGCACATCTAATTTTTATTCCTATGTTACTATTATTATTCAAGTATGCCAAAACATTGCCCTTGTGCAATATTGCTATGATTTCATTTTGCAAGTGAATGAGGGGGCAAAGTGAAGCATTTCTTCTTTGGGATTTATCATTGGCGTGAATGGATTGACAATTCCATGCCCCAGCTCAATTCCTTTTCCTCAGTTAACCACATCTCTTATACAGACCCAGCTTAAGGTGCCACCGGGTCACTCAGAAGGAGGGACTGTGTAATAACAGACACTCCAGGAAGGTAGCTTCCCACGAAGGACGGATTTCAACTTCACCTCCACCTGCAGGCATTTTCAAAGCACCAGAAGGCATCTTTTCCCTTGGCTTTTTGCCTTCCTAGATGGCTTAAGACAGAAAGATAACTTTTAAAGATTGTTTTTCAGGCGCGCGGGGTCATAGCTCATTAAGAGATACCAGCTCTTTCCCCCAGGCAACTGTTGGAAGCGCTAATCCTAAAGCCCCCCCGGGGAGACCCCGGGAGTGTGGGAACTGTACCAGGCAGGAGGAGCCCTCCCCCACCTCTTCCACCCTAAGCAGAGCGACAGAAACAGAGTTCAGTTCTGAGCAAAAGGCAGAATGGCGATTTTTACTGAGCAAAATGCAGAATGGACTGCTTTTAACTCTGAGATATTCTGCCTAGTGACAAGGTAGGGTATGCCTGACAGCACTCAGGATCAGGGCGGGGGAGCGACGAAGGAGGGAGAGAGATCCTTCTCAGAGGTTAGGTTTTGTTAGCCCCTGTTTTGTTACTCCCTGTTTCACTCTCGTCCTCTTTGTTCTCCGGTAACTTGTCTGAGAGGACCAAGCCCAGGCAGAGCATTCAGAATCCAGACAAATGCACAGAGACCGCTTGCCTGGTCTCTGCTTTAGGTGTGCACGCCGTTAAGGCTACAGTGAAGCCCCTGCTGACATGGCAATGGGGAAGCAACTAATCGCACGCGAGAAAAAGTTCTGCTTTATTATTTCTACTTTTAAAAGGAGCAAGGAGAAGAAATCAGACTATAGAGAAGCGTAGTTAAAGGTCCTTGGAGGAGCGAACCAGTTTCTCACCGCTCTACCCAAGAAGCTCTTAGCTCCCCGGAGCCTAGAACGTTGGAACTCCTATTTGCCCAGCAGGACCCTTTTGTGTGCGCCCCCCAATATATTCACTGCAGAGCTGCAGGAGTGGGGGTTTTACCATATCAAAACCAGGCTCAGAAGTCCCTCTGCCTTTCAGAGGAACCCCACCTAGCAAGGGGTGGGGTGTCTCTTCTGCCCACCCCTCGCGCGCGCGCTCAGCGGGCCTCCTTTTTCTCACTGTCCTGCAGGAGCTCGGTCATGAAGGAAATGTAGACTATGGCCAAGCGGAGGGTCTCGATCCTGGACAGCCTCTTCTCATAAGCGAAGGTGGGCACCTTCCTGCGCAGCTGGTCGAAGGCCTCGTTTAAGTTGAACATCCTCTTCCTCTCTCGAATGTTGGCGGCCTGGCGCTGGGCGTAGGTGATGACCCTTTTCCTTTTGGGGCGGCCTAGCAAGGATGCTACTTTGCCGCGCCCCTCTCCCTCCTCTTCTTCCTCCTCCTCCTCCTCCTCCTGGTCCTCATAGTCTGCTTCTCCCTCCTCTGCTTCCTGGTCTCTTTCCTCAAACCGCCTTCTGGGTCTTCCCTCTCGGAACCCCAGTGTTCGATCCCCAAAATGGACCCCAGGTGGGAAGTCGCAGAGAAGAGGGTGTCTTGGAGAGGCCAGAGAGAGATCTGCAACGAAGTTCAGCATGGTAACATCCAAGCAACTCTCTGAATAGGTGGCCATCGCTCAGTGTCTTTCTCATCGGGTTTCTTGCAAGAAAGGCATAGCTGTAGATGGGGCTCCTTAGTGGCATTGACTCTTTTGGTCCATCATCACCAAAAGCGGGGCAGACATTAGTATTTATAATCAAGACGAACGGATTATTTGCAGGGAGAGAGAAGGCCAGGGCAACGTCCCTCTTCTGTAAACTGATAGAAGATGACAAGCTTGAGCACTCGTGAAAAGCTCAAAGGGACAAGCTTTCAGGTTCTAAAATATTTGTCCCCTTGCTGCACTACGCAGGGCAGTTCCTTCTTGGCAGAAACCCCCAGTTCTTACCTGCTGTGCTTTTTTTTTGTCTCTGGTCTCACCCTCGTATCCAACCAATGCTTTCCTGGTTCCTTATTCCATGTGTGTCTTTAATTTCGATTTGTATCTTCAAAGCCAAAATGTTTCCACCGCGATGCCTTCTCCTTGGCTTCGGGGCAGGAGTCCTGAATCTCGCGGCCACTTGCCAATGGATGTGAAACAAGTGCATGCGCTTTTAATGATGTCCAGGAAAGGGGCCCTACCAGGCACGGGTCGAGGGGAGCTGTTTGTCTGGTATCCCAGTGCTGCGGCTGCTGAAAGGCAAGACCTTCCATTAGCCTAAGCAAGCATGGCTACAGGGGGGCAACCGCATTCCCCAGTGTCTCTGTTGGAACCGGTGGTTTTTTTCCTCCTTGTAGGGCTTCGCAAACAGCTCACTGCTTGGTTACAGATCCTGACTTCTGAAGTCGAAGTCGGTTTGGACATAATCAGACTGACAATTATGATACTTGACTTTACTCACTCTGGTCTTGTCCTCTACAGGGGACAGTTCTGTTTGAGGGAAAAGGTTACAGTGATAATGAAATTTTTTAAAGAAGGAGACTAGGAACATTTACTTCAGAAGCCCTTTACTATGCAATTACCCTACAGGGGACAAAACAACATCTTGTCTTACTCTCTATCCCTGTTCCCTCTTGCAAGCCTCCTTTGAAAAATGCGATTTAGCATTAATAAGCCAGAGAACAGCTCTTCAGAGAAGTCAGATATGGACTTTTAAACTGCCAATCGTGTATTTGTTCTTTTTCTTTAATAATATTTTTATTTTTTTACATATACATTTATATTATTATACACATATAAAATAAACTGCATACAGCAAGAAGAACCACGAAACAATCAGAAATTATATTAATGTTACATTCATAGTGTTTTGGCTATTTCTATTTCGGTTATTTGTTCTTGAACAAAGAAAAATCCTGACACTTTGATCTGGCTGCTATCCCTCTTTCATTTGTGTACCGAAGTAAGGCTTAAGAGGGAAACCTATACCGTACTGAATTATGCTTCATGAAAATTTGGTGTCTATCCACAGAAATAGAAAAGATTCTAAACTTGATATATTAAGAAGTTTTACTGACTTTTGTATATTCCGAATTTTCACACAAAAAGTCCTTCCTTCTTTCTTTCTTTCTTTCTTTCTTTCCTTTTGGCTTACTGACTGCTCATTATACAGAGAGGAGCTTTGTAAAAACACCCTGGAGGCAAACAACATGTTAAAAAATAATTTCAAAATTAGGTCAGAAGAAATGACAGAAACTATGTAAATGGAGATTTTTCTGATTT
Source organism: Acomys minous (assembly GCF_964271855.1). Lineage (NCBI taxonomy): Eukaryota > Metazoa > Chordata > Mammalia > Rodentia > Muridae > Acomys > Acomys minous. The sequence goes on from NC_140489.1 coordinate 78,849,750, forward strand.
CAGGGAGAACCAGGAAAGACATCAGTTCAAGCTTAGTCGGTACATTGGACAGCTCCCAGAACCACCTATTTCCCACCAGCACAGTTCTCTTCTCTACCTCACCTACCAATGTGTACTCAAAACAAAAATTTGTAGTGTGCATAGCAGGATGATTATAGACAATAATAATATTAAAAGAAAAATATTTTCCTGTTTTCACCACTAAGAAGTAAACAAATGCCTGAAGAGATAGCATGTTTAGTGCTGTATAAATGCTAGGCAGTATATACATAGACAGAATCTCTACACATTACTCCATTAGGATCCCCAAGTTTTATGCCCTTAAAAAGCAGCTAAAATAAATTTTATCTTTTTATGATGCAGTATAATCTTGAATTTTCGTTTGTTTGTTTTTTGGTTTTTTGTTTGTTTGTTTTGATTCCCATACCCAGGCTTTTCTTCCAGGCATTTCTCTTTAATAAGCTTCCCTCTGCTCTTAATTTCCTTATTGATATTGCGATAACTCTGGTAAGAATTGAAAGTTTTCCCTGAGATATGCTAATGAGCAAAGGACTTTTGTTATGATTGTCTTATTGGCTTATTCCTACTGTATACAAGAATGATTAGAAAAAGAAAAGTTCAAGGCAAAGTATGTGGCGCAGTTGGCAGAGAGCTTCTCTAGCAGGTAGGGAGCCCTCGGCTTGATCCTCAGCACCGCATAAACTGGATTTGATGGTGCAAAGCTATAACCGTAGCACATGTGTGGTTCCAGGGCTCCCAGGAGGCCCAGAAGCCCCTGGGTGTGGTGCTGCTGCTTCTCCCTTGGGAAGGTCTGAGTGAATGTGGTCTGCTTCCAGGAAGAAAAGGCTGAGGCATGGGTCAAAGGTTCTGCCTCTCCCAGGAAGGCCTACTGGAGAAGGGTGGAACACAGAAGTGAGATTAGTGCCAGAAGATCTCTGGTTCGGGCAGAGGTGCAGAAGAAAAAAAGATTTTTCTCCAATAGGTGTTACTGATCTCTTTTCTGGGCTGCCAGGCCCAGGCCAGGTGGCAGCAGGGAGCTCAGGGCTCCTTAATCAAAGCCAGGCTGCAAGGAAGGAGCAGCAGGCCTCTCGCCCCATAGATGGGCACTGCTGTGGGTAGAGCAGATTTAAAAGGAAGGCAGCAGTGGGGTGGAGCCTATAATGGAGACTAAGAAGATTCCTATGGCTGCCTGATCAAGCACTCGTGCTGAGGGTACAGAGGTAAATTCTTGGGAAGAAGGGGAGCCCTTCTTTCCCTGGATTAAATGAAGAGCCTCAGAAGATCTTTGATGAAGTAAATGGTGCTGACCCCTTTATTTCATGTGAAGCAGGGACTTATAAACCTTGAGCAGTGGGAGGGGCTTTGAGGAAGAATGTGTGTCATTGGCTGGGACTAGGATTCTGTCAATGCTCTAATTGCATAGGGAAAGATAACAGGAGTCAAGCTCAAGTGACTGACCCCTTGAGTGACCACCTGTAACCTTGGAGCTGTATCGCAGGCTTCTGAGGCAGGCACAGAAAACAGCACCCACACCCTCTGTTTCAGGATGAGATTTTAAGTCTCAAATGTGAGATTTCCGGGGATTGAACATACTCCATCTCAGCAGTTCTGTGCCAGTCACCTTAGAGGCATGGCCCATGAGCCCCACATATAAGAGAGGTGAAGACAGAGAATTAGAAGTTCAAGGTCATCCTCCGCTACATAACGGGTTGGAAGCCAGTTAGGGACATATGAGACCCAGGAGGAAGAGAGGTCATAGAAATTCCAACAATAGTTAGGAAACCTGTAAGTGAAAAAAGTAAGTTTTGTATTGACAATTATATTCTTCCGATCCGTGTTTTATTTAGGATGTCATTAAATGTGTAAATTTTATGTTGATCTTTTATTGTCTATGAGTTTTCTTACACTTAACTTATGTGAGTCAATTAAAAATAAGTTACTCAGCAAAACAGACTACACAGTGAAAGGAAACATAATAGAAAAGTCATTTTACATGGTGAAGCAGAGAACCAAAGGTGTGATGCAACTCTAAGGAGACTTTTTTGCACTAAAATTCTTTAGTCAAGCAAATAAATATTTCAAAAATCATATAGCATGCAGCACTGGATGGAAACATTTGTATTAAAATGCTGGGAATTTAGAAAACCAAGGCTTAATATATACATATTTAAAGCAACCGTTAAAATATATTTTTTAATTTTATCAAAATAATTTCAAGTTAAACGCTTGGTTTGTATCACAGCAATTTATTTCATGAGGCAATAATCATAGTGACACAACTAGTGCCCCAAATATGTTATAATGACTATTTTTATCTATAATCATAAAGTGTACAAATAAACAAGATGGGCTTTTCCTGCTTATGTTGGAATACTTTTAAAGGCTTTGTGGCTATCAGACCAACAGTGAATCTGCACAGTAGTCAGTGAATTAATAAAAAGCTAAGTGACTTTAAATAGTTCACCCTACAAGGGAAAAATTCTCTTTTACTTCTAGACTTCAAAGTAAATTTAAAAAATTAAATAAGAAAACTCCCTTGTTCCTGAAAGGAATCTAAATTTATGGAGTTGGATTCCTCTGGGTTCTAGGGGTGTGGTGCAGATGTTTTGGATATCTGTATAAGGACTGTCAGAAACTTTGCTCAGAATCCTTCAGGAATCAACATGAAAATGACCTAGTTGTGCTTGTATACCTTATTTCTATTAAGCCTCTCCAGTAAACCTTTTATTTATACTATTTTGGTAAATTAGAATCAAAGCAAAATTCAAGTGACCAACCTAACTTGAACAGTAGTTCCCAAGGAGGCTAGAGGGACTTTTAAAATTGGAAAGTAAAACAAAACAAACAAACAAACAAAGGGTAAATTTTTTAAAAATTCCAAAAGCTAAGGCAAATACAGAGTTCTTGTAAAATGTTAAAGATGCTCTCTGTCCCTTTTTTGTATTCCTTCCCTTATATTCCCAAGCATTGTGCACTTGACAAGCAGTCAGATGATGATGTGATGACAGAGGTAGACATTTGTCATGATCCCCAGGAGAATGTCCTAAAAACTGTCCCTCTAGCTGTCATGAAGAATGGTTTTGTGGGCTTTGTATTCAACTTCAAATCTGTATCCCTATGGCCATGGCTGACGTATAGATAAAAATGTATATATGTTTACATATTTTTCTCTAGTTATATTTTATGTAAGCTTGCCTTGAAGTCTATAACTCAAGCCTTAAAACTAATGAAGTCTACATGTGTGTGTTAATTAATTTTTAGAAAGTGAACATAATCATGACAAAGGGTCTGAACCACAAAAAATAGAACTCCTTTACTTAAGTTCCAGAAAGCGTAAAGAGAAATACCTTAACTGTGTGGCTTGGGATTATGTTACCAAATGAAGGTACCTGTGCCAGAAGTATTCAAAGTACACAGATCATTACAAACATCCTGAAAGGCCTCTCTTGCAATCTCGTGCCCAAATCTAACTACTAACAATTCACTTGAGTATAAGTGCTTGTCTTCTGAGATTAATTTAGCTCCCGGTGAGAGGCTGAGCAGAGAGACGATTGACTTCCTATCAACTTCACTGGCATCTTGCGTTCCTTGGCACCCAAACAGATGCCCTGTGAACTTGATGATCAGCCAGGGCCTGTGCTAGCGACCACTCTAGGCTGTTTGTTGTGAGCACCTTGACCAAATAAGGAATGTTTGTTCTCAAGAGTTTCAGGTGAGAAGCCTTGGGTGACTAGTTTGCTGGGATCAGATGTGCACCATTTGGTCTTCTCCACCTGTGGCTAAGCCCCATCAGGCTATGATTACTCATCTCCTATATAAATCACGACTAAGTCCGCCTCCCACAAAGACACTCTTTAAACAGGAGCCTTCCATGTTATCTTTCAACTTCCAAATGGTGTTGTGTTCCTTGCCCCAACTCTTGTTTCTAATTGGCCTGCCTTTTAGCAAGCAGTAACTTGCATCCACTGGCAGGTATGTCATGTAACTGGGGTCTTGCTGAGTTTGGCCTTCCCTGTTAGTGGTAGATTTCACTTGGCACAGTGTCCTCAAGGGGCATGCATACTGTTTTGTACATCAACATTTCCTTTCTTTCTAAGGTGGAATAATGGTCTATAATATATTTAGGTTGCATTGTTTTTTAATCTACTAACGAATGTTACTGTTTGAACACGGCTACGCAAATATCTCTTTGGGACTATGCTTTGAATTCTTTTGAGCATAAGAGGAGGAACTACTTATGTTGCTTCTATTTTCCTTTCCTTTTTTTTTTTTTTTTTGGCAATAAGTGTTTTGTTTCCTCACATAGCTTTAATGTTTTAAGTGTTCAAGGATACTACACAAGTGCTCCAACCACTGTACATTCTCGCTGGTTTTTGTTTTCTTTGATATTAGCAGCCACCCAAATGAGGCTGTGAGGTTGTAGGTTTTGCTGTTTGTTTGGCATTTGTTGTGTTTGGAGATAGTGTCCCACTACTCTCTGTGTAGTCCAGGCTTGTCTGAATTGTCCCTCCTCAGTTTGTGGTCATGAATGCTGACCACTGGTAGCTCGTTAGAGTTTTGTTTTGTAATTTGCTATGGGTTAGAGATGTTAAGTTCTTTTTCATGTATTTGTTGGTTGCTTGTAAATTTTCTTTGGGGAAATATCTAAGTCCTCCATATAGAGAATTGGTTTGCTTCACCTCCTTTCTTTTTCTTCCAAGAGTATTATGGGGAAAAACACTTTCATGCTTTAGTCTATATATTGTGAACTTTAAAACAAGGTCTATACCCGAAAAGCACTTTGAAAGCAATAATTGTTTTATTTTGAACATGTAAAGGAAGAATGCCTTTATATACTTTTAATTTAAATATTTTGTTCTGTAAGTGGCTTTACTACTCTACTGAAAACATGTTTTGATGTAAAAAAGTGAATTTTCATAATTTGTCTAGCCCGTTGTGTTCCTTTTTGTGTCAAATGAAAGAAACCATTGCTAAACTTCTATTAGCAGACTTCTGTCCTATGTTCTCTTCTAAGAGCTTTGTAATTGTATATCATATATTCAGGGCTTTAGTTTATTTTTATGCTCTAGGTAAAAATCCAACCTTATTCTTTTGAATAAGGATATCCAATTTTTCCAGCGTCTTTTGCTGAAAAGAGTATGCTCCCTTTATTAAACACTTGAAAAAATAATCTAATCACTTATGTGATGGTTTATTTTGGGACCTCTGTTTTATTCCATTGAGTGTCATGCTCATCTTTATGTTATTACTACATGGCTTTGATTATTGTAGCTTTGTAGTGAGTTTGAAATCAGTAAATGAGTATTTTGTTAATTTCTTGTGAAAGAAAATTCAGTGTAGGCCAAATTATCATTTTTAACTCTTTGGTTTTTCCTTAGCCTATGTTTTAAAAGAATCTATAAATGGACTCACCTACAAGTCTAATGCCATCTCATTTCTGATTTCCTACCTTCATGCCAGTAAAAGATGAGGAGGAGCCTTGGCATGCCAGTGGTTGCACAGGTTTCCCCTGCATGGCCTTTGCATGGTTCCTCTGTCTCCAGACAGGGTGTGGGGATCTTGCTGAGCTAGAATTAGCTTCCTGGATGGAACTTCCCCTTAGGGAGTGTAGAAACATATCTGAAATGAAACAGGTAGTGCGTACTTGTTTTGCTGGCTGTGCAGTCTCTGTCACAGTGACCTAACTGCCACTGTAAAGCACGGAAGCTTCAGTGGTATATAAATCTAGGTGCTTTTCACAGCTTTGCACGTGGAAGTGAGTGTCGGGGAGTCTGAAGCATAGGTAGTAGTGTGCTGACCCTTGCCCTAGGAGAGGGGAGAATAATAGGAGACCATGACCAAGTTTCTCTACTGGTCAAGCAGAACCTCGCAAATACAGAAGAATAGGCCAGAAACAGTCTACTGCAAGCACATTCCATACTGTTGAAAGTGCTCTGCTTCCAAGGAGCACCAAGCAAACCAACAAAAACAGCAGGACAAACTGATGGATATTTTAGATGAGCTTCTGACATCTTTGCAATGCATCATTTGAAAATGGCTTCAAATAAGTTCTTACATTATTTGCCTCAGGCTTTTCTTCACATGCAATAAAGCTATTTCCGTTAGCCTTTGGGACAGATCTATTTTCCAAACTTTCAACTATATTAGGACTTAGTTATTGATTGAACTCTATCCAAATTCTTCACTTTTTTGAAAATGGGGAAAATTAGAGAGGTGTGAAGGAAAAAAATATCCCCTGGGTTGCTATAAACTAGTGCCCTCAAATAATTTCCATTTTTCTCATTTCCTGTACTGTATTTTTTTACATTATTTTTTAACAGTGATTTTCCTTCATAATAAAATTTATAGCTCTTATGTTCATCCTTAAAGTTAAATATTTTTGTACATTTGTAGATTAAGCACTGTGTGTAATTTTGCAAAGTGTTTTACTATTGTACTATTTATGATAAAGAAAAATATTAGAATTAAGTTAAAACATATAAAACCACTCAATTCAATTCTCTTTTAGCCAAAAATTGCATAGTTTTCTTTGCTTTGACCTAATGTGTTTGAAGATATAAGTACTTAATAAAATGTAGAATTTAAAAATATTGTGGTCAATTGTATATTAACATAATACTTTATTAATATAGAACAGAATAAGTAACACTTTATCGTGTTGTAGTCTAAATGTACTATGCAGTATACTTAATGATACAGTATACATGTAAGGCCCGCATAGACTCATGTGTTTGAATGATTGGCTCACAGGAAGTGGTACTATTAGGAGGTGTGGCCTTGTTGGAGGGGTGTGGTCATGTTGGAGGAAGTGTGTCACTGTGGGGGTGGGCTTTGAGGCCTCCTATGCTCAAGCTCTGCCTAGTGTAGAATTCAGTCTCCTTCTGGCTGCCTGCTGGTCAAGATGCAGAACTCTCAGCTTCTCTAGTACCATGTCTGCCTGGAGGCTGCCATGCTTCCAACCATGATAATGATGGACTAAACCTCTAAAACTGTAAGCCAGCCCCAGTCAAATGTCCTTTACTTGGAATATACCCAGAAGATGCTCCAGCACACAACAAGAAAATTTGCTCAACCATGTTCATAGCAGCCTTATTCATAATAGCCAGATCATGGAAACAGCCTAAGTGTCCCTCAGTAGAAGAATGGATAAAGAAACTGGTACATATACACTATGGAATACTACTCAGCTATTAAAAACAAGGAATTCCCGAAATTTGTGGACAAATGGATTGAACTAGAAATGATCATAATGAGTGAGTTCACCCAGAAGCAGAAAGACTCAAATGGTATATACTCACTTATATCTGCATACTAGCCCAAGGGGCATGTCCCACGAAAGCCTTCACTTACCAGGAAACTGGGACAGAGCGGAAGACATCCTATTGGGACTCTAGATGAGAGAAGCATGGGAGAATAGCAAAGTAGAAGGTTCCAGAAGGTCCTAGAAGGGTATGGAGAAAAGGTGAGGAGTCAAAGGTGATCTCAAGTTTGGGGTTCTCAGGGAGGGACAATGTGAAAGAGGGCAAAGACAAGGTGAGCTTCAAACATCATCAGTTTAGACTGGTTATTAGACAGCCAAATACAGACCCTGGGTAAGTGCTCATCACTTTGGATGAGCTACATTTCCATGCTAAAGCATATAATAATGCATTATTTTTCTTCTTTATCCTCCTGTGGCTGTACTGGTTTAATTGTCTCAGTAACTTTCCATACCTTACCATGATAACTATCCCTCAGATGATCACATAGCTTGTGTCATCACATTCTTTAAGTCTCGTGATAATCGCAGATCACCCGAGGGTCACTCTGTGATAGATAAGGTGATCCATTACTATCCTAAGCTCGTTAGTCCTCTCTTTCCTCTGTTTATTTTCCCCTAATTCCATCACTTGTTTTATTTTTCTCCATAGCTCATAAACCACCAGACATGAAGCATGTATATTTCTTAAGTTTCAGGTTCCTTCAGTGAAGTATAAACTCTAAATGATAGGGCGGTCTTAAAGGCACACAGAGGATGCAGGCTATCCTGATGAGACTTGATAGGCTGTGGTCAGATGGTGGGGAAGAAGAGCCCCCATCAGATATCTAGGGGAGGCGAATAAGGCTGAAGATGAAAGGAGGGTGAAAACGAGAAAATAACAATCAAGATATCATGTGAATAAATTGTAAAAATTAAAAAAACAAAAACAAAAGAAACACTGCTTGTGAAAATATCCGTTATTATATACTATTTATATCTACCCCCCAAATTGTGGACAGAACACTAGTTAAAACAGGAGTACCTATCACTGTATATATGAGCACTGTTATAATAATACTGATTTTATGGTTGGTATGAAACATACCTATTATTATGTACTAGTCAAAACAATTCCAATTGATTTTGGTCCATCTGGCATAAAGAAATGTCTATTTAGAGATTTTTCTCTATAGTAATGGAATAGTCTATCTGATTGCCAGGAGACTTCTTTAAAAAATCTATTATCAAAAACAAAATTTAGTGAACAGCAAAAGAAAAGCAGTTTTTAAAATACAAACAAGTGCTTTCCAACTATAATCTCAGACACACAGGGGTCATAGCATTAAAGCCATCAAAAATAATTTATGGAAAAACTTCTGATTCCATGTACTTTGGACAGAATATAGTCCTGAAAATGCTTTTTTTCAGAAGGTTTGTTTAGGGTTGTATAACTACTTGGGTTGTGTGGATTTCATATTTTCTCATCTATTTACTAAACCCTATGTTTAATTGCTCACCACAAAGAGAGGCTTTCCACACTTCCAAATGAATATAGTCATATTAAATTCTACTGAAGTTTAAGATGAGGCTTGCAAGAGGTTACCTCTTTATAACATTTGAAAACATATGACATTGAAAAGTAACCTCTTCGGGGTCTGTGCCCCACTCAAAATTATATTTATATAAACTTGTACATACTTTTTGCCTAAAAGTCTTTGGCAGACTTAGCAGAAGTAGTTGGGGCACTAGATCTGCCTGTGATGTGCATGCACAATTAAAACACCTTAGAGAACAAGCTCCTCAGATACAGGCGACACAGACTGAGTACAGGCTACAGAAGACCATCAAAAGCATCACAGACTGCAGTTCTCAGATGACAGCAACACCTGAGGTCAGGGACTCTCACATCTGCATCTAAGGAAATCAGATCCCGAAACATCTCTGTCAAGGATTCCCAAATGCACGTCACAGTATTTAGGTAATTGTGCTTCTCATAATCAAGGCAAAAGAGCTACAGAAGTACTGCCAAATAACTGGACTAGAGGATATCTCTCTTTCAAAAAATTCATTGATGTATAACACATCAGATAAATAAGAAATATTTAAATACAGTTTAATAAAATTCTACCTATAAGTGAGTATATACCATTTGAGTCTTTCTGCTTCTGGGTTAACTCACTCATTATGATCATTTCTAGCTCAATCCATTTATCCACAAATTTCGGGAATTCCTTGTTTTTAATAGCTGAATAGTATTCCATAGTGTATATGTACCACAGTTTCTTTATCCATTCTTCTATTGAGGGACACTTAGGTTGTTTCCATGTTCTGGCTATTATGAATAAGGCTGCTATGAACATGGTTGAGCAAATTTTCTTGTGTGCTGGAGCATCTTCTATACTCACTTATATCTGCATATTAGCCCAAGGGGCATGTCCCACGAAAGCCTTCACTTACCAGGAAACTGAGACAGAGGGGAGGACATTCTAGTGGGACTCTAGATGAGAGAATCATGGGAGAAAGGCAAAGTAGAAGGATCCAGAGGGTCCTAGAAGCCTACAAGTAGAACATTATGATAGGCAGATTTGGGCATAGGGGTCCCGCTCAAACTAAGTCACCAGCCAAGGACAATACAGGCGGTAAACCTTAAACCCCTACCCAGATCTAGCCAATGGACAGAACACTCTCCACAGTAGAGTGGAGAGTGGGCTATTACTTTCTCACACACTCTGGTGCCTCAACTTTGACCATGTCCTCTGGAGGGGGAGACCTGGTGGCACTTAGAGGAAGGATAGCAGGCTACCAAGAAGAGACTTGATACCCTATGATCATATACAGGGGGAGGTAATCCCCCTCAGGAACAGTCATAGGGGAGGGGAATAAGGGGAAAATGGGAGGGAGGGAAGAATGGGAGGATACAATGGATGGGATAACCATTGAGATGTAACAAGAATAAATTAATAAAGGATAAAAAAAATTCTACCTATAAAAAAAAATAAGCATCTCAGCCAGCAATTGTTTGTTTGTTTGGTTGGTTGGTTGGTTTTGGCTTGTTTTGTTTTTTGTTTGTTTGTTTTGGTTTTGGTGGGGTTTTTTGTTTGTTTGTTTTTGCAGGGGCATCACTGTAGATAGAGGAGAAGGAGAATGATTTAAATTATATTTTAAGTAAATTTGTAAAATCTAATAGAAATAGCAGACAAGAAAATAGCACAAAATTAAAAGTCACTCATGGAGTAAATATGGCAAACTATGAACACAGTGAATGAAGAATCAAGAGAAAAGGCATGGGCACTTGTCTGTTATCTGTTCTTAGGGGATCATTATCCAGAATGAATAGAGTACTCAAAGTTTAATATCAAAAGTATATTTCAAATCAACAAATAAACTAAAGAGACACAGATATGTTTCAATAAAACAAGAGGGAAAAATACATTAAAAGCCAGGTGTGGTGGCACAAGCCTGTAATCCCAGCACTAGAGAGGCAGAGGAAGGCGGATCTCTGTGAGTTCAAGGCCAGCCTGGTCTACCAAGAGAGTCCAGAATAGCCAAGGCTCTCTGTACCAGAAAAAAACATGCCTTGAAAAACAAAACAAAACAACAACAACAACAACAATTTCAGGTTCTGTAGCCATCAGAGAAATGCAAATCAGAATTACATCAAGGCCAATCTCAAGAAGCTACACCATTAGCCCCAGCACTCCAAAGGCAGAGTTAGACTGGTGTCTCTGAGTTTCATGCCAACCTCATCTACATAGTGAGTTAAAGGCCAGCCCAGGCAATATGGAAGACCCTGTCTCAAAAGCAATACAACACACACACACACACACACACACACACACACACACACACACACACACACACACATACACACACATGTCTGCATTGAGATTTCATCTTACAACATTTAATTTCTATCACTAAGAAAACATAAAGTAACAAATATACATGTTGGCAAGGATGCCCAGAAGGTGGTTAGCAACTCTTTCTATTCCGTTGTTAGTAATGTAAACTAATACAGCTACTACAAAATAAGATGACAATTCCACAAGAAAATTAAAATTTAACTGTAATAAGATGCTGCTACACTACCCTGGTTTGTCGTCCCTGTCTCCCCCCCTCCCCCCCCTCCAAACTTCAACCATCAAGTTATAGAGATACCTGCATATTTTGCGGGAGCCCTGGCTTCCTTGAGAAGCATGGCCATAGGCTTTTCAGGTTAGAGCCCATGGCTCCTGGACACTATGTGCCTTTTAGTTCTGAGAAACTGGGGTTCTCTCTCAGGCAGTGAAGCATTCAGGCTACCCGTGTGTCTCTGCCTTCCTTAAAAGCCAACAAAACATACAGAAGCATAGCTGAATAATTAGTCTGAGACATTAATCTTGTGTACCTCATCCACTGTATCCTGGCAACCACCATTGTAGTTTGTTTTGACAAGTATATAAACTAAGCTGTCTCAGCCTCAGTCTTGCTGAGACCCCTTCCAACCCAGCCTGGTTCTCATTCCTACCAACCATACCAGGGGACCCTGCTTTGGTAAGTACGTGCTAGCACTTACTCACATTCCTGCTTGTCACAGCAGTATTTGTAATAACCAAGTTATGGAATCAGCCTAAGTGTCCATCAACAAATGAATATATTAAAAATAAGATTCATACTCACAATGAAATTTTATTAGTCGTTCACAAGGACAAATTATATCATTTACAGGGAAATAAATAGAATTGAAAATTGTTAAGTGAAATAAGCCAGACTAACAAAAACCCTGTTTCTTCTCATACGTTTAGTAAAAAGTAATGCATGAAAAAATAAGGAAATTATTAGAAATATGGAAAAGAAAAATAAGCAGAACTATGGGTGACCAGAAAGGTACTCAAAGGAATGACTATGATCAATGTGCATGCGCGCGCGCGCGCGCGTGTGTGTGTGTGTGTGTGTGTGTGTGTGTGTGTGTGTGTGTGTGCACATGTGTGTGTGTGTGTGTAGGGTGTAGGGTAAGAGGTGTAGGGAGGACCATGACCAAATATAAATAATTAGGTATGAAAAATACATTCCTATGATGGTTGAGAGAGAGGACATGAGGTTGAATCTAAGTTAGAATCCAAGGGTAACATGGAGGCTCTTTTTATATAAATACTTATATTTACATCTTTATTTGTACATTATGAAGTAAACAAATGAACTGAATTCATAAAAGTTCTTTAAGTTGATGGTAATACTAATTTAAAGAGGTGAAATTGAATCTCAAGTATACTAAAAGACGATTGAGTTGTAGCTATTGACCCAAAATAATGTAGGATAGAAATAGATTTCTACAAATGAAAGTGAAATTTAGAGCAGAAATTTCTGCCGAGCTCTAGCATTTCCACAATTTGTACCAGACTCGTTTCTCTCAGCTTTGCCTTATTATGCACACAATTGTCTCTGACAAACCTCAAATAGCTTTGGCCTCTACAAAATCATATTTTATGATACCCTAACTATATTCTTTTGTGTTTATTTCTATATAACACAAACCATGCTTGCTATATTTATAGTATTATTTCAAACCATCTTTAATGTATGTACTATTTGAGAATTTCATACATGTATCTATTTTGATCATATCAGTGCCCATTCCCCATCTGACACCTCCCAGAATCCCCTGCTCATATCCCCTTCCTAATGTCATGTCATTTTTTCCCACAGTCTACAGAGTCCAGTCAGCGCAGTCCTTATGTGCATGCCTGTAGGCTATCCGCATGGGCAACTTAATAAGGGCCACTTCTCTGGGGAGCGGGGGGCGGGAATATCTGACTTTTTCTATCCCAAAAGCCATCAACTGCCAACCTTTCTTAGTGAGAGGAAGGGCTAAGAGAGCCCTTCCCTGATCTGTGCTGAGGATCCCATATCTATCTTGTGCAGGCAACCATAGCCTTTTTGAGTTTGTGAACTCAACTTGACTAGAATGTACTGTCTTTGCCAGCCTCCTCCTAAGCCCCTGGTTCTTACAACATTTTCACCATCTCTTCCAAAATGTTTCTCGAGCCATGTGGAAGAGTGATTTGGATATCTCATTTAGGCTTGAGTACTCACTCTCTGCAGCCTGAACAGCCATGGAGTTCTGCGCTAATTGATATCTGCTGCAAAAAAAGGGAGCTTCCTTAATGAGGACAACCCATAAAGCTTTTATTAAGTTCAGTATTTTAACTATACAAACTCTCTCCAGGTATTGATTTGTGTGTGTGTGTGTGTGTGTGTGTGTGTGTGTGTGTGTGTGTGTGTGTGTGTGAAAGGGTTTATTTGGTTTATATATCCTGAGTCATAGTCCATTGAGGGCAGGCAAGGCAAAAACTAAACTGGGCAGAATCCTGGAGACAGGAGTTGATGCAGAGACCATGGAGCAGTGATGCTTACTGGCTGCTCCTTGGTTTTTATTCTAATCTGTTTAAATAATAGTTTCTTGACAATTAAATAATTCTCATGTCAAATGAGTGACCATTTTCATGGACTTTATCAATGAGGGTGACTTTATCAATGAGAGTAGGTGGATATATTTACCTTCCTGCCTTTCCTACATAATTAATCTTTGCAAGGTCAACACTGTGACAAGGAAACATATTATCTATGCTGTAATTGGAGATTAGAATTTTTGGATACTTAGTTCAAAAACTGTATTATACAAACTCATACTGATTTTTTTTCTCTTTGAATAAATGACATTGATCTTCTGTGTAGATATTTGATAGCTAAGCAAGGTTAAAGCCACTACATTATGAAGAAGTGTTAGAACAATGTAAATCTTGCTTTCTTCATAAAATACAGATCAAATGTCAGAATCTTTAAAAACTATTATTTTTCCCAAAACTCTGTGTGTGTGTGTGTGTGTGTGTGTGTGTGTGTGTGTGTGTGTGTGCGCGCGCGCCCACAGGCGTGCACCTGTGCATATGTGTGGTATATTTATGTGTGTGTATATACATGCTCACATGTGTGTATGTGCAGGTATATGAAATATGCACACATGTGAGTATGCCTGGGATTGATACTGGGTATCTTTCTGTATCATTCTCTATCTTATATAGAGAGGCAAGGTCTCTGGCTGAACTCAGAGATTTAGGCTTGTTTGATAGCCAGTTTGCTCTTTAGATTCCCTGACTTCTTCTCCCAAAGGCAAGCCTCCTTACCTACCCTGCATTTATGTGGGCACTGGAGAGCTGAACTATAGTCTTCATAATTGGGCAGCAAGCCCTTTGCCAATGAGCCATCGCTGCAGTCAAACCTACAATCTGAAAAATATATGTTTATACTTACATCAGATTGTCTCTGCCATTTTCAGTGTGCCCAACATCTTATACCTTGCCCTTTCAAAAAAAGAAGAAAGAAGAAAGAAAATTGACCATACAATTAGCAAGGCAGCACCATAGCATCTGTAAGGGACTTAAAGTAGAGGTGAAGGATTATAATTAACCAAACCAATCTGATACTTATCATCCCAGAAGTGACTTCAAAGTCCACTAGCCATTGGCGAGGAGGAAAAATCAAATCAGGGACTAGACTCTTAAATATAAGTAGGAAAAATATATTCAATATTGAAGCTTTGGGTGATGGGGAAAGAGATAAATTAGAGTGATATAAACAAAAAGCAAACAAACCAAAAAACACAAACAGGCAGGAGATTCCAGAGCAGTTGCAATGACCCAGCCACCCATAGCTAGAATCACTTTTCTTTCTGGGGGGGGGGGGTTGGGGGCAGGGTTTCGAGACAGGGTTTCTCTGTGTAGCCTTGGCTGTCCTGGACTCACTTTGTAGACCAGGCTGGCCTCGAACTCACAGCAATCTGCCTGCCTCTGCCTCCCGAGTGCTGGAATTAAAGGCGTGTGCCACCATGCCAGGCTTGGAATCACTGTAAAAGAGTCTTTGTGTCAACAGTAGATGGAGCAGCCAGTTTGGATATGTAAAAAAGAAGTGACTTGGATCTTAGAGTTATATTAAATTACAAAGGAATGTATGGAAAGAGGTTATCCTGTAAAGTGCAGAAAACAAAATGGTATCAAATAGCTTGAACAAACAGTACAGCTAATGTAACCTGAAAGGAAAGAGAAGGAACTTATCTTAAAACCTGTGATTTTTTTGTAGCATATAGAACGCTTGTGAATGCACACCTGAAGGTGACCATTCTTCAGGACCCACAGAGACACAAACTGCAATGCTCCCTCTATGATAGGGGTCTTCATTCATGGTGCTACCCAGTATGGAGATGCTGTAATCCTCAAATGATAGCTATGCAAAGCCACAAAGAGGCTGAAGCCAGTGGTGGAACCACCAAAAATCAAAAAACAAAAACAAGCAAACAAATAAACCAACAAAAAACCAAAAAGCCGAAAACTGTCCAAAGGCTGGTGAGTCAAAAACCAGAAAAATGGTTAGAAAGTCTTTCACTTTCAAGTTGTTGGTTCTGGTAGAGCAGCATTTTCAAGGTTAAGTAAATCACTTAGGCTTAGAAGAAATACCACAGGATAAAAAGTAGAGAAAAATCTAAATGATACCATTGGCATCAATACATAAGCTTACTTAATAATAGTTTTTTTTTTAAACCCACATATAGTGGATGAACCTAATGCAATATTCTTCAGTGAAGAAATGATAGTTTCCAAAGAAAGTGTTAGTAAAACTTAAGATATAAATTTCAACTGTGCGTGGTGGTGCACGCCTTTAATCCCAGCACTCAGGAGGCAGAGGCAGGTGGATTGCTGTGAGTTCGAGGCCAGCCTGGTCTACAAAGTAAGTCTAGGACAGCCAAGGATACATAGTGAAACCCTGTCTCAAACAAACAAACAAACAAAAAATATATAAATTTCACAGGGCTTCCAAAATAGTGTAAGAATTATTAGTCAGGATCTGTGCTAATATCAGAAAGCGAAGACATATATTCACAGAAGCAATGTTGTGGACCAAACCCCAGAAATGTGGTTAAATCCTGACCCAACCATTTGAGATCTGACTTGAAAAATGAGGAAATAGATGACTCTTCTGTATTGCATTGAGATGTTAAATAAGACAATGCAGGTTATACACTCTTAAAACATAGCAAGTTAATAGTAACTATTATAACTATTACTATTGTGCAGGTCTCAGGTCTCAAAGGAGAAGAAAGTTAATCAAGACGTGTAATTCAGAATACAGCTTCAAAAAAATCTAATTATTTAATGCCTGTGAGGTGCTGGTGAATCATCTGAAAATAAAAAAAAGATAAACAATCCAAGATAATTCATAATCCCTTCAAATGAAACATCATTGGCCACCATCTCCAGTCAACCATTTATTACATATATTATGATATTTAGCAGGGATTACCTGGTCCTTGTGGTCAGCCACATAGGAAAGCATCAACTCCCCAAATCTCACTTATAACACAGTCTGAGCGCTCCTACCTACAACTGTGTCCGCTCAGATACCAGAGATCAAACCAAAAAAAATGCCGGGGAGTTTGGGACAATAGGGTTAGGCAGGATAATAACTTCTGTGAAAGACAAAGAGGAAAGATGCAGAGTTGAACTGGGAGAGGCTTGAGACCGAGATGACAAAGCCATTGTCTGATGTCTATGGAAGGAAATACAGAAGAGGTCAGGATGAGATAGGAAGAGGCTCAGCCTGGCATGCCATGCAGAGTGGGAAGAAGACAAGCATAAAACAGGGGGAAATGTCCGTAAAAGTTCCTCATTGGGCAGAAAAGGCCAGGCCCTACTACTCTGCTCCTCTATGAACACAGCAAAGACCATTGCCCTGGCTTGTATGGGCTGAAGGTACTGCAGTAGAAATAGGGGAATGCAGTCACTGCAGCTGAAAAAGGAATACAAGGTGATCAAATAGTGGGCACCAGAGTTCCTGTCAGAGGTGGTCTTTGCTCCCACTTCGCTCCACCCAGGACAATCTGTCCATCTGCTACATCTGACAGAGAACCTAGACCCCCTGTCCAGATGTACCAGATGGATGGCTTCTTTTGTTTTTAATTAAATAGTTATTTAATGTGTATGAGTGTGCTGCCTGTGTGTGCTTATATGCGCCACATGTGTGAAGCATCCAGGATGATCAGAAGAGGGTGTCACTCGGATTGCTTGGAACTGGAGTTAGAGTCAACTGCGAGCTTGTGGGTGCTGGGCACTGAGCCCAGATCCTCTTCAAGAGCCGCAAGTGCTCCTAACTGCTGAACCTTCTTTTCAGTCGTTGAGCAACTTATCTTTAGAAGTAGCTAGTTGTTTATGTTTGAAAAGCATCGCCTACGTAAAATCAAATCACCACAGCAAAACATGGTTTTGTTTTGTGGGTTAGCTTGAAATCTAGATGAATATGTAATTTTTGTTAGTAATAAGCACATAAAACATTTTATAATTTAATGCCCGAATTGTACAAATTGATATTATTTTCAGCATCACACTGGTCTTTCCTAAATGTATCTGCTCTATTTGAAGGTCCTCCAGTTTTAGTCCACATTGTGTTTTTTGATCTGATAAGCCCCTTCTACACTATTTTTTTGTATCATGTGGTTTGGACCTAAACTATCTTTAAATGAGACAGAGATTCTTCCTCATTTCCTCTAAAATCCTGCTCTCATAGAAGAAAGAGCTGTATTTCAAAGTCATTTTGAAGTGCCAATTCATCTGTTTTTTTGTTTGGTTCTTTGCTTGTTTAGTTTTGTTTCTTGTTTTTTGATTTTTGTTATTTTGAGCTTCTGCTAACATTTTATTCGTAATTTTACTTAAATGGAAGCAGTTTTGATCTCCATTTTCAGTGTTTTCTTTCCCCCTCATATCCTTTCTATCTTTTGCCCCTCCCTCCCTTTTCTAGGTATATGCTATAAAGAAGTATAGTGTAAAAAAAAAGAAGAAGTATAGTGTAATGGAAATGCATTCCAAGCCAAGTATAGAATGAAATTACTTTTGTACTTAGTATCTGTAAAATTCCAAATCCAACCAGGAGACAGAAATCACACAATGATTTAAAACTGAGAAGTTACTACTTTAGCAATGACTATGACCACACAGATAGAACTTTAAATGTATCCTAGGCTTGGAAAAAAATTTAGCTACAGAAAAATAAATTTGGAAGAAATTCTCCTTAAATAGTAAAGCTTATATATCTTTGAAAAAATGTTACTTAATCCCACAGTTGGTGGAAAGGTTTGCCATGTTGTCAGGGGCCTCACCTGGTCCACAGCAACTAAGTAGCAAGGAATAATTTGTGAAAAGGATTGTGGGCAGTTGTGGCTAATTGGTTCTCAGGATGATCCTCTATTCTTGAGGCAGATTTTGGAACCCAGAGGAAGTAAATTAGGAAGATACAATATATAATAATAAGACTCAGGAGAGAGTAATCCAGCAGTCTTACTACAGCAGGCCCTGAGAATGAGAACATAGCTGAAGCACAAAATGAAGACCTTAAGATAGTCTTTAGGAATATGCTAGTGGTCCTTAAAGAGCAAATGAACAGATGCCTTAAAGAAATCTATGAAAACACAAACAAACCATGGTGGAAAATGAATAAAACAGTTGAAGACCTGAAAGTGGAAATAGAACCAATAAAGAAAAACTAAACGAAGAGAATTCTGGAAATGAAAAAATTTGGAACTTAAACAGGAAGCTCAGAGTCAAGCTTCATTAACAGAGTCTAAGAGATGGAAGAGAGAATCTCAACTTTGAAGACATGATAGAATAAATGAATACCATGGTTAAAGAAAATGTTAAAGCCTGGCATGGTGGTACTTGCCTGTAATCCCAGCAATGGAGGCAAAGGCAGGTGGATCACTGTGAGTTCAAGGCCAGCATGGTCTACAAAGAGAGTCCAGGACAGCCAAGGCTACACAGAGAAACTCTGTCTTGAAAAAACAAAGGAAAAAAGAAGTAAAATATAACTCCAAGCATAAACTATCCATGAAATCTGTTATACAATGAAAAGACAAAATCTAAGAATAGTAGAGGTAGAGGCAGGAGGAGAAACCCAGGTCAAAGGCACAGAAAACATTTTCAACCAAATCATAGAAGAAAATTTCTATAATCTAAAGAAGGAGATGTCTATCAATGTACAAAAAACATACAGATAGACTGGCTGCTGCCCCCTACTTCCAACAACAACAAAATGACAGGAATCAACAAACATTGTTCACTTATATTTTTCAAAATCAGTGATCTCAAATATCTAATATAAAGACACAGACCAACAGACTAATGAATACAAAACCAGGATCTATCGTTCCACTGCCACCCAAAAAACCACAACTTAATATCAAGAATAGACATCACCTCAGGACAAAAGGATGAAAAGGATACAAGAAAATGGACCAAGAAGCAAGCTAGTGTGGCCATTTTAATATCTAACAAAAAAGACTTTAAAACAAAACTAACCAAAAGAGATAGGGAAGGATACTACATACTTAAAGAAAAACCCATTAAGAGGACATTGTAATCTTAAAAATCTGTGCATCAAACCCAAGATAATAATGATGGTGATGATAATAATAATATCACTATTACAGCTTAAATAACTTATTGAATCTCACACACTGATAGTGACTACAATAATCTACTCTCACCAATCATCTAGACAGAAAAATAGAGAAATATGTAGTCATAAGATTATTATGTAGTTTAAATGCTTATTTCTTTACTCCTCCTGTGTGGTTGAAGCTCTGCTATAAGAATTTACTGTCTAAATGTTGTGTAAATTCTGTTCCCCAGCTGTTCCCCTGATATGTCAATAAAGCAGCTTAGCACCAGTAGATGAGGAAGGGAGAGAATAGGCTAGACTTCCTGGCAGCGAGGGGAGGAGGAGTTAGTAGAGGAGGTAGTCATGGGTAGAGGTCCAAGGAAGTTCAGGAGGAATGAGCTGGAGCCAAGGAAAGCTACAAAGTGCAAGTATCACTGGGATGTTTGCTGGGAGTAAGCAAACATAGCATAGAGGGTATAGAGGGTTAAGAACCGACTTAAACTGCCATTGTGAAGCCATTGCGCTGTGAAGCTTTGCATTAAAAAGAGTCTCAATTATTTGTATGATAGCTGGGTTAAGAAATAAGCCAAGAGAAACAAACACTGTTCTATAAAAATAACCTCAACAGAAAATACTGGAGCAAACTGGTGTCATGAACCAACGGACCAACGAACCAACCAACATGTATTTACAGAACATTTTCCCCATACACATAGAATATACCTTCTTCTCAGCACCTCATGGAACTTTCTTCAAAATATCACACACTTGGACAAAAAGCAAATCTCAACAGATACAAGAAAATTGAAATACTTTTTGCATCCCATCTGACCACCACAGATTAAAGCTGGACATCAACATTAGAAAGAACAGAAAAGTTACAAACTCATGGAAGTGGAACAACTCACTACAGAATAAAAAATGGGTCAAAACAGAAATCAAGAAAGAAATTAAAAACTTTCTAGAATTGAATAAAAATGAATATACGATATACCCAAATATGTGGGAAACAATTGTGGTGACTCTAATAGACAAGTTCATAGTAATGAGTGCCTATATAAAAAATTGAAGAGATCACTTCTTGGTATCTTAATGGGACACTGAAAGTACTAGAAAAAAAGAAATTATACCCAAAAGGAATATATGGGAGGAAATAATTAAGCTCAGAGCTGAACTTAATAAAATAGAAACAAAATTACAAAGAATCAATGCAACAAAGAGTTGGTCTTTGAGAAAACCAACAAGATAAACAAATTCTTATATAAACTAATTAAAAGGCAGAAAGAGAATATACAAATTAACAAAATTAGATATGAAAGAGGGCATAGTAACATGCACTGAGGAAATGACATACTGTTACTTCTGTGTATAGATAAATATTTTAGGTTGATAGATATAAACCTTAATAGAGATTGATTTACATTCAGAACTTTAGACTCACAAAGATAAAATAGATAATATTACTTCAAGGTCACCAAACACCTTTTGATTAGACATTATTCATTTAAGTCTTACCTATTGGTTTTTATAAGTTTTCATAGTTGTTCTTACTGTATATAAAAAAAGGCCTTTTATTTAGACAGAAAATGGGAAATGTTGGGGGATGGTCTGGTCTGATGTGTTTTGATGTTAATTACTGCTTGCTGTCTCTGTGACCCACCTTTTGACCAATAAAGGTCCATTACCTGGGTAGGAAAAAGAAGAGATAGGTGTGGCTAAGGTTCCTGGGTTTAGAGAGAGAGGAATCCTGGGAGGAAGAAGAGAGAGAGAGGCCTGAGGAGGACGAGGAGGAGGAGGAGGAGGAGGAGAAATGGCCATAATGGGTTAGATGGAAGAGAAGCACATGGACTGTGTAGATGGGGATTTGGCCCAGGTAAAGAATATTAGCAAGTATTTGGGATTATGGATGGGAGGTAGCTTAATAGAAATTATTAGAAGCAGGTGGCATGGGATTGGGGCAGGTATGTTATATGGGAGGTAGTTTAGAGGGTTAATGTCTGTCCTGCCCCAGGTTAACTAAGGCTATTTTAAAATATAACAAGTGTCTGTGTTTTGATTGATTGCTAACCAGGCATACTGATAATACTTATAATTTAAAAACAACAAGTGGAGATACAATAACATAATTTAAACCCTTTTAACTTTGCTAAAGTGGAAAATCTATAAGCAATGGATAATTTCCTCAATATATACCACTTACCAAAGTTAAACACAAACAAGACAAGCAATTTTAACAGAAATATAACCCCCTGTGAAATAGAAGTAATTATTAAAAAACTCACAATAAAAAAATTGCTCAGGGCCACAGAGTTTTAGCCTAGAATTGTACCAGACTTTCAAAGAAGAGTTAATGCCAATACTCCTCAAATTGTTTCACAAAACAGAAACAAAGGAATTTGCCCAATTTGCTTTTTGAGGCCATAATTACACTAATTGCCAAGCCACATAAAGATCCAATAAAGAAAAAGAATCACAGAACATTTTTTCTTGTGAACATAGGTACAAATTTTGTTTTTCTTCTACTTTTTTATATAAAATTTCTTAATAAAATATTTGCAAACTGAATCCAAGAATACATAAAAAGATCAACTACTGTGATCAAGTATACTTCTCCCTAGAGATGCAAGGATGGTTCAACATATGTAAATCTATAAATTTAATCTACCATATAAATAAACTGAAAGATAGAAACCCATGATTATGCCATTAGATGCAGAAAAGACCTTTGACAAAATGTAACATCCTTTTATGATAAAAGTCCTGGACAGATTAGGGATACAAGGGACTTCCCTTAACATAATGAAGAAAACAGTTTCCAGTAAGCCCATAGTCAACATCAACTAAAATGGAGAGAAACTCAATGCAATTCCACTAAAATCAGGAAGAAGACAAGACTGTTCACGCTCTCCATATCTATTCAATAAAGTACTTGGTCTTTCCTACAAAGATTTATGATGAAAAGGTTGAAGCTGAGCAAGGAAAAAATAAAAGAATGTACAGATTGAGGAGAAAAGGGGGACCAGGAAGTAGAGTGGAATCAAGTCCTGTGTTCAAAGAGATAAACAGATTAATGGAAAAAATGGCAAAAGGGAGTGGTGACCTCAAGACAAGACTCCACCTAGCTGAACTTCCAACTTGTAAAAAGGAATTAAAGAACAGCTTAGGTCTAGGCATAGTGGTACACACCTTTAATCTCAGCACTAGATTGCAGAAGCTGGCAGATCTTTTAGTTCAAGACCAGCCTAGTCTACAGAGCATGATCCCGGTCATCCAAGCTCAGGCAGCGAAGGAAACCATTGAAAACAGAAATCTGCTGAAGATGTAATTTAATGAGGAGGCCATGTTCCAGCCCTAGCAAGCAGTAGAACTTGGCAATTTTGGCCTCCTGGTTATGGGTTTAGAGTCAAGGACAGGAGAAATGGATTATGGAATCTGCTTCTGCCACTAAGGAAGCCTGTTGAGGGTAGGCATGTGTCACAGTTGTCCCTACATTGAGACCCAGAGAGGCCATTGTGTGAAGCTGTGAAGGTGAAACCTGGGTTGTCTTGGAGACAATATGGTGGGGTTATCAGAGTCATGGGATACTTGCCAGGGAAAGTGGGACCAACCTAAGAGAATGAAGTGTGTTGTAGTCAACAAAGCTACAAGGAGTTGGAGATCTGAGGAGCACTTTGAAATCACACATGGTGATACAGAATTTGACGTTTGCCCAGCTAGTTTTTGGTGTTTCTTTAGTCCAGTATTTTCTTACTATACTTCCTTCCTCGCTTTTGGAAGAGTAATGTACATCCTGTGCCACTGTATGTTGGAAGTATGTGATCTGTTTTTTTGATTTTGATTTTGCAAGGGATTACAGTTAAGGGATTGCATGAATTTCAGAAGAGAGTTTGAATTTTAGATTTTTAACTTTGAGGCTGTTATAGACTATGGGTACTTTTGAAGTTGGACTGAATGCATCTCGGTGTTATGGTACAGCTACAAGTCTTTGGCACCAAGAAGAGGAACATAGTAGTTTGAATAGGAGTGTGCCCCGCCCCCCCCATATACTCATGTGCATGAATGCTTGGTGTAGGTATTTCTGGCAAAGGGACATCAGAGCAGCTTCTCTTAAGGTAACTGCAGAAGCGTCTGGTGGAGAGTGTCCAGAGATGAGCATCCATTTGCTGGCTCAGAGATGGTGTGGAGGAACCTGATTGGTCACCCAAAGAGACCTATTGTCTCTTCCTGGATAAAGGAGTCTGCAGCTGCTCGCTCTTGGTCACTTGTCCTCTGTCTGTTTTCACCCAGCTCCTGGGGTCCCTGTGGTGACTCCATGCTGCTATCCCCTCGGCCTGAATCCTGAATTCCCTGCCCTCACACACAGGCTGGACCCTTGGGAGGAGGAACAACATCTTGGCCCTTAAGGAGTGACATTATTTAGGAGGTGTGGCCTTGTTTGAATAGGTGTGGCCTTATTGGAGGAATTGTGTCACTGTGGAGGCAGGCTTTGAGGTGTCATATGCTCAAGCTAGGCTTCTGGTGGCAGTCTCTCCCTGTTGCCTGGAGATGAAGATGTAGAACTCTCAGCTCCTTCTTTAGTGCTATGGCTACCTACATGCTGCGATGTTTCCTGCCATGTTTCCCTCTGAACTATAAGCCAGCCCCAATTAAATATTTTCCTTTACAAGAGATGTGATCATGGTGTCTCTTCACAGCAATTAAACCCTAACTAAGAAAAGGGATAAATGTCATTATTCTGAACACGATTCATCTCCAGTGACCTAACAGTTGTATTTCCCAGGAATTATTTGACAATCCTTAAGAGAACATTCAGCATCACTTTGAAGGACCATACAGATCAATTTTTCTTTTTCTTTTATTTTTTGTTTTATATTTTATTAATTTATTCATATTACATCTCAATGGTTATCCCATCCCTTGTATCCTCTCATTCCTCCCTCCCTCCCCTTTTCCCCTTACTCCCCTCCGCTATGACTGTGACTGAGGGGACCTCTTCCCCCTGTATATGCTCATAGGGTATCAAGTCTCTTCTTGGTAGCCTGCTATCCTTCCTCTGAGTGCCACCAGGCCTCCCCCTCCAGGGTACATGGTCAAATATGGGGCACCAGAGTTCGTATGAAAGTCAGACCCCACTCTCCACTCAACTGTGGATAATATCGTGTCCATTGGCTAGATCAGGGTAGGGTTTCGAAGTTTACTGCATGTATTGTCCTTGGCTGGTGCCATAGTTTGAGCAGGACCCTTGGCCCAAATCTGCCTATCATAATGTTCTTCTGGTAGGTTTCTAGGACCCTCTGGATCATTCTACTTTGCCATTCTCCCATGCTTCTCTCATCTAGAGTCCCAATAGGATGTCCTCCCCTCTGTCCCAGTTTCCTGGTAAGTAAAGGCTTTCGTGGGACATGCCCCTTGGGCTAATATGCAGATATAAGTGAGTATATATCATTTGAGTCTTTCTGCTTCTGGGTTAACTCACTCATTATGATAATTTTTAGTACAATCCATTTTTCTTTTATATAAGCAGTCTTTTCTCATCTCCCTTTGGATCTGTGTGTATATTATGCAAAAAATTTTATTGCTTTTCTCTGTGTGCTTTTAAGAGTTTTCCACTTGAATTTTGGGGCCAGGCTTTTATGGCCTGTGATCTCAGGCAAATTATTTAGAATACTGACCCTATGAAGTGATGAAGGTAATGAAGGCCTCCAGAAAGCGTGATTGAACTGAGATAGCATTTCCTTTCGAGTGGCAGAGATGAGAAAAGAGAAAAGTTTTCTTCATAATCTGGAGCAGTTGTGATTTAAATAAACCTCCTGCGTATTAGCCCATGTCATCGCTTGCCTGCAAGTCCCCATTTCCTGTGTGTAGGTAACTCATTTGTTCTGTTTCCTCATCCTGGGAAGTTTATCCAGCTTACTCCATCACCTGTTTTTCCTCTCTGACTTAGGCTGTTTGCTCACCTCCTTGGTTTGTTTTCCATGCCTGTATATATCTCTTCACTCTACTAGAACCGATGTCCCCTTCTGCAATGCTTCCGCGACTACCTGCACTTCCTTCCAATTAATACCTAAGAACCTTTGTGTGTTGGTCTCCTCCAGTAGATTATATGCACCTTGAGGGCAGGCAGTGTTTTCTTACTAATATGTGTTGCTTGGTATTCAGACAGTCCTCAGTAAATATTTCTAAGTTAATGAATGTAGAGGTGGCTATAGGCAGGTCGTGAGCTCCACTGATGTTGGTCTTTCCTGACACAAGAGCAATCAATCTAAGGGCTTCTATCTCTCCTAACAATTTCTTTTATATATAAATATTTTCTTCTCCTTCATTCTGACTTTAGCCTCAGTGTTTTCAAGGCTACCAACTTGACATCAAATATTAGGAATTTTAGTCACCTTATTGCTAAGCAATACTTTGACCTTAAAACAAATTTTAAAACATAATAATCAAAACTTCGTTGCAAACATAGATGCTCCCATAATACAAGTGAAGACCATACCACACTCTTACTGTATTTGAAGAGGAAGGTGACCTGTTTTCAAAGGTAATAAATAGTTTTAACAACAAAGGATGTAAACACCTCAGGAAACATAAAGGCTGTAGTCACATGTGTGACTTGTGACTAAGCATTTCAACAGGATCAACCTTTGTTTCTTTGATCTCAAGGTTTTTACTTTTGAATGTCTACACCTGGCATCTGCAGTAAAATACACAGCATCTGGATTAGGGAATACAAATAGCACACACTCCTTCAGGTTTCTAAGTATAATTGCTTGGGAATCAATTGTAATAGACTGTAATAGAACTTCCATGATTCAAGAAGCCAATTATAACATTTTTGTCTTGCATGGCTCTCCTGTGTCTCTTCTTTTAGTCCTGTTGGATATTATTCTTAATATCATTTGAATTCTAAATAGTATTCACCTAGCTTATTTGGTAAAATTGACCAGTTTTTGTCTGTTGAAGATTTGGAGAGCTTTCTGCTGCTTCAAATGATTCATAAAACTCAGAGAAGCGTGACTCCTTAGCAAGGATATCTGGGGGTTATTTATTGCTCACAAGTTTTATGTATCTGACAGGAATGCAAAATTGAAGCAAGGTAAATTATTTTTCCAATTGTCTGTCATCATGATGTCTTTAAAACTTTCATGGAAACAGGGTTAGAAAAAGTTCATAAGTTAGCAACAAACAACAAACAAAACAAAATACCTGCAAGCCCACAAAAAAGTTTTAAAAAACCACTGAAGAGAAATAATAATTTGTTGTTTAAAATTGAGTAACTGCATGTTCTATTTTGGAGCAGGGTTTTATGGTAAACAGACAGCCACATAGCTTGATGCTGGAAGAAACAGGTAGCTGTTGTGTTTACATAGCCTGTTAAAACTTTCATTTTTATACTGTAAAACTGATTTTAGGTTACTTAAGAAGTTCACATAATTATTATTTTTAATTTTCATTAAAACTATTTTGTGTTATATTTGTATTTGACTGATACACATGAATTTTTAAATTTTAAAATGGCAATTGTTTAAAAGCAACAGGCAAAGAATATAAACTGAACATGAATGGATTCATATAAATTAAAATTGATTCATTCAGACAATGCTTTAGTTCCTGACAATTTTTTTAAAACTTCATTTCTGTTCATCTAACTATCCAGATGTTTGATGTTATATGTGATTGTATGAATGCTCTGATCTAAAGTCCTGTGGCTGACTGGATTACCCTTTACCCGCATGGTTTAAATTAATAATAAAAAAAATGAACCAGGGCAATCCTTGCAACAAAAGAACAAGACTTTATTGTATAACAGAATTGCAGATGTGGAAAGGTGCTCATAATGTAGAAGGAATATTTTTTTTTTCCTAGAGCATCTGGCATGCCACAAGATCTCTGCGTTATCAGGAGCTAATGTTAGACAGACTTGGTTGGTGATTAATTTAATATTCAGGGAAACTTTTAAAAAGCCTTGTGCCATTTATCATCATAATGTCATTTTTACAATCCTAAAATGATTTACAAAGTCAACTTTCCTCTACAGTTTCTAAAATAATATTAAGACATCAAAAAGTTTCAGATACCAACTTCAAAGGGCAACCAAATCAGGGATTTCTTGCTAAGACAGTTTAGATCATTTAATATCCTCCAGTTTGTGTGTGTGTGTGTGTGTGTGTGTGTGTGTGTGTGTGTGTGTGTTTTTAAAAAAGATTGAACTACAGCCTATAGAATCCTTGGAATCCGGCAAAGGAAGTATTATATAATATGACATGGCAATTTTGAGGGCACTGGCAGAGACTACACAGTAAAGGGGGTACCTGGCATCTTTATGATTTATCAGCCTTTCAGAGAGTGCTTATGACATGTCAGGGGCATGTGAGATTATCCCAGTGCAGAGAGTGAGCTCTGATACCCAGAGACATGTCAGCATGTGAGTATGGGGGGGACATTCATTTGGGAACTCTGGTTTCTTCTTTGCGGTCATCACATTACAGTGAGGCCAGGCTCTAGGGTTGGCTGGGGAATCATGAATGAGTGTCTGAAGGGGAAGAGACACCAGAAGTCATTCTGTAAGAGCCACAGAGAGCATGCTTCCAGGACCTGTGGTTTTCCTAGGGACAGTAGTGACTTCTGGGCATTTTTGCAGCAACATGACGTGGCAAGCCAGAATCACAAAACACATTACTGTGTCTGTAGGGATGATCCTGTCTGTAACCACCAGGTTGCTCATGAGAATCTGAGCATGTTCTGAAAGAAACACAGATAAGCTGAAATAATAAAAGAAAATTTCTTTGAAGTGTTGCATTCTGATTCAAAGTATGATATTTTAAGAAATGACTTTTAATAAAGGAGTTTTCTCTATCAACACATACATGCTACCAGAAAGCAGAGAACACTTTAGGGTATGCAGGAATCACAATACGCACATATATGCACATATATCAATTACTTTTATGTGAGTCTGCATGTACATATAGATACATGATATTATATTGGTGTGATGGTCAGATTTTGTTTCTAGGCCTTAAGTTTGATGCAAACCATGCAAACAATAAGCACCATTATCCTCATTTTTAAAGAGATGAATGATAAAAATGATATAAATTGTATAAAAATTATTTTTCACAGTTCTAAGTTTAATTTTAAAATGTAAGTATATATGTTACTCTTAACTTCAATGTTTTTTTCTCTATGCACAAAAGTAGCAGTAACTTAAGCTAAAAAATATCTTAAATTGATTAAAGTGTGAGATCTGCTTACATTTTTAATGCATCTAAACTGTAGACTAAGGAAACTAGAGCTCCCTTTGTTGATGTACTTCAATTTGGCATAGCTAAATAGATCTACGTTCTTTATTAGGTCAAGATGCATTTTGTATTGTTTCTAGTATGTGTTGACCTTGTCAGTGTATTTTTATTTTATATTTTAAATTCAAGTATTTTTTTCATAAAAATTTAATTACTCTTTGTTGGACTTAAGAGGTTGGGAACGTTAATTTATTTTCTGTAGCAGCTTTACCATTGCATACGTTGCTCCGTGCCACACTCTGGAGTTCATAATTCTGGAGTGTCCTTCCAAAGTACCACACATTTCTTAGTGTGTGGAAAGTCTAAAATAAAGGAAACCATTGTAGTACAGTCAAAGTTGCCATAGGCATCATGTCTTTGCATTAGCATGGATTTTCACTTCTTTCCACAGTACAGCTTTATCCTAGTTGCAAATACAGATGAAAGCTAGTAAAAAGGTTGCCGGTAAAGGATGAAACAAGAGCAAGAAGTGTAGGAATAAAGAGGGAGCAGAGATTGAGGGAATGTCTGATCAGTGATTAGCCAACCTGAGACCTACCCCATAGTTGAGAGCCAACCCCTGACGCTATTAATGATGCTCTGTTATGTTCACAGGCAGGAACCTAACATAGCTGTCTTCTGAGAGGCTCCACCCAGCAGAGGATGGAAACAGATGCTGATACTGGCAGCCAAACATGAGGCAGAGCTTGGGGATTCTTGTGGAAGTCTGTGTGTGGGAGAAGGATAGAAGAACCTGGAGGGGACAAGAACTCCGTCAGACCAAGGGGCCTTACAGAAACTGAAGCACCAACCAAAGAGCATGCATGTTCTAGACCTAGGCCCCTACACGTATGTAACCAACTGGCAGCTTGGTCTTTGCATGGGTCCCCTAGCAACTAGAGATGGGTGCTTGTCTGTGACATGGACTCTGTTGACTGCTTTTGGATCACTTCCCTCTAGCTGGGCTACCTTGCCTGGCCTCAGTGGGAGAATATGTACTCAGTTCTGATGTGACATTATGTGTTGGGATGGGTTGGTATAGGGGCACTCCCCTTTCTGAGAAAAAGGAGAGGAGAGAAAGGAGAACTAGGGTCAGAGGGTGGGAAAAAGAAGGAAAGAGGGAGGAGCCTGCATTCGGCATGCAAAATAAATAAATAAATAAATAAACTAAAGGAAAAAAGAAAAAAAGAAAGAAAGAAAGAAAGAAAAATGACCAGCCTGGCCTACAAAAGGAGTCCAGGACAGCCAAGGCCAGACAGAGAAGCTAATCAACAGCAACAACAAAAAAGATCAGAATTCAAAATGAGTGGCCACACAAAACAACACAGGATGAAAAGACTCAGAGAAGGAAAGGAACAAGTAAGAAATATCAGAGCTTTGTCTAAAAGCATCCAAAGTGTTACTCTAGAATAATGAATTTAAAAGTCTTTAAAACTAAGTATGGCATTATAGAGTTTATCAATGATGCGATATTAGCGATTCGCCTTTAGACTGTCTTTGCATCTATATATTATTTACCTGCCAGCACTTTTATTTATTCATTTACTTTACATCTCCCTTGCAGCTCCCTCCTTCCTTTCCTCCCGGTCCCACCCTTCCACCATCTTTTCCCTTTCCTCCTCTTTTCTTCATAAAAGGGACGCTATTCTCCTACCACCCAGCTCCAGGACATTAAGTTGCATGGGGGCTAAGTACATCCTCTTTCACTGAGGCCCACAGGAAACCCAGCTTGGGGAAAGTGATCCAAAAGCAGGCAACAGGGTCTATGTCAGACAGCTTTTATTTCAAAAACTGTCTATCTCTTGCTTTAGGTGGCACAGTGATACTTAGCAGGGAGAAAGCAGGTAGCCTAGGCAGTAAATGTATCATATTAAGGATTATAGCACAACAGAAAGTAACATTTGTATGAGGGCAAAATCAGTGTCTACCTCTGCTTATTATTGTGAGGGAAGGTGAAGTCTTAGATGCATACTGTTACCTCACTAGCAAGAAAACACAAATTGTGTTTTATCACTGTGTAGAAGAGTCTAAATCAATTGCTCCCCCCACAATTCTGCAATACCCATGGGCCAATAAAGGGTGGAGAGATGAACCCCCTCCAGAGACAATTTTAGTTAGCACCATCTGCTTAATTGCAACCACGTATACAGTGGAAGCCTACAGAATGTGATTGGTTAGCGTATCACTCGGGTTAGAGAGTAACTGCTCATTTCACCAGTCTCCGTGTGGAAGAAACATATAAAAAGTCAGCAGGCCAGCTACAGACTACTCATGCTACCTCAGAATTCACTGTTCTGACTTCTGGGCACACTAAAGAGCATGGTGTGCCATGTTTCATATTTAGAAATGCAGTGTGCCAGGTGGGCTGGGCACCAGGTCAGGCCTGTGTTTTCTCCCACACAATAGGATAAAGGTTTCCTATTAGGGATTACAGCTGAGCAGAAAGTATCACTCTGTATAAGGGCAAAGTTGCTGTCTAACTGGTTGTTGCTGTGAGGGAAGGTAAAGTCTTTGTAATTACAGATGATGCTACCCCACTAAGGAGAAAACACAAGCCGTAGTTTCTCATGATGTCAAAGAGTAAAGAACAAATATAAAAGACACTATTATGTAACTTATCCCAGATATCTTCAAATTAATTGAAAATATTAAATAGCAAAATTATAATTTTGTATATAAAATAACCAGCATAATACAGTTTGATGTATATTCCTTTAAAATATTTCATTTATTTTTTTCATAAAATATGTATTTTGGTCATATCATTCTCCGTTCTACAGTTCCTCCCAGATCCTTCCAGATTCTTTTCCACCCAGCTCTATATTCCCTCTCTCCCCTCCCTCCCTCCCTCTCTCTCTCTCTCTCTCTCTCTCTCTCTCTCTCTCTCTCTTTCTCTCTCTCTTTCTCACACACACTAACACACATACACACACACACAAATTAAAACTCCAATATATTGGAAAGTGCCAAATCAAAACAAACAAAAGCACTTAAAAATGTGGAGTCCATTTTATTGGCCAAGATTGCTCCTGGTATGGGGCCTGCCCTGGAGTGTGATTGATATACCCAGTACATTCCATGGAGAAAACTGATATTTCTCCCCTTTCTCAAAGGTTATCAATTGCAAGTCACTTCTTGATAAGGGGTGGGACTTTGTGTCCACTTCCCTTTCTGTCTTAGTTACTTTTCTGTTGCTGTGAAGGCAACCTAAACAAGAAGTAATTTAAATTGGGGCTCAGGGTTCCAGACAGTAGTACACTCCATCACCCTCATGGCTGGAGAAATGGCAGTGGACAGGCAGGCATGGCACTGGACAGGAGCTAGGAGCTTAGTTCTGTTTAAAAAAATTTTTTCATCTAGAATCCCACTAGAATGTCCTCTCCTCTGTCTCAGTTTCCTGGTAAGTGAAGGCTTTCGTGGGACATGCCCCTTGGGCTAATATGCAGATATAAGTGAGTATATACCATTTGAGTCTTTCTGCTTCTGGGTTAACTCACTCATTATGATCATTTCTAGCTCAATCCATTTATCCACAAATTTCGGGAAGTCCTTGTTTTTAATAGCTGAATAGTATTCCATAGTGTATATGTACCACAGTTTCTTTATCCATTCTTCTATTGAGGGACATTTTGGCTGTTTCCATGTTCTGGCTATTATGAATAAGGCTGCTATGAACATGGTTGAGCAAATTTTCTTGTTGTGTGCTGGAGCATCTTCTGGATATATTCCAAGGAGTGGAATAGCTGGGTCTTGAGGAAGCCCTATTCCCATTTTTCTGAGATAGCACCAGATAGATTTCCAAAGGGGGAAAGGCAAAGTAGAAGGACCCAGAGGGTCCTAGAAGCCTACAAGTAGAACATTATGATAGGCAGATTTGGGCATAGGGGTCCCGCTCAAACTAAGGCACCAGCCAAGGACAATACAGGCGGTAAACCTTAAACCCCTACCCAGATCTAGCCAATGGACGGAACACTCTCCACAGTAGAGTGGAGAGTGGGATATTACTTTCTCACATACTCTGGTGCCTCACCTTTGACCACGTCCCCTGGAGGGGGAGACCTGATGGCACTCAGAGGAAGGACAGCAGGTTACCAAGAAGAGACTTGATACCCTATGAACATATAGAGGGGGAGGTAATCCCCCTCAGGAACAGTCATAGGGGTGGGGAGTAAGGGGAAAATGGGAGGGAGGGAAGAACGGGAGGATACAAGGGAAGGGATAACCATTGAGATGTAACAAGAATAAATTAATAAAAAAAAATAAATAAAAAAAAATAAAAAAATTTTTTATTATTATAATTTATTGACATTACAGACTATCTCCTTGCTCTTATCTTCCTGTTCTCATCCTCCCTCCCTCTTTGCCCTATTCCTTTGCCCTAGACCTCTGACAGTGGGGCCGTCCTCCCCCACCTTCTGACACCAGCCTATCAGGTCTCATCAGGATAGCCATCACCCCCTTCCTCTGTGTGCCTGCCAAAGGACAGTGGTCAAATCACGGGCACCAGAATTCCTGTCAGAGGCAGTGCCCACTTTCTTCCCCCATGCCAAAGTGGGGAATGAGCTGTCTATTGCCTACATCTCAACAGGGGGTCTAGTTCTCTGCTTGCAATGTCTTTTGTCAGTGTATCAGTTTGTGAAGTGCCCACCTCACACCGGGTCCAGATCTGCTGGCGCTGATGATCTCCTTGTGAAGCTCCTGACTCCTCCAGTTCCTTCCATCCCCCAATTCTTCCATACTACTCTCAGTACTCCAACCAAAGTCTAGCTGAGAGTCTCAGTATCTGTCCTGATCCCCCACTGGGTGGAGTCTCTCAGAGGACATCTATGTTCACCTAATATCTACTTACAAGTGAGTATATACCATGCGTGTCTTTCTGGGTCTGTGTTACTTCACCCAGGATGGTCATTTCTTTTTCCATTGATTTGCCTGCAAATTTTAAGATTTCCTTGTTTTTGGTAGAGGAATAGTATTCCATTTTGTACATGTACCAAAGTTTCTTTATCCATCCTTCTGTTAAGGTATACATAGGTTGTTTCCAGATCCTGAGCATTATGAATAAAACCACTATGAACATAGTTGATCAAATGTCCTTGCTGTATAGTGGAGCATCTTTCGGGTATATGCCCAGGAGTGATATAGCTGGGTAGCTGGGTCTTGAGGTGGAACTACTCCCAATTTTCTGAGAAAGTGCCAGATTGATTTCCAAAGCAGTTATACAAGTTTGCACTCCCATCAGCAATGAGCATTGAATGAAATAATGAAAATAATTCAATGTATGGAAGTAGAATTTAACAAAGAAATAGGATCACTAAAGAAAAGTCAAACTGAAATAAAACTCAAAATAAAAATTTAGGAAAACAAACAAAAAGATCAGAGGTAAGCCTTTCCAGCAGATTAAGTGACATGGAAGAAAGAATTTCATGTCCTGAAGAAAAGATAGAAGAAATAGCTAACCTGAAGAAAATGTTAAGTCTATAAATAAAGTATATATCCAGGCACAAAACCTCCAAGAAATCTGGGATATTATGAAAAGACCAAATCTATGAGTAATAGGTATAGAGGAAAAAAAAACTGGGTAAAAGTCACAGAAAACATATTTAACAAAAATCATAAAAGAAAGTTTTTTCAATCTAAAAAAGAGATGATTATGATCTATAGCTTCTCTGGGTTTAGTGGTCTGGGCCAGTATCTATGGTCTTTCAGAGCTTATATTCATTCAACATGAATATTCATTCATGCCTTCTGGTTCTAAGCTCTAATTGGTGTTCTATCTCTTGTACATTGATAAACTTTCTTTGTTCCATACACTTAGTGACTTAATTATTATGTGTCTGCTTCTCTTGTCCCTTGGCCTCTGGCCTCAGAACCTCAAACTCCATCCCCCTTTCTTCTGCCAAATCCAAAACTTCTGAACTTTTTATTAACCAATCAATTTTAAATTAGTTGGAGCAAGGAGAGGTATATGTGAGAATGTATGAGCAGGGACCAGATCTTCGGGGCCAGTAATTAGCATTAAAGTACATAGCACCAAACCAACCCATAACATAACCCACTCTGATGATGGATAAATAAGGCCCTCATCAATGAATATAGAAGAAGTTCATTAAGAGATGTAAGAGATAGTCTCCTTCTCTTCCTATCTTGTGGAATAATTTTAGGAGTATTGACGTTAACTCTTTGTTGAAAGTCTGGCAGAATTCTGTGCCAAAACCATCTGGCCTTGAGTATTTTTGTTTTTTGTTTTTTGTTTTTGTTTTTGATTGAGAGACATTTAATGACGACTTCTATTTCACCAAAAGCAGTGCTTTTAAATTATTTATCTGATCTTGATTTAACTTTGTTATGTGGTACCTACTGAGAAAATCATCCATTTCTTGAATCCCAGAAAGTCTTTAATTTCTTTCTTGATAATTTTTCGTTCCATTTCCATGAGTTTGTAGGCTTTCTGTTGGTTCTCTTGTTGAAATCCAGCTTTAATTTGTGGTGGTAATAGTAGGATGTGGGGGGTTATTTCAATTTTCTTGTATTGTGACCCAGTATGTAAGAAACTTTGAAGAAAGAAACAAAGAGAAAACTACAAAGAATCAATGAGACGAAGAGTTTGTCTTTGAGAAAATTAACATGATAAACAAACCCTTCCCCAAACTAACTACAAGATGGAGAGAGAATATCCAGATTAACAAAATCTGAGCAGAAAACGCAATGTTCCATGAGGTGCTGAGAAGAAGGTGTATTCTTTTGTGTTGGGGTGAAATGTTCTGTAGATATCTGTTAACTCTATTTGATTCACAGTGTTTGTTAGTTTCATTATTTGTCTGTTTGGTTTTTGTCTGGATGACATGTCCATTGGTGAGAGTGAGGTACTGAAGTTCCCCACTATCAATTTGTGAGGGCTGGTGTGTGATTTATGCTAGTAATATTTCTTTTAAAATGTGAGTGCCCTTGCATTCAGGACATAGATCTTAAGAATTGAAAGGTGGATTTTTCCTTTCATGACTATGAAGTACCTTTCTCTATCTCTTTTGATAAATTTTGGTTTGGAGTCTATTTTGTTAGAGATTACAATGATGACACCAGCTTGCTTCTTAGGTCCAATTGCTTGAAATGTCTT
Source organism: Acomys minous (assembly GCF_964271855.1). NCBI lineage: Eukaryota > Metazoa > Chordata > Mammalia > Rodentia > Muridae > Acomys > Acomys minous. The sequence goes on from NC_140489.1 coordinate 78,885,838, forward strand.
TTTCCAATCCTTTACCTTAAAGTAATATCTATCTTTGAAGCTAAGGTATGTTGTTTTAGATGCAGCAGAAGGATGGATTCCTTTTTTTTTCCCCACATGCATTTTTATCAGTATCATTAACCTCCTTAGGTTGGAGTTTTCTTTCTAGCACCTTCTGTATGGCTGGATTTATGGTTAGATATTGCTTAAATTTGGCTTTATCGTGGCTTTATTCTCTCCATCCATGGTTACTGAAAGTTTTGGTGTGTACATTAGTCTGGGCTAGAATCAGTGGTCTCTTTGAGTCTGGAGCAGATCTTTCTAGGCTTTCTTGCTTTTCCTGTATCCGTTGAGCAATCAGATGCAATTTTAAAAGGCCTGCCTTTATATGTTCTTTTAATTTTTTTCTCTTGTAGTTTTTAACCTTTTTGTTTATTTGTTTGTTTTCTACATTTAATGTTCTGAGTATTATGTATTGAGGGATCTTTCTTTACTGGTCCAATGTATTTGCTGTTCTGAATGCTTCTTGTACCTTTATAGGCATCTCCTTCTTTAGGTTTGAAAATTTATCTTCCATTTTGCTGAAAACATTTTCTGAGCCTTTGACCTTGGATTCTTCTCCCTCTTCTATTCCTCTATTCCTATTATTCTTAGGTGTGGTATTTTCATAGTGTCCCACATTTCCTGGATATTTTGTGTCAGCAAATTTTTAGATTTAACATGTTCTTTGACCAGTGTATCTACTTAGTCACACGTTCATGCCTGAGACTCTCTCTTCCGTCTCTTGTTCTGTTGGTGAAACTTTCCTTTGTAGTTCCTATTTAAATTTCTAAAATTTTCATTTACTGAATTTCTTCAGTTTGGGATTTCTTTATTGATTCTTTTTTAAGGTTTTGAGAAATTTTATTCATTTCCTTCTACATGTTGTTTATGTCTTCCTGGATTTCTTTACAATATTTACTAATTTTCTATTTTAAATCCTTTATCATTTGTATACAGGAAGTCTTAAGGGGTGTGTGTGTGTGTGTGTGTGTGTGTGTGTGTGTGTGTGTGTGTGTGTGGTGTCCTTTTGCTATGTTGGAATATTTAGGGTCTGCTGTGTAGGATAGCTGGGATCTAGTGGAGACATATTACTTGGGCTGTTATCAATTATGTTTTGACACTGCCAACTAGGCTTCTGGGATTGGGATATTTAAAGGTCTAGGTTCTGCTTCCTGCATTTGCCTTGATTGAGTGGGTATTTTGTTTCTTGGTTTTTGCTCCCTCTCTATATTTTTGGAGAATGTGGTGGCTGTGTGTTCCTTGGTAGGGAAAACCATTTTAACATAATAGCTGTGGCCACTGTGTATTTCTGGGTTTGGGGAGCTGCCACTTAAAAATGGAGATGACTAGGGTTCTGAAGGTGTTCAGAGGAAGAAGAGTACAGTGAACATCCAGGATCTTCTTGTTATTGTCTCCTTGGAATGGGAGCAGAGAGTGAACAAAGGCCACCCCAGAGGGTCTGCTATGGTGCTGAGGATGAGACTGGAGCAATGGATCTGGAGTAACAGGAGGAAAGGGGAAGATCTACCGATAGCCCACCTGACTCCCTGGAAGGAGTGGTCTGTGGTTTAGCAGGGGGTGCCTGCTGGAGTTGGGGGCTGGGATAAAGCATCAAGTGTGGGGAGATGTGGGCAAAGGGGGTGGGGGTAAGGAAGGTTGCATCTGGAGTTCTGTTACAGTGCTAGGGTTGAGGCTGGGGGACTAGACTTGGGGGTGGAGTGAGTGGTGGTGGGGCCTTCAGTTGGCTTGCCTGTTTCCCTGGCCTGCTCAATTGATGGATCCTAGTGAGTTATGAGAAGGAAGGTTGGGGGAGAAGAGCTTTGTGATTTGTTGGGTATGGGTCAGACAAGAAACAGAGATCAATGCATGTTTTCTGCCGTAGAGCTGATTGAGAGTGGGGAGATTCAAACTAGAAGAGCAAGTAGAGAACTTTGGCTTTACCTTTAGCCTACTTATTTCCCTGGGAGGAGTGAGCCTTGGTTAGCAAGGGGCTCCTGCTGAGATTGGAGGCTGCTGAGATCGGTGTGTGTGTGTGTGTGTGTGTGTGTGTGTGTGTGTGTGTGTCTGTCTGTCTGTCTGTCTGTTTGTTTGTATTCATGTCATGTGTTTTTAGGAGTCTATGAAATCCAGAAGGGGTACTGGATCTTCTGTAGCTGCAGTTAGACACTTGTGAGACACCTGACGTGGGTGCTGGGAACTGAATTCCACTTCCTAGAGCATCATCAAGCGCTTGTAACTATTGCACCAGTGTTCCTCTGGTCCTCAGTGTTTTGTTTTGTTTTGTTTTGTTTTGATCTTACCAATTCTTTTTACATTGGCAATGATCTTTATTTGCACCTTGCTTTCACATATGACTATCAGGGATATTAAACTAGAGATTGTATGTGGCCTGGTATTTTTCTTGCTCCCTGACGTTTAAAAGTCTTATGTAATTAAAGCAAAATCATGGAAAACTAGTTTTTTAGATTGGATCTGAACTGCCCTCTTCCTCTTACATATTGAAGGCCTGTTCCCCTGCTGGTGACACTCTTGGAAGTATTGGAGACTTTAGGAGGTAAAGCCTAGTTGAAGGAAGTGCACCCCACGCCACTCATTCTTTCCCTTTCCTTAGCTTCTAGATCACTCCCTGCCATGAGGTTATGGGTCATCAAAAGTCCAGAAACAGAAGGAAAATGCATCAGATGCCCAGCAATTTGTGAACCAAAGTGACTTTTCCTTTCGTTAAGTTGATTTTCTCAGATATTTGTACTGTGATGTTAACCTGAACATCACGCCCAATGTTTATACTATAGTATTTTCTAAGACACTGATGTAAGTCTTCTGAGTTTATACATTCATGCATAGAACTGTGGTTAAAACCGTTGGTCTTCCATTGGGATTATGTACCTTAGAACTCTGTATATTCACTATGTATGTCAAATGCATGTTTAGTACTTTTAAGTAGGATTCTGATGATGATGACGATGATGATGATGATGATGAAGAAGAAGAAGATGAAGATGATGAAGATGATGTGTGTGTGTTTGTGTGTATGTATGTTTTAGACATGATTCCCCTCTGTCATCAATAATCACCCCCACTTTTCCTTCCAAAATGTGATTTGTGTTGTGACTTTGTCACCCTGTCATTCTTACATAATGTTTTTCTTGTCTTTCTCTGTAGCACTGTCAGATCCAACTGTTACCAACTCCTGACTAGGCAAAAGGCCATTGTGTTGTGGTACAATAAAAGGTATTAAGATATCTTTTAAAGGAAAAAAGTCTTTTTTTTCCAGGCACTCTGGGGTGAGGAAAGGAGGGGGAGGATGTGTGCCCAGAATAGAGGTCTTGCAGCAGCAGCGGCAGCAGCAGCAGCACGTCCTTGTAGATTAGGTTTCTTTAACTGGAGTGACAAAGGTGTGGGCTTGGACAGGATTTCTGAGCCACAGAATTGGATGCGTTACTGCTATGCAGTACTGAGCAAACCCATAATGTTTTCCAGCTTTACCTCACTTCTGTATAAAAGAGTCTGGTTGTATGCCACAGAGTCCACTGCATTGCAAAATTAATTCTGTTATTTCAGAAGTAGCTCTTTAGACAAGGAGTTGAACATCTGTTACCTATTGACTCATTTATTGGATCAGGAATTACTTAAGTTCCTTTATAAAGCATGAATTAATAGGATGAGACAAGATTCACTAACATTATCTCTTATATTCACATTTAACAATCCTAAATCACTAGAAAATATAAATACTGAAAATTTCAGCATTCATTAGTGGACTGTATATGTGTTTTTAAGTTCCACAAAGAAAACCATACAATCATGTATTATATATAATGATATTTTTATATCTCAGAAAATCCATTAGAAATAAACACTTCTAGAGTCATTACAATTAAGCTCATGTAAAATGCCCCACACTATGGAGGAAAGTTCACTGATTTCTGCTACAACGGGCTATTCTTGCCGGCGTCCTCTCTGTGTTCTACGAAGGTTTACCTTTGGCTTGGTCTTCCTTAGAACAATCCTTCCTTTCATTGTATCTGCCAGTTTAAAGGGTTTTCAGTAAAGCTGGATGCCCTAAAATGAGTGTTACCAGTAATTGTTACCCAGTGACGCTCACTTTATCACCGGGAATAAAACAGAAATATGATCTGCTTAACCCTGATTCTATTTTTTTTACATGTTGCCTAGCTTCCGCCATCAACACAAGCGGAGCAGCTGAAAGTTAGGGGACCTCGCTGCTTGTCTTCAAATCCCTTTGCACTTAAGCAGCGGGTGTGAAAACAGAAACGTAAGGAACAGAGCGTGTGTGATATATCAATCAAAGTGCGGAGGGGGTTTGCTGTGAAACAATGAGATCCTTGTAGCTCCTGCTACTGCTTCATGCAGCGAATGTCTGAAGAGGACCGAACATTCAATGGCAAAAACAGTCGCAGGGAAATAGACCCTTCATTCAGGTCCTGGCCTCAAGGTTTACTGGGTGAAATAAAAAAGAAGTATCTTAAGAGCTTGAAATATGGGTCTGAGATTGTGTGTATAACAAATACATGGGAATAAGTTTGTTCATATTGTTACCTCTTTTTCTACAACTCTGGCTTCTCTTCTTTTCCAGTTAAAATTATTAACCAGTCATGGTGTTATATAGAGAATGTGGTGGCAGAAATACTGTGGTCAAGGCATACTTCCTAAGGATTGTAACTTAACCGCTTTTGTTGGCTCTGAGCCCCCAGATATGATTATGGTGACGAGGTAAAAGTCATACAGCCCCACACAACTAAACACTAATACCGAAGTGTAATCCAGGACAGTGTGGCAGTGAGCTATATGACTGATGATATTGGTGGAAATTATAATGATTTTCTATTCCATTAATCTAGGTGTTTTATATAGTAATTTGCAGATGTAATACTAAAGAGTTTATCTTGTTTAATCCAGGAACTGTTGAAACTAGACAGAAGTAGCATTATGGTCAATAGAAAAATCTTTAGTTCTATAGATCTTTATAACTCCTGGGTGTTCCCAGATTTTCTTCTGTCTTTATGTACCTACTCCCCCAGCAGGTCTTGTTTGCATTTTTAGAAAAGCATCTCCACTGTGGTAAAATCTTTAATATTACCTGATGTTGAAAAATACCATTGCTAGGCAAGTTCCTTAGAAAGTGCTGCAGAGAATCACAAGACATCTATTACCTCAATGCTGACTGTGTTTAGTGTGCTAGGTACCATGTGCTGACCATATCCTTTGCCTACCAAGCTGTGCAAGTATGGGTCAGAATGTACCACTCTTCATGATCAGCTAGAGTTGAGAATGCATCTTCTTGGCATAGTCTTCACAACTTAAGCTATCAAACTTGTTTACAGAAGCCCCAGCTCTCCTTACTGCCACACTGAAATCCCCCCTGAGGAATTTCATACAAATCACTGCAGTACTTCCACTAGCTGAGTGTGGGGGCCCATTCCTCTAATCCTGGGACCCCAGAGGCAAGGTAGGTAGCTATCCTTGAGTTTGAGAATATCCTGGTATGCATAGAAAAGTCCAGGCCAATCAGGGATACATAATCAAATCCTGATAGACAGATAGAAGATAGATAGATAGATAGATAGATAGATAGATAGATAGATAGATAGAGCAATCGTGACTTCCATCCTTTCATCCACCATTCCTATTCAAGAATTTCATACACATTATTATATAACATTTCCATTTATCTGGTCTGTAGTGCTTCCCACATCCTTCTCATGATGATGACCACGCCCAGAACTGTTACATTTTCTTTTACACAGTAGGTTTCCTTTTCCATTCTGTGGCTGTTCAGCCTTTTCCTTACCTGTACTCTCTGTTCCTTCTTGGTCTTTCCAGTGTCCCTGTCTTGCTGGTCTCCATAGTTTAGTTGCAAAGAAAGCACTGCGTTAACTGTTCTCCTCTTCTTACAGAGCATATGAACTCAGAGAGTTATCTAACTAATGGTAAACGTATGGGTATCATTTAAAGTAATTTTAGAAAGAAATTTACGGTTACTGGAGTGTGTGTGTGTGTGTGTGTGTCTGTGTGTTTGTGTGTGTCTGTGTGTGTGTGTGTTTGTGTGTGTGTTTGTATGTGTGTGTGTGTTTGTGTGTGTCTCTGTGTGTGTGTGTGTTTGTGTGTGTCTCTGTGTGTGTGTGTGTGTGTTTGTGTGTGTGTGTTTGTGTGTGTCTCTGTGTGTGTGTGTCTGTGTGTGTGTGTGTGTCTGTGTGTGTGTGTTTGTGTGTGTGTGTTTGTGTGTGTGTGTGTGTGTGTTTGTGTGTGTGTGTGTGTGTATGCTGGCCACATATATGGAGGTCAGAGGGCAGTTTGTAGAGTAGGTTCTCTCCTCCCACTTTTACGTAGGTTCTTAGGATTGAAATCAGATCTCCTGGCTTTACCTATGCAGAGCCATGTTCTACACTTCATATAAACTAACTCTTATTCCTCTTGGGCTTGTTTTTTGGGAGAAGACGAGACAATTTAAAACCAGTCATGTTGTTCTCTGAGTATCTATCACTTATATTTTAATAATGATATATGAGTTTCTGAGCATTATTAAGACTGTAAGAAAAACTCTGAGGTTGGAAGAGTATTGTGTATACTATAAGCAAAGAACTAAAAGTAATCACATTTTTATCATCTGGAGAGTAGAGATTAATATTAATTGATGTTTGTTTCTACAAAATTAAGAGTAAGATACATTTATGTGAATTTGAGAATGTATCCATTTAAACAAATGTATGTATAAGCTGTTTTGATACAGCATTCAGAAAACAAGTAAAATTTTTAATTTATTTTCAAATATTGCATCTATTATAATCTTATACAAGGGAATTTTTAAAAATTTGTTTCTTTTCCAATGGTGCAGGCACTAAGGCTGACAATTAACAAATGGGACCTCATGAAACTGAAAATTTTTCTGTAAGGCAAAGGACATTATCATTTGGACAAAATGGTAGTGTCAGGATAAAAAAAGATTTTTACCAACTCTAAATCTGTCATAAGGTTAATATCTAAAATATATAAAGAACTCAAGAAAGTAGACATCAACAAACCAAATAATCTAATTAAAAATGAAGGGAATTCTTAACAGAGAAATCTCAAATGGTTGAGAAGCACTTAAAGAAATGTTCATTATCCTTAGCTATCAAGGAAATGAAAATCAAAATAATTGAGATCCATCCTATACCTGTCATAATGGCTACGATAAAAACCACAAGTAACAGCTCATGTTGGTGAGGGTGTGGAGCAAATGGAACACTCCTCCATTGCTGGTGGGTATGAAAACTCGTACAGCCACTTTGGAAATAAATATGGTCATTTACTAGAAAATTGAGAATCGATCTACATAAAAACCCATCTATACCACTCCTGGGCATCTACCCAAAGGATGGTCCAGTCAATCACAAGGACACTTGTTCGACTGTGTTCATCAGTTTTATTTGTAATAATCAGAGACTGAAAACAACCTCAATAGCCTTCAACCAGAGAATGGATAAAGAAACTGCGGTAAACCAGGTGCAGTGGTGCGCGCCTATGAGCCCAGCACTTGGCGGTGGGAGCAGAAATAGGTGGATCTCTGTGAGTTTGAGGTCAGCCTGGTATACAAAGCGAGTCCAGACAGCCAGGGCTATGCAGAGAAACCCTGCCACATTTACACAAAGGAGTATTACTCAGCAGTTTAAAAAGTCATGAAAATTTCAGGCAAATGTACAGAACTAGAAAAAAAAAATCGTGCATGAGGTAATGTATAAGTGGATACTAACTGTAAAACAAAGGATAATTGTGCTACAAACCATAGACACAGAGAGGCTAAGTAACAAGAAGGGTTTAAGCAGAGATACAAGAATCCCCAGGGAGGCAGGTGGGCACTGGAACAGGAGGGATCAGATGTGGGGAGGATGGTGGAAGAGAGTTACTGAGAGAGACGACTTCAGTTGGGGGACATGTCAGGGATGAGCTAGAAACCTAGTGCAGTGAAAACTCGCAGGAATCTACGAGGGTAACCCCAGCTAAGACTCCTAGTAATGGGGGATATGAATCCTGACTTGGCCGTCTCTTATAACCAGGCAAGACTTCCACTGGGGTGACTGGGACACCAACGTAGCCACAAAAGCTTTTACTTCTAATTTGTCCTGCCTGCAAGATGTGTTGGGGGAAAAGGTGGCACAGAAATTGTGCCAGTGGCCAACCAATTACTGGTCCAGCTTGAGAGACCCTTCATGAGAGGATCCAATCCCTGACATTGCCTGGAGGGCCAGGAACCAGAGGCTGGATAGCCCAGAGACATAGGATAGAACCAAATATGACCAGGGAAAAACAGAGCCAATGAAATGATTCTTAAGTACATTCTGATATCCTGAGTCTAGCATAACTTCAATCAGAGAGGCTTAACCCAGCAACTGATGGAAACAGGTGAGATCAACAGCCAAACATGAGGGAGGTGCTTAGACAATCCTGTGGAAGAACAGGGAAGAATTATAGGATCAGCCAGAAGGGTCAAGGACACCACAAGAAAACCCACAGAATTAACTAACCTGGGCTCACAGTGGCTCATCGAGACTGAAGTGGCAATCAGGGAGTCTGTGTGGTCCTCTAAATCAATGTAATAGCTGTGTAGCTTGGTGTTCTTGTGGAACTCCTAACAGCGGGATCAGGGGCTGCCTCTGACTCTTCTGCCTGCTTTTGGAACCGTCTCCTCCTACTTGGTTGCCTAGTCTAGCCTTAATATGAGGGGAAGCGCCTAGTCTTACGGCATCTTGATATGTGCTGGGTATTCCTGGAAGGCTAGCCCTTTTCTGAAGGGAAATGGAGAGGAGTGGATGGGAGGGGCTGTGGGGGACAAGGACTGAAAAAGGAGGAGGGAAGGTAAACTGTGCTCGGGATATAATATATGACAGAATTTTTAAAAATTTAATTGTTATTTTACTTCTACTACTACTACTATTATTATTAATAATCATCATTATTGTTATCACGGGTGTTTTGAGACAGGATTTTTTTTTTGTAGATTTGGCTGTCTTGGACTCACTCTGTAGACCAGGCTGTCCTCAAGCTTACAGAGATCCGCCTGCCTTTGCCTCTCTGAGTACTGGGATTATAGGCCTGCACTACCGCACCTGGCTATTTACCTTTATTTTTGTATTTGGCTTTATTACAACAGATTCTTCTTGTCCTTGTCAAATTTCAATTTTTCTGTAATATTTTTATGTATTACATATCATAGCATGTAGTTACAAAATTAATATTTGATACATTATAGCATTAGAATAGAGCAGTTGTGACTAGCATATTATACTATTATAGTGGTAATGGTAGTAAAGAATATAAAATATGTGTCTGTTCTCATGTACCTTGTTGGTCTTTCACTGTGAATTATGCATGTATCTGTGATCTCCTGGACTTGAGTTCTTTCAGGTATATGTTCTGACTCACTATATAGGCAGCATGAATATTTCTAAATTTTTGTTTCTTTAAAAAAATTTTTTTGCTGCCGTAGTCACAGCAACTAACAAATGTAAAAATGTGGAGAGCTGCGAGGTGCCACGTCTTAACAAGGCGCAGGCTTCCGCCATCCCGACAGCGAGCGCTCTCGAAGATAAACAAGTCCTTATATGGCAAAAGGCTGTGAAAGGGTAACTGGTGATCTGATGACACGCAGTCCTGCTCTGACGGGGACCTATGAGGAGGTGGCACCTGGCATGAGCTGATTGGCCCTTGAGTTGTACTTAAGCTTGGCCCTTCCCTTCTTCGGGGCCATTCCCACTGAGCTTAATCCTGAGTAAAGATCTCGAGAAGAAGTCTGGTTGTTGGTGTCTTATTTCCGCTGGACGGTGAGGCACCGACATAAAAATAGAGTACTTATCAGAGAAACGAATACAAACAATGTGGTACTCAAACAAATGGGTTAACTCAAAGTTATGTAAAATTTGGATTCTGTCAATATGACATCACAGATAGAACTTGTAAATACATCATGGTAAGTGAAACAAGCCAGAGGCAGAAAGATAACTATCTTTAAATTTTTTTTAATTTCTTATTTTTTAAGATTTATTTATTATTATGTATACAGTGTTCTGCCTGCATGTACACCTGCAGGCCAGAAGAGGGCATCAGATCACACTTCAGACGGTAGTGAACAGCCATGTGGTTGCTAGGAATTAAACTCAGGACCTCAGGATGAGCAGCCAGTGCTCTTAACCTCTGAGCCATCTCTCCAGGCCCAAAATTTTGTCTCCTAAAGTGCCTCCCTAGTAGACAGGTTCCTTTAAGTAGTCATAATTTTTCTCCCTGGGCAAAATGTTCTATGTCACATGTTTAAAACCCTAGATGAAGGCAGCTTCTCTATAGCAGGACAAGGACATTTATATGTTGTTAATTCCATGGAGTGTTATACTATGAATGATCGCATATATTTTATAATTGCATTCTTTCATTCTTCAATAATTTACTTAATAGCATCCTTCATAGTTATTCCCAATTCAGACTTCACCAGTGAACAAAAAGGCAGAATTTTTTTCATGGAGTTCTTTTTTGATATAGTCTTATTTTTCCAAGCAATGTCTCCAAAGAGTGAATGTCTGCCCCAAATATTTTTTAATTTAACTATATATACTATCATTATAACATAAGAAAGTAGAGAATATAAATGTATAAAAATATATTACATATGATATATGTTTTCCTCTGTTTTTGTAACTGTTTATAGATATGCAGATGTCCAGTCACTACTATGAAGGCTAATATCAAGTTTTTATTGACTAATTACTATAAATAAGTAAACATTGATTATGCTAACCAAGGTGGAAAGTCAAAATTATTCACTCATTCCTTTTTATTGCTAACATTACTTTTATTTTATTTTTATTTGCTATTAGGCATCTTTCACTTTTAAGATTCCACTAAGAATCATACATTAAGGTGAGAGCATTTCACTGGGTGTAAATTTTCTTGTTTCTAGTTACTGATTAGTTACAAGGAGGTTAGAAAATAATTATTTGATGGCCTTGTACTTAATGAGCTTAGTAAATAATTTTGTTACAAAACTATGTTTCACTAAGAGTAGTGACAGATTGCATGGCTTAGTTGGAGTCTTTTTAACTCTCTCAAAGAGTCTATTGCTGGAAAATGATATAGAACCCACCACAGAGGCAGTGGACCAACAAGATACTTCCTCCTAGAGTTACCAGCTCCAAACAGTGGCGCTCCGCGGGGAGTTGTTGATGGCCATTGTGTCAAAGTTCTCATTTCTACTCTTCATTGACAGGGAGCTGGCACACATCACAGCTGTGTCAGGAAATGTGTTTTTAACATTTGAGAGGTGAGAAGGGAGTCAGGAAGGAGACTTGGGGACCTTTTAAGTGATTACACAACTTCAGCCAGATCCTTATTCTATAGAGACAGTCACAGTGAGTTGTTAAGTAGGAAAATCTGGCTCCACTGCTTCCTACTCCCCAAGGAGCTTAGCATTTCATCTCCCTTCACCTGATAGCAATAATGTGCTTCACCTGCCCTTAGCTTTATGAAGTAGATATTTAATGAAATAAATAACTGAATTTATGTAGTCATTTATTCAGATAGTCATCCAAACAGACAGAGCATCATAATTACTATGTCAAATCATTTCATTTTCCTTTCATTAGCCCAATAGACAAACTTTGCTTGTATCATTTCTCCCAATGTTAGCATAGCAATGTGGGGAAAAAAAAGAACTGAAGTTATAATGCTGCTAAAGTTGGGCATCATTGCTGTCGTATGTAAGTTCCTTAAATATTAATTCACTTCAGAATTAGGCTAGGCCTCTGCTTTTTATGTCATGATAGGTGAGTATTTCTTAGCGAAGTGCTAAGAGGTCGGTAATATCATATTCCCTTCCCATGCTGTGCTTAGGGTGTAAGTAAGAAGTGTATGTGGGGGCAACAGCAGTGTTTTATAACAGGGTTGCTGCTGGCTCTGCCCGTTTCGGGCTTATGGAAACCGTCAGTACCCATGATCCTGGTTAATCACAACTAGTTGGAAAACTCTCTTCCCTAGCAACTATTGAAGACAAACTACAATAGAACAGCTTGTAATGTTGATGAAAGGCTTAAGAATGTGTCAGAGTATGGCTGCAATTTAGCATGAGCAGCCAAATTTGGGTTTTAGGACAAAATAAAATGAGAAGTATTCATGTTTGCTATCTGCTCACTTAGAATAGTAATGGAGCACCTGGACTTTTGAGGTCCTCCATGACTCCCATAGTGGTTGGGTTCTTCACTGTTCCCCAAATCTAAGGCCAATACCCTGCTCTGTGTTTTGACCCAATGTCCCATTCTCATTGCAGAGTGCTATGTTTATATTTGCAACTACTGAAATACAGATGTGCAACACTGAGCCTCATGCCTGGGTTTCTCCTGGCTCCAGTTATTTCTCTCTCTATTTACCATGCCACAAATAACTTCAAGTTTTAGGAAACATATTTTTTCCCCGTGACAGATTCCACTAACAGTAAAAACACTGCTGTTACAAAAAGTTTTTTGTACCAGGGAGAAGTGGGATTTTGTGGACCCCTTTCAGCTTAGGCAGAGGAGAGATACACAGACACATTTGGGTTGTAGATGCAGCCCCGTGGTAAAATGTACTTGGCTTGTATGAGATTCTGGGTTCAATCCTGGCTTGTTTTCTCAATCCCCCAAATTAATGTGTATTGCCTAGAAGACACTTTTCTTTTATGTGAATCACATATGTGTGGAGCTCAGCATGACTTCTTGCTGCTAAATCCACTGAACTGTGCTAGAAGAGATTATTATGTCTTCATCTTTCTGATAGGTAGTAGTTTTGCTAAGAAGTGGAAACATTGAGTGTCTGTAAAGAACACTTCTAACATTACATAATTTTGTTTACCTAAAGGTAACAATAGGTAAATATCCAGGCATTATTATTGAACCTGTTTAGGCACTATGACTTAATATATAAAAGACCCAGGATACTACAATGGTACAGAGTAAATACTATGTAACCACAGGTGTTAGTGTCATTTTTGTTTATTTTACTTTGATACTATAATAGCTAGACTGCTACAATCATTAGAGAAAATAGTTTTTATCTTAATGTAGTATACAAACACAGTGGAGTTTAAATCATTCACAAAGTTAAAAAACTATGCCATTTACTCCTATCTTTGATGGAGATAATCATTTCAAGCAAAATAAGGCACATTCTTGAAGACACATATCATGTTCTCTCTGATATGTGTTGTACATACATATATATGCACATAAGTATATATGAAAACACACATATGACATCAAAGTAGAGCAAGAAGTTCTCTCTCTCTCTCTCTCTCTCTCTCTCTCTCTCTCTCTCTCTCTGTGTGTGTGTGTGTGTGTGTGTGTGTGTGTGTGTGTGTGTGTGTGTAAGCAAGTCAAAGGAAAATTGTGTGAGGAAAGAGCAAAGCAACTGCAGGTTGGATTGTGTATCAGAAGGCTGTATAAAAGCAAGGTACAATGATTTATGTATGAAAACATCATAAAGAGACCTATTATTTCTCATGATAACTGAAAATTCAATAAAAAGAAATGTATTTCTTTCTGAAATGGTCTTGTTCCAGAAGAACTCAAGGTAGTAACTAGTGTCACCTCTAACACCTCCCCTTCCTGATGGTGATCTACACAACAAGAAACAGCTTCTAAGAATTCTCTGTATCACGCTTCAAGTACTATATTGCTATTTATCTTCACATGGACTTTCTCATAGAGGCTTTTGAGAGGTGGTTTGTGTCTTTCAAAGCTTGCAAGTGGTCATGGGAGAGCCATGGGCCTGCTTTAAGCCAGCAGCTCCATCCGTTACAATGCCCATTCAAGTACAAACAGCACAGAAAGCAACAATGGCACAAGTGGGCCGATGTGAAGGTTTTATTTGTGTCCATGGCAATTTGACGGGTTTGTTGATGACAACAAATGCAGTCTAGATTCTAAGCCTGCATCTCTAAGTATCTCTTCCAGAATGAGTTTGTGTCAGGCATTGGACTACTCAGTTTTGTTTTTTAAGAAGAGGATAGAATTACTCACCCAAATCAAGAAGAGACAGAGAAGCGATGTGGGGATTGTAGGCATTGAAAAAACAAAACAAAACAAACAAACAAACAAACAAAAAATACTTCCCCTTATGGGGCGGCCTTTCCAGACCATGGAGGAAGAGGATACAGGCACTCCAGATGAGACTTGATAGGTTGAGGTCAGATGATAGGGTAGGAGGGTTTCCCCTTTCTGAGGACTAGGGGAGGGAGTAGGGGAGAGGGAGGAGGAGACTGGAAGGCAATGAGGGAGGGGGCTACAATTGGGATGTAAAGTGAGCAAATTAAAAATAAAAAGAAATAGTTTAATTTCAGATATTAGCCTCAAACAAATGAACAACGATATCATACTTTAAACATCAGCAATAGTTATTTTTAACTTGTCTTAGATTAAAATAGTTAATATCCATTAAAATGTATTCTTTAATGATGACACTTCCAGTAGTATTTGAAAATGTGTACATTTGTGTTTGTTTCAAGATCTTGGACTACATTCTGTTGGAGTCAATCAACTAAGATTCTACATCTCAAAAGAGTTTCAGAATGCACATTATGAGGTAGCAACACATGAAAGCAGATAAGTCTGATTGTGGTTAAGGTCTTCTTCTTTCTTCTTCTTCTTTTCTTTTCTTCTTTTCTTCTTCATTCTTCTTTTCTTCTTCCTCTTCTTCTTCTTCCTCCTCCTCCTCCTCCTCCTTTCCTCTCCCTCCTGCTCCTCCCATCCCTTCTCACTTTCTTTCTTTTTTCTTTAGCTCTGCTTTGGTTTTGAGTAGGGTCTAATAATGTACTCTAAAATTATACACACAAAAATAAAAACCTGATATTTATATGGAATTTTATTGTTGTTTTTTTAATGTTGTTACAGCTTATCTTACTTAAGCATCACAGCAACTTTATGTAAAGTTTGCTGAGAATTTAGGATTTCTGAGCCATTATGTGTCATGGCCTAGCACACTCAGCTAGAAGGAGACAGAATGGAAATGTGGACTTTCCAATTTCAGGTATCTTTTTATCCCCAATATCAATACAGTTTCCTCAGAGGCAAAAAGACATTACCCCTCAGATTCAGATATGACCAAGCTCATGCTCAATGTGTTCTATCTGTCAATGGCAAAACCTATACAGTGAAATAGATAATAAAGCATATAGTCTCTTCTCCCAGACAGTCCTTATAACCATTCCTTACCCCAATTCCCCAAACCACAAACCTTCACATTCAACTTTAATAGGCAAACACTCTTTTTAATTGATTTGAGCACTTTTTGGATCAAATGTCATCATGCGTTATGAAAAATAAATTTATGTGTTTTCTAAAACTCAGAGTAGATTTGATTCTTTCTACGTGATGTTCTCTTATATATAAAAAAATAAATTCTCAAATATATTTTGGCAAAGTAGTAGAGGTGTGATTTGAATTATAATAGAGCTGGCCAAACTAGACATCACTGGAAATTAAGTCCAATTCAATATGTTTATAATTTAGAGAAAACAGTGTTATCTGATCCCACTCACCTACTTCTTGGAATTAGTTTACTTGTTGGTACTGATTATTAAGAACTGAACTCTTTAAATTAGAGAAAAGTCTACTCTGTTGCCTTTGCATTTTGCACATTTATTTCCATGGGCCCATCTGCATGGTTTTGTCAGCTAGAAGCAATGAGATGACTGGCAGGAGTCATGCCCACTGTGCTTTCTGCTTATTTGCCTTTCTGTGTCTGCCTTTAGGCTGTGGTGCTGTAAATGAGCTGTGAAAACAACATCCAATGACTCTCCTCATGCTGCTGCTCTTTGCTCAAAAAGGTTTCAGTACTGGTTTGACCTTTGGCTCCACACTGCTTCACAGGGCTCTGAATGATCCAGCAGGCTTGTCTCTGCCCCATATGAACATATCATACACATCATTTTCTATTCACATATTTGCCTCCTTGATGTAAACTGTCTAAAGAGAAAGGCGCTGTTTTGATGGAACTTTAACCTACAGATAACAGAAGGTGTTGCTACATACAACTTATTTATTGGTTTGGAGATTATAAGTGAACAAATCAAATGAGTTGAGAGACCATACCCACTCTGCCAGTTCCTACTGTTTTCCCTGTTCGTGATCGTAGGACTCCATTAAGATGGAGAATATTATAATCTGTGAGACAATTGCAAGAGTTCATGAGACTCTGCCTTTGAAAGGTTTAACACTGTGAGGTGCTCTTCAAATGATCATGGCATTTCAACTTTGTATACATTTTACTGCCTGTGAGCATTCATCTTCATTTTTTCTTCTCTAGGAGAGGACTGCGTAAGTTCCAGAGCAGCATAACTAGCCTTTATACTTCAATTCCTTTTCATGAATTATATATATCTAAACAAACCATTAGAAGCAAAACCAGATATCAATTCCTTACTTTATATTCTTTAGCATAATCTGTCCCTATGATTTACATGGCATTCCCAGCTTCTATCTAGCTGTGATATCTGTGCATCTAAGCCTTTTATACATTTACACTCAGCATCTGTTCACTTACTGCAGTCTTCAATCTGACTTCATCAAGATCTACCTATTCAAGATGTACCCACAAAATGTAGGGGGGATTCCCTAGAAGAAGTGATGCTCTTTCACATGGCAGTGCCTTTGCACCCTACTACACTGGCTCAGCTAATAAGCTTACAACTAGAATCCTATTCAAAATACTCCCTCTTTTTCTTGTAAAGGTTTCTTGTCATTACCATCCTAACAGCATAAATGTATATACATAGTAGATAAATAACTTGTGATTATTGCCTGTGTATTATTTTATGAGCTAAATAATGAATTTCTTGTGTGGCATGATTGTCGAGTCCCTGCAACTAGTTGGCATTATTTGTTCCCTACAAATTTGATTAATATTTCTGAAATAAATTATTGTACAAATCTTGGAAATAATAATTTTTAGAGTGCATTAAATCCTACAATATTCTTCTAGTAGAATTTATTTCATCATTCTCTCTCTGGAAAAATTTGGGGGCATTCTCAATCACTTTATGTAGAGTTGTAGTTCGGTCTAAATATTTGCCTTATGTAATTTTTCAAGAAATGTAAATATTGCAACATGAGATTTTCAATAAATAGTATCATAACTTTTAACTTAAATCAGGATGAACAAAACAGTAATTCTGTAAGGTTATTTGCAGGCATATGTTTCACTTACATAGCCAAAACCTGAAACACTCAGTTATCTGCATAAAATGTTTTCTAATTTGTATGCATAGGTAACTTTAATTTATAACACTACTACAACAGGACGCTAACTAGTATTAGCACTATCAAGCTCACTGCTAATGCAAGAGATTCTCACGGTATCAATGTGACTTTATTTGATCTAATGGCCATGGGGAAAGTTAGGGCAGATAGTTAGTAACACTGAGGTTTGGCAAAGAGAAGAGAAGCTATTTTTTCACACGGCTAATGGAAGCATAGACCATGCAGTTGCTCTCAAAAGCCATCTTACAGATATTAGTAAAATTGAGTCTTTTTTGGCAGGGTTATTCTTGTTGAGGGCTGAAGCTTCTCTGATGGATGCAAAATATACAAGAAATGTAGTGGATGCCGGCTCCGGAGCACAGCATGAGATTTAGAAACAAAGGAACCAAAGACATGCATGCTGGGTGTAAATCATGAAAACACAGTATCAGGTTAAAAAAGCAAGAAATAAAATATAAAATATGCTTATACCTTCTAATTATGCTTTTCTTACCAATCCACTAACGAGATATAAGATTATGATTTATCTTGCCGAGGTCGCAGAGTGGAAACTATTAATTTTATCCATAACAAAAATAATTATATAGTGTTCCCAGACTACAACTGTGTTCTTAGGAAGCTGGACATGTCAATAAATTTGTTAGAAGAAAAGAAATGAGAAATGGTTATCCTCTAAGGTATGGCTGTGAGGTGATAGGATTGCTGTCCTTGCTTAGCAGTCAATGCTGGCTTTGATAGATTGTTCCATAGAATAAGACCGCTTTTTTTCCTTGCTGAGGAAGATTTTTGAGGATAAAAGAATTAAAAGAGCAAAAGGAAAAGAAAAACAAAATAAAACAAAAAGCAAAGCTGGATGCAGTGGCTCACAGCTGTGATCCCAGCACTCGGGGCGGGGGGCAGGGGTGGGCAGCGGCAGACAGTTCTCTGTGAGATTGAGTCCAGCCTGGTCTTCAAATGAGTCCAGGACAGCCAGGGGTACACAGAAAAACCCTGTCTCAAAAACAAAACAAAACAAAACAAAAAGGGGAGAGGAGTCAATTATTGCTACTCTCACTATTCTACCAAAGAACTCCTATAGCTGATAAACACGTTCGTCAGAGTGGCTGGCTACAAAATTAATTCACACACACAGAAAATATCAGTAGCCCTTCTGTATACAAATTACAAACTGGCTGAAAAAGAGATTAGGGAAACTACACCCTTCACAATAGCCACAAAAAATGTAAAACATCTTGCTGTAACTCTAACCAAGCAAGTCAAAGACCTGTCTGATGAGAACTTGAAATGCCTGAAGAAAGAAACTGAAGAAGAGGTCAGGAGGTGGAAAGATGTTCCATGCTCATGGATCCATTGGTAGGATCAACACTTACCAAAAACAATTTACACATTCAATGCAATTACCATAAAAATACAAACACAATTCTTACAAACATTGAAAGAACAATTCTAAACATCACACGGGGAAAAAAACAAAATAGCTAAAACAATCCTATACAATAAAAGAACTTCTGGGTAGCCTGCTATCTATCCTTCCTCTGAGTGCCACCAGGTCTCCCCATCCAGGGGACATGGTCAAATATGGGGCACCAGAGTTCTTGTGAAAGTCAGACCCCACTCTCTATTCAACTGTGGAGAATGTCCTGTCCATTGGCTAGCTCTGGGTAGGGGTTTGAAGTTTACTGCATGTATTGTCCTTGGCTGGTGCCATAGTTTGAGCAGGCTACCAAGAAGAGACTTGATACCCTATGAGCATATACAGGGGGAGGAGGTCCCCCTCAGTCACAGTCATAGGGGAGGGGAGTAAGGGGAAAATGGGAGGGAGGAATGGGAGGATACAAGGGATGGGATAACCATTGAGATGTAATATGAATAAATTAATAAAATATAAAAAAAAACAAAAAAAGAACTTCTGGAGGTATCTCCATCCCTGACTTCAAACCAGTAGTAATAAAAACTGGATAATACTGACATAGAAATAGAAATAGACTGGTTGATCAATGGAATTGATCACCCAGAAATAAATTCACACACCTATAGACACTTGATTATTGACAAAGGAGCCAAAAACATTAAATGGAAAAAAGAAAGCATCATCAACAAATAGTGCTGGTCTAACTGGATTTCTATATGCCAAAAAATGCCAATAGACCCATATTTATCACCTTGCACAAAGCTCATGTCCAAGTGGATTAAAGCCCTCAACATAAAACCAGATACACTAAGTCTGTTAGAGGAGAAAGAGCAGAAGAGCCTTGAACTCATTGGCACAGGAGACAACTTTCTGAACAGAACACCAACAGCTCAGGCTTTAAGAACAACAAGTAATAAATGGGACCTCTTAAAACTGAAAAGCTTCTGTAAAGCCAAGGACACTGTCAATAGAACAAAATGCCAATCTACATTGGGAAAAGATCTGCACCAGTCCTACATCTGAAAATGGGTAATATCCAAATATATAAAGAAGCCAAAAATTAGAGACCAACAAACAAAGCAATCCAGTTAAAAATGGGGTATAGAGCTAAGCAGAGAACTCTCAATGGAGGAATCTCAAGTGGCCTAAAGCACTTAAAGAAATGATCAATATCTTTAGTCATTGGGGAAATGAAAATCAAAATGTCTCTGAGAGTCCATCTTATACTTGTAAGAGTGGCTAAGATCAAGAACTCAAGTGGCAGCACATGCTGGTAAGGATGTGTATAAAGGGGAACACTCTTCCATTGATGGTGGGAGGGCAGACAACCACTTTGGAAATCAATCTCAGAAAATTAGGAATAGCTCTACCTCAAGACCCACTAATGAACGTATACACAAAAGATGCTGTACCATACAAGAATACTTGCCCAGCTGTGTTCATAGAAGCTTTATTCATAATAGCCAGAATCTGTAAACATCCCTCAACCAAAGAAGGGATAATGAAACTGCGGTACATTTATCTAGTGGTATACTATTCAGCTATTAAAATCAAGGAATACTTGAAATTTGCCAGCAAATGGATGGAACTAGAAAATATCATCCTGAGTAAAGTACCCCAGGCCCAGAAAGACACACATATTATGTACTCATTTATAAGTGGTTAGCCATATAGGATGAGATAAACATACTGCAATGCACAGATCCAAAGAAGATAAGAAACATGGAGGACCTAAGGAAGGATGCTTAAATCTCACTCATAAGGGGAAATAGAATAGACATAGGAAGAGGTTGAAGAGAGGGAACAAGGTAGGAGAGAGAGAGTGCAGGGAGAAATCAGAGTGGAGACCAGAAGTGGGAAGAGCAGGGATGGGACAGCAGAGGGCCTGTAGAGAGAAGAGAAACCATGGGCAGGGGAATTGCTGTGACAATCTGTAAACCTAAGACATGGTAGGCTTCTGTAAGGTTATGGGAGTGACTCTGGCTGAGACTCCTAGTAGCAGGGGTCATGGAGACTGAAGAAGCCGCCCTCTAATTAGACAGGACTCCTAATGGAGGGAAAGGAACACCAACCCACCCACAAAAAACTTCAACACAAAATTTACCCTGCTTACAAGATGTGCAGAGATAAAGATAGAGCAGAGATTGCAGGAATGCCCAACCCATGCCTGGCCCAACCTGAGATCCACACCAAGGGAGAGAGCCAACCCCTGACACTATTAATAGTACTCTGCTATGCTTGCAGACAGGAGCCTAGCATAGCTGTCCTTTGGGAGACTCCACCCAGCAGAGTTTTGGTGCTGAGACTCACAATCAAACAATGGGTGAACCATAGAGACTCTTGTGGCAGTTTGGGGAAGAAAAAAAGACCTGGGGCAGGGAGGACAGGAGCTCCACAAAAAGACCAACAGAACCAACTAACTAGGGTCCAGAGCTGCTTGTGAAGACTGAAGCACCAACCAAAGGCCATGCATGGACTGTACCTAGGCCCCCTACACAGATTTAGCAGATGAGCTGTTCAGGCTCCATGTGGGTCCCTTAGTAAGGGCAGCTGGGATCTCTCTGACATGGACTCTATTGCTTGCTTTTTGATCACTCCCCCGCCACCCCCTCCCATGTCAGGGCTGCCTCACCAAGCCCCAGTGGAAGAGGATATGTTTAGTCATGATGTGACTTGATGTGCTGGCGTGGGTTGGCAGTGGGGATGGGGGTGGGGAGGGTGCTTTCCTTTTCTGAGGAGTAGGGGAGGAGAAATAGGGAGAATAGGAAGGGAGGGAGGATGGGGCTGAGAGGAGAGAAGGGAAGGGGCCACAATCGGGATGTAAAGTTAATAAATAAATTAATTGAAATAAGGCAATTACAAAATATTTAAGGTCTTTCTTTTTTTTTAACAAGCTCAAAATATTTTTAAAACTTTAATAGTTTTATATGCCTAACAGCTTTCTGTTCAATCTGGAGATGGAAATCAGCACTGACTCTGTCCTTTAAACCCATAAAGATAATCTGGAAGCAAACGTAAAGCATAGTGCATGGAGAACTCTTCAAAGCAGAAAAGCCGGTGCACATGTGATTTTTGTGGACAAATCTAGAAGTTTTTAGGGCTCGGTGTGCCTTGCCCTTCATGGTCTTCCAGTTGGAAGCGGCATGCCTCTCTTCTGGTAGTCTGTTTCACGTGCTCATCTCCCTCCTAAATGTCACTGAAATTGATGCCTTTTATCTCACTGTGCCTTCTGTGTTCCATCTCCTCTCTGGTTCAGATCAGCTGTCTTTTTGCTTTATAGTCCTCTTGCTCCAGCCCTGTGCTTAGTGGCTCTTTTAAATCTGTCACTGACTTGCTGAAGATAAGCTCTCCTGCCTTCCCTGGACATCTGGACTCCTGGGAATTATGTTGCCGACCCTTCCCAAGACAATCTAACACTCATTTACTTCTTTCTGTACTGGCAGGCAAAACATGCTTTAAATGAGATAAGAAACCCCCCCCTCTGAAACCGCTCTAGGAAAAGGAGGGCTTGTGCTGTGTTTGCTCTTCTTGTTGTTAGTCCATCTGCTCACAGAGTTTACATGAACACATTCTACAGAGTGGCGTAGAGCCCCATCATCCAGGGAAGAATCCTAGAGCTTAAAAGGCCAGTGAACGCAATGAATGAATGAGTATTTTCAGAAAGTGCGGTAATGATTTCACTTTGAAGTATAAAACACTAATTAAGTAGTAACAGAAACCTTAATTTATTAGGATGGAGTTCAATCTATGTATTTATGTATCCGTCACCTATCTTTCTATTATTTTACTTTATCCTAATTCTTTGTAGGAAAAAGTCTGTAAAGATTACAGAGGCAGATACTTAAAATTCCCTCTTCTCAAAAATACACCTAGGATATCAAACAACACTATTGATGTACTAGTACCTCCCACCCAACACTGTTGCATTTGCAATGAAGAATGCCACAGGTATTTCACCTGAAAATTTACTCTAGTGTAGCTAAGTCAGGGTCTTAACTCTGAGTTCATCTAACTACAGACCTATAAAATGGGAGTCTGATGTTAGAAAGACCCACTGAGTTCTTTACTAAGTTCCGTGCTAGTGTTGCTTTATAATGAACTTAGACTAAAGATACAGACATAATCACGATGGAATGCCTTTGTTATTACTATAGTTTTGAAGTATAAATAACAAAATTGGGAATCAAGCCAGTAACTAGTTATATTTTGGCCATTTTCTGGTTCCCTTTAGGGATAAATAAGGTATTATTTTATGCAGTATGGTTCTCTATAACCTAAATGAGGAGATCTATTTTCAACCACTTGTTTAGACAAAGAGACAAAGCTAGTAAATTTCAGATTTCTTTGTAGAAAGTCTCTGTAAGTGAAACTAATGAATCTTGATTCAATAAACTTGAATGAATGTGCATTTTGTCACAGTTGAGTGATCTCAGCACTCTGAAGTCAGATGTGCTTTCAAAATGCTTGCATAAATGTAAATTCTAAATTATGATCATTTTTAGGGTATTTATCTGTCTCCTGGTGGTTGTTGCTACTTTGCCCATTTTTATGTGCTTTGGACAGAGAAGGAAGTACAATGCTTGCATTCCTGTGGTTGCTATAGTAATGAGAAGAAAAAACCTGCAGCTATGAGTGTAGACTTGAGGAGCAAGGCTTAGGTCATTTCAGCCCTGGAGACTTAGTAAATACTAACTGCGAAGAGGAAAGCTCTTGTTCTTACTCTATAATAGCTTTTTAAAAAAAACAAGAGCCAGAAGTCATATTGAGATAAATGGTGACGCATTATTACTGCTCCTTAATTGCATTCCATGGGGGGTGGGCAGGGGGTAGGATGCTGAAATGTTAGCTAAACTTCTAATCAGTGGAATCTTTTCCCACAATTTAATGAATTCTCTGGCAACAGCTGATATTCTATGATGGGGAAGTAAAATACCCAGTTGCTGGATTACATAAAAGTTGGATATTTTCTTAGAGAGCGGAGACCCATTCTTTTTCAGGCATTCCTGCACTAAATATCCCATTGAATAAACATTTCGCTGATAGACCACTTCTCTGGACAGTTGTGTAGCATCTGCAGACTCACCTCAGTGAAATCTCCATATTTTACAAAGCCCAAACCCCTGTGAAGACCCCCAAATAACCAAGTAACCAAGAGTGAAATCTCAGTTGCTGCTCAAGTACTAGCTCTTTCATTGTTTTTATAACTAGTTTTGTTATTCTTTGGTGATGTGATATGGTGCAGTTTTCTGATTGGTGGTCAGGAGTTAGGAGTTGAAGGTGAAATCAACTGTCCAAAAGACTACAAGAGCAGCTGAATGCAAGACAGCTCGACAGCCATGTAAGACAGGCAATGAGCAGGTTTCCATCAGCGCCTACTTATCCATGGCCACTGTGTTAGGGATTATGGTATAATGGGATACAGAATAATATTCCTTCCTACTTAGAAAACATTCATAGAGATATTGAGGTTATATTACTACACATGGTACACTATATATAAATGTTGTCCTGGCTGGTTTTATGTCAACTTGACACAAGGTAGAGTCATCCGAAAACAGGGAACTTCAATTTAGAAAATGTCTTTATAAAATCCACACATAGGGCATTTTCTTAATTAGTTACTGATGGGGGAGGGCCCAGCCAATTGTGGGTGTTTCCATCCGTGGCCTGGTGATTCTAGGTCTATAAGAAAGCAGGCTGAACAAGCCACCAGGAAGAAGCCAGTAAAGAGCACCCCTCCATGGCCTCTGTATCAGCTCCTGCCTCCAGATTATGCCTTGTTCCTGTCCTGTCTTCCCCCAATGATGATCAGTGCTATGGAAGTGTAAGTTTAGTTGCACCAATAGAAACCCTCAAACATGTGTACACATGCTATACACATATATAATAGTTATACATGCATATGTAGCTTTACCATGACCCAGGCGTGTAGGGAGAGCTTTAGAAATGTGGGAAGAGGAAAGAACTGGATTGAAGCAGCACCGAAGCATCCTGATAGGGGAATCTAGAGCTAGATTAAGCCTGAATGCTGTCATTTCCTTCCTATATAATTCAACCTGTATCATTTAATGTCATTTTGTCTCTTTCCTTGTTTGTACACTCTGATAGGTGCACAGCGGATGTTAGGAGGCTGTGCTTAGAAAATTTGAGATTAAATGAACACCTATTGGTCTATTAACAACCTTCTTGACTTACAGCAACTTCTGTATTTATGGAAGGCACCGCTGTGATAAATATCAGGATAGTGTTACTTCTACTCCAGTAATTTGCCTGATACTCAGGCTCTTGGCATTAATCGGCAATGGTTTAGAAATGCTGGCCATTTTAGAAGTACTATAATGACCATCCTTTTGGATCCAGTGTGTTGAATACTTAACAATAGTTTAAAAAGGAAACATCCCTACTTTCACAATCTCAGGTCAGAATATATAGTTATTTGAAGCAGTTCGTCTAGATTTTGTGGGGCAATTGATGATGATTATATTGAGAGTTTCAGTTAGAAAAAGAAACTCATTTTTATTTATGTCCAAAATGTCTTCTTAAAAGTGACTCATCCTTTCTATTTGGTGGTCATAAACCTTTTGTTATATGATGGTGTCAAGCTGATACTCACTAAAGAAAATGTATGCATCATATCGAAATATCCTTCAAACCAGAGAATCCATACCCATCCTTTGGATGTGTGTCATTCAGTAAGGGGAGGTATATGTATATGTACACAATCATATACTTTATATTGCTAGTTTCTCACCTTTATTAGTAGTACCAGTGGGCAAAAGACTTGTGTTAACTCTATGTATGGGCCAAGGACACTGTTCTTCCCCTCCTGTGTCAACCCTGCTAGGGATCTGATGTAGACGTATATTCACTAGTAGCCTTAGGCATTATGGATTAAGCAATAAAGACACGATACATAGTGTACTAAGGAATTTTCCCAATTCCAAGGTTCAATAAAGCTTAGTAATGTTATTGCCATTCAAAATTTAGTACTTCATCTTTAGTGTTTGATTTTAGCTGATTTTGGAGATCTTTATGTCACACGTAATTGATTCCATAAATTCAGTGTACAGGCATCTAACTTTAATGTTAGAACACAGATCTACTTCCCTTTGCAAGAACTTCAATAACTCCTAATTGTTTGTTGGGAAAATTCCAAGTCTGCTGGAATTCCTGCTCTCTGATGGGATCCCAGCTCCTCATTATTGATTTATTTCTAAATTCATGACCTTCAACTGAAAGGAAAGAAAGTACTAGAAATGCCCCCAAACTACTCCAGTTTTGCCAACAAGGGCTTTACAGTCACTATAAATTCGTCCACTTCTTTTGAATTAATACTACTGATAGGAGTTGAGCATCACCAGCGGTTGTTAAACTTGATAGCAAACGGTCAACTTTCATTTACAGCTCAGCTGCTTGAGCCACATATCTTTCCCTCCCAATTAGCCCAACAATTCTTGTTGTGCTACCATTTTAAATTAATTTTTACTTTTATATACACATTTATATTATTACACATATATAAAATAAACCACATAGAGCAAGAAGAACCATGAAACAATCAGGACTTAAAGTAATGTTACATTCATAGTGTTTTGGCTATTTGTATTTGGCAACCCTGAAGAAAATATTTTCCTATCTTGGTGAGTCTAAAATTCTGAATGTAAGTCAATATCTATCATATCTCATCTCTATCAACTTAAAACATCTATATAGACCTAAAAACATCTTAACTCCTAAAAAACTAAGCTTAATTGTGAAACCACTACCATTTTAAAGCAGAAATCTGTCTGCTGCTAATGTTCACCTGTTCATCTAAGGTCAATGATGATTTTTAATTTTCAGGGGTTCGGCATTCTTCTACTATTATTTGGAGAACTGAGTGCTTTTCATTCTATTAGAAGAAGCTAAGTGTCACCTGTGTGGACCTGATCTCAAAAGTGATATATTCTTCTGAACCTTTTACAGCTTCTATCAAACTACTTTTCCACATTTGAGATAGTCAGTTGCCCTCCCCTCAGAATGTTTTTTTTTTTTAATTTTTAAAAGATAAATAAATCTTACATGCTGACTTGCAATTGTCTGTCTTCGTGGATCAAATGTAGAAATACCCAAAAGCATGCAGTTTCTTCTGAAGCCATGGGTTATTTTCCATACTTGATAATCAACCCTTAAGCAGGGAGATGTGGTGCTTTTGGTAGCTGTAGTTCTCAGCCCCAAGCTGAAGAAGCATTAGTCCATCAATCATTCCTATAGTCCTCAGTCACTGGACAGTTCTGTATACTAGTAAAAATGGCAGACCTTTTGATAAGAAATATGAAGCCATGCACTCATGGGATAAGTAAACAAGTACTTAACAATATATTTCCTGAGTACGCCTAACTCATCTTAGGAAAATTCTTTGGGCTCCTTTGTAATAGTTCATCAGTGGTGCATAGACATATTTTCAGTGGAAAAGGCCAGGAAGGAATTACATTTAGACAGAGTAGCCCTATTCAGAGAGTGATGAGGCTAGTAGGTACCCGGGTTCCTCTCATGATCATGGATGCTCTCAGCTTGTTCATCTTTAAGGTGTGAGTGGTATAATCTTTGCCTCTTGGGGAGGTTATAAATTAAGTCCATTAATAAGGGTTTAACATAATGAATTTCTAAATCATCTTAGTCATGCTTGTTGTATACAAATGATAAATAGAGGCTTAGCAGCAGAAGTGGAAGGGAGGCTGTGTGAGGTCTCCTTGCACTGAAATGTTAACTAATGAGACTCAACAGAGGAAAAGGATGGGAGAAGAATGGTTAGGCCAAGCCTACTCCAACATTCCCACTCCTGTTCTGATGTGTTTCTAGGCTTACCATTCAGAGATTTCATTTTTTAAAATAATCCTTCTGATATAAACCAAAGCCTGACTTAAAAAAAAAAAACTTACAAGAGGATCATTTTGCAAAGTATTTTGACGGCTGAGGAAAGGTTATCTTATGTGAAATTTTAGGCCTTTTCATTTTATGTTTGAGCACATTAGTGGTTACAAAACCTGAAATGGACACGTTTACCGGCAAAGCAGAATAAGTGGTTGCTGCTTTCAGGCAGATGGAGGAATTTACTTCATATCTAAATATGAGCTTTGTTTATTTTTATCAGATTACCAACTCCACAAATTGGATTAATGTGTAACTGTAAGTGCGGCAGGCATGAAGCTTCATAGAAGGGATTTTATTTCTAACTTTTCAATCTTAGTGGGTTATTTAAAATTTGAGCCTCTGATATAGGGCAACAGCGTTCTTTACTCTGCTTCCAATAGCAGTGGTGGATAAAATGGTGACATATCTATGGTACACTACTTGCAGGGATGTTGTCCATTGATTTAACATACTGGCATTTTGTAGGTAAAAGGCAGAGAAGTTAAAACTGCCACTGAGGGTTTGTAAAAAAATAGTCAGATGATGCTGAAGAAGTTTCAGAGTCTGCATTCCAAAGCCCATGTGATCAGACACATTCAGGGTCACATTTGGACACCTTAACTGAGGTCAATTTGGCACTCAAGGTCAATGATTCCTAGGGTCTGTGCCATCAGTTGCCTTTCGGAGTGAATAGAAAGTTGAGTTCACTGCCTGTGTAATTTCTTCCCTTAGTTTCCTGTTAGGTATTCAGATATCAAAGTGACAGCATGTGGCCCATCTGGGTGATGATCCTTCAATTGTGAGACATGAAGGTATAATGACCACCCTTGGCTCTAGTTAAGTTCATAAGAAAAGAGCAACCCGAGTGAACCAGAAGACGATACATAGCATAATGGATTCAATAGCTTATAGGAAGCACATCTGAATAGGGTCAGGGTCTTGCTGTGAGCTCAGTTCGTGCTTTCACTTTAGTCTTATTTTAGAAGCTCCAAGAACAGCAGAGCAGTAGCAGTTCCAACTGAGACTTCAGCTTCAGAGACTGTAGGTGACTTAAGCAGCTGGAGACTATCACAGCTCCTTGGGATGCTACCTTGGAACACTTAAGCCGGTTCCCTTTGTTCAGGGTCGGTTAAGTAGAACCGGGAATTCCCTCTCTCATTCACTATGCCTTCTGTGTGGTTAGATTTTTCAGACTTTCACTTCCTCCTTCCTGCTCCTGGTTCAGGGTGTCCTAGGAATTACTAAAAATTATTCAAACATAATTTCTCTGAGAACATCATAGCCCTTGATGATGACAAACCTCTCAAAAGTGGTAATGTCCTGGTAATTTCAAGACCTGGTTATACAGTCCTTCGGTCATGGGTCTACGTGTGTTTGGCAAGTGTGGCCTGTCAGCTCCCCACACTGGAGTCTAGTCCAGCCTGCATGGTGCAGATCTGCAGAGGCTACCACAGGCCCCAAGGACACTGGTTGCACACATGGCCAAAAAGTCAGAATCACCATTTTATTTAGAGGAAGGCCGCAAAGCTATGTTAGTAAAATGGTAAATTCATTAAGTATAATATTCCAATTCCAATTATGATATCAATCGATAGAAACATGAAATGACAATTTCATACTTTTAAAAAATCAATGCATGAAGACTATGAAAACATTCGTAAAGGATTAAAATACTCTGGAACTAGATACCTCTTTCCCATCCAGGAAGTATTCCTTCTTACTGTAACTGACTTTTGTTTGCTGCCTTGTGCACAAGTCTTTAGTAAAAAGGAATAGAATTCAAAGATAATGAAGGGTCATTAAAAATGTACCTGGCAAGGCACACTGTGACACAGGCTTTCTAGTTAGCGCTTTGTATTTTCTATATACTTTTAAAGACTTTGAAAGAAATATAATGAGTTTTGTAAAGCACTTACTGTGAAAACATGAAGACTTGAGTTTAGTCCCCAGCACCACATAAAAGCTGGTCATGTGGTTCTGGTACCACCTGTGATGGTGGTGCTAGGCAGCCATGATTGGAGGACATCTTAGGCATGCTGGCAGTTAGTCTAGTACAGTCAGGGAGTTCTGGGTTCAGTCAGAGACAGGCTCAGAAAGTAGGATGTGTGTTCACATCAGAAAAACACTATGCATTCTCTTTTAAATGTGGTTAGAAATAAGTATAAAATCATTCTCACTTTAATTTTCCAGTTGTAATTACTAATTTTAATCCTAGAAAAATATTTTTTGCTGACATCTCTCATAACTAGGTATACTTTCAGACTACTAGTTTAGTAATTGTCTCCAGAAATTGTAGATACAATTCTGTCTTTATTTTTATCACATATCAAAGTGAACGTTAATGGGACATCATTTCAGTTGAATGGCTCTAAGGACATTCAGGTTGACCTCTGACCTCTTCATGCACACACACTACTGGTACACCGACATGAGTACACACACATCCTTGCATATGCACACAATAAAAAATAAGTAAGCAAATAAGTAAACTTATAAAAATTTTTATGAAAAGTAATAAAGAAGGACATACAAGATGGATGTTACTATAAATTCTTTACCTTTGGAAAAAAAATGAAGTCTTCATATACAGCATTTGCCATAAATACTTCCCCTAATACATTTGTATAACTTTTTGATAATTAAAGATTCATGTGAAACTACAAAAATAATGTTAGAGGGTCCTGTGAACTCCTATGCAGTCTTTTTCAAAGGTGATGCCTTGTAAAAACATCATACAGTGTCACATCATGGTATCCTTCCGGATCATTTTTTTTTTCACTTTTCCTCAGCCATACATGTCACTGTGCATAGGCACACATGTTATTTATCTCTATGCATCTCTTCCCTGAGACAGGTTCATGCATTCAGCACCAAATGCGATAGAGAAGCAGTTCAATACCACAGAGTCTTCGGTGTGGATGTCTTGTAACAATCATCATTTCTTTCCCCTGCCTTGTGTCTCCCTCTGACAATACTCTAATGTTAATCACGTCTGCAATTTTCTTCTTTCAAATATTTTATATAAATGGAAGCATCCAGTGCCTATGCTTTGGTAAGTAGCTGAGTTTATACAAAACAGTTCATTGAGATCATCCACTTTATCAATGATGTCAGTTGTGCATTCATTACAGAATTTGGATGAGTCAGTGGTTTATGCATTTATCCAAGAGAGGATATCTGTGTTGTTTTCATGTTTTGCTGATGAGTGAAGTGACTGAGCATTCATGTGCAGCTTTTTGAGTGAAGCCGTTTTCATTTCTCTTTGATAAATACCTAAGGTTGGAATTGCTTACCGTATAAATTACCCAATTAGTTAAAAAGAAAACATATTTGCTAGCAACATGTGAGTAAGGTAGTTTATTTTCTTCTTCATTAGCATTTGATGTGGCCATATCCATTTTATTTTATGTTTTGAATCATTTCATTTTGATGTGTATCAAAAATTTAAGGCTGAATAATTTTGAAATTAATTACAACACTGTAATAATATCAGCAAATTAACAATTTCTTAAGACTGTCACATATTCAAACAATGCTTATTTCTCTTTGGATGTGCCATCACTGTAATAGCTTGAGATATGATTCCCGTAAAGCCTCCCACTAGGCACATGCCAAATATGCTGAAGCCCCCTTTTGCCAGCTTGTGTCATATTTTCTAAGTATTTTCTTTTTAAAAAAATGTATTACAATTTATTCAGGTGACATCCCGATTCTTATACCCTCTCCTAGACCTCTGGCAGAAAGGGACCTCATCCCTCACGATACGACAACAGTATATCAGGTCTCACACAGATAGCCTGCTTCCCTTTCCTCTGTGTACCAACTGGACCTCCCCACCAAAGGGAAGTGATCAATTAGGGGCATCGGAGTTCATGTCAGAGGCAGTCCCTGCTCTCCCCATAGCCATGGAGAATGAGCTGTCCATTGGCTAGATCTGAACAGGGGGTCTAGGTCCTCTGCTTGCATTGCCTTTGGTTGGTGCATTAGTCTGTGCAGGCTCTCTGGGCACACGTCTGCTAGCCTTAACAGTCTCATTGGTACTTATTAACTATCTCAACTCTTGTACCTGAACTCAAGCCTTCGGTATCCACATAGTAAAGCATAGTAGTGCATTCCTGTAACCGTGGTGCTGGGGGTGGGCACAGACAGATGTCTCCCAGGGCGCTCACTTGACAGCCAATCAAGCAG